>NC_142655.1:46106515-46409545 GCF_055504915.1 Nelumbo nucifera
TTTCTCTTCTCTACCCTTTCTCCTCTCTCTTCCTCTCTCTTTCTGTCTTGTGTGATAGTCTATTCTAGCCTAACTACATCAGTTTTGGTATTAGAGCTAATGGTTAGTTATCATGTTCTCACAAAGTGACCGATTCCATGGGCCTAGGATATCAATTAAACAATCTCATGGGTTTGGAATCAAAGATAGTGTTTTTGAACCATATGAAGGGTCTATGGTTGATTTGCTTGAGAAGTTGGTGGAAGAAAGTAGATCTAGTGATGTCGGCTATAAGAGTAAGGTTTTCTAGAATGTTAGAAGAGAAAGGAAATTGCCCAATTTCAAGGGAGATGAAGACTGGCAAGCATTCTTTGATTGGATTGTTAAACTAGAAGAATATTTTGATTGGCATGATATGTTTGAAAAACAAAGGTTTAGATTTGCATGTTTGAAGCTCGCGGGTCATGCTACAATATGGTGGAGAACTCTTGAGCAACGACTAGAAAATAGAGGTGAATATCCTATTACCAAATGGGCAGAGATGAAGAGGTATTTGCAAGAAAAGTACATTCCACAGTACTTCCATGGTGATCTATATGTGGAGTTAACTAATCTCAAGTAAGGTATGCTATCTATAGTTCAATATATGCATAAGTTTGATGAATTAAGTAGAAATCACTGTTTGTAAATCAGGATGAATTCCTTGTGAAGAGAAAGAAGAAGATGAAGAGTTTCAGCAGTAGAGAAGAAAAGAGAGGAAAGAAAGAGTGGGATGTTAACCAGAATTGAATTAGTTCTGGCTGCCAACCTGCCATTATATTTTATACTTAACTTAAAAGAATGCCCTTAGTAGGGCGGCTACTAAAGTAGCTGAACAGTCACAACTTAAAAAACATAAGCTAATGGATCTAAAGCCCAACAACATCCTAACTTAACAACTTAAAATAAGAACAAAACAATTGGGCCCAATAACTAGAAATCGGCCCAACTCAACACTCCCCCTCAAGTTGGGAGTAAATGTCACACATTCCCAAATTGCATAGATCATGCTCCAGCTTGTTCCTTGCAACATCTTTTGTGAGAATGTCAACAAGCTGCAGATCAGAAGCAATGTATGGGAGACAAACTTCCCCAAAAATCACCCTTTCTCTGATGAAATGTCTATCCACTTCAATGTGCTTAGTCTGGTCATGTTGAACTGGGTTATGGGCAATGTTAATTGCTGCCTGGTTATCACAATACAACATCATAGGTTCTTCTGCTTGTACACCAATCTCTCCCAATAGGGAACGGATCCAGAGAAGTTCTGAAACTCCATGTGCTATGGCCCTATATTTAGCTTCAGCACTTGATCTTGCCACCACTGTCTGTTTCTTACTCTTCCACGAAACAAGGTTACCCCCAACAAGGGTGCATACTCATGAAGTAGATCTTCTGTCATCAAGGTATTCAGCCCAATCTGCATCTGTATAAGCCTCTAGTTTCAACTGTCCATGATCAACAAACAATATGCCTCTGCCCGGGTGCCCCTTTAGATAAGCAAGAATCCTGTCAATAGCTTCCCAATGTTGGACTCGTGGAGCATGCATGTATTGACTTACCACACTTACTGCATAGGAAATGTTTGGTCTTGTTATACACAAGTATAGCAGCCGCCCCACAAGTCTCTGATATCTCCTAATGTCCTTTACTAGCTCACCTTCTGTCGCATTAATTCTGTGATTCTGATCAATAGGAGTACTAATTGCCTTTGTTCCAAGTTTCCCTGTTTCTTGAAGAAGATCCAAGACATACTTCCTCTGAGAGATAAAAATTCCATGTTTTGATCTTGCAACTTCAATGCCTAAGAAGTATCTAAGTTCTCCAAGATCCTTAATTTCAATTTCTTTGTGTAGATTCTTCTTCAAATAATCAATCTCACTTTGGTCATTCCCTGTGACAACAATATCATCCACATAAACAATTAGGACTGACACCAAGGATCCCCTTCGCTTCACAAACAAGGTATGATCGGATTGAGTCTGAGTGTAGCCAAAAGCAACGAAGGCCTTACTGAACCTGTCAAACCATGCTCTGGGAGATTGTTTCAAGCCATAAAGTGACTTCTTAAGCCTGCATACCTTTCCCTTTTCAGCATCACTGTAGAAGCCAATAGGAAGATCCATATACACTTCCTCTTGCAGATCCCCATTTAGGAAAGCATTCTTCACATCAAGTTGAAACAGGGGCCAAGAGTATGTGGTAGCAAGAGAAAGAAGTATTCGAATAGAGGCCATCTTTGCAACTGGTGCAAAGGTCTCTAAGTAATCAATGCCATAGGTCTGTGTGTACCCTTTTGCAACAAGTCTAGCCTTGTATCTTTCTATACTTCCATCTGCCTTATATTTTATTGTGTAAACCCATCTGCATCCAACAGTCTCCTTGCCCTTTAGTAGGTCCACAATCTCCCATGTTTGATTCTTAATTAAAGCTTTCATCTCTTCCTGCATAGCTGTCTTCCACTCAGGTTTGGAGAGAGCCTCACTGACACCCTTGGGTATAGACAGAGTCAAGAGAGGAAAGAAAAGCACGATAGGAAGGAGAAAGTCCACTGTAGGATAAGTACTGTGAAACACAATGAGCAGTACACTCTCTTCCCTTTTCTGAGGGCAATAGGAAGATCTAGGTTATCTGTAATGGGATTGGTAGAATCAATGGGAACTGAAACAGTAGAGGGATCAAGAGGAATACCTGAATCCGTGCCAGTTGAATTTGGAGTCTCCAAGGAACCGACTGGAAGTGATGTGAGTTTTGCTGCAGTGGAATCAACCTCCCTGTGAAGTCTTTGTCGTGAGTAACACTGAGAAGCAGG
The DNA here is from genome assembly GCF_055504915.1 of Nelumbo nucifera. Classification (NCBI taxonomy): domain Eukaryota; kingdom Viridiplantae; phylum Streptophyta; class Magnoliopsida; order Proteales; family Nelumbonaceae; genus Nelumbo; species Nelumbo nucifera. Next base: position 46,109,346 of record NC_142655.1, read on the forward strand.
ACGCAAGGGAGGTGGTAAGGTAGGTGACACAGGAGGATTAGGCATAGGAGTGGACACAGGGACTTGAACTGGGAGAGGGATAGACTGTTCATTCACTTCCCCAAAACACTCTCCTTGAGAAGGATTATTCGAGAAAAAGTATGTGGACTCAAAAAAAGTGACATCCATAGTAACATACCGACTCCCAGAGACTGGATCATAGTAGTAGTATCCTTTTTGATTTTCTGCATATCCAAGGAAGACACACTTCTTTGCCTTCGGGTCAAGTTTTGAGCGGTGAGGACCAAGGATATGTGCAAAGCAGAGACACCCAAACACCCTGAGAGGAATATGAAACATCTCCCCATCAGGAAAAAGAAGATTGAATGGGGTGCTGAATCCAAGTATATGAGAGGGCACCCTGTTAATCAAATATTATTGCTTTGGAAACAAAAGACTCAAAGAAGAAAAAGGCAAATGACCCAATTGGTTATGCCAAAGCATAATCTGGCCCACAAACCCTGACTCACTATCCTTACTGACATTATGACTCTGATGAGGAGGAAGCACATATAGGAGGTAGATTCCATTCACTTCATGACCACTCTCAATCGTCCTCTTTGAATCTAGATCTTGCAAGATACAATGACCAGGAGAAAAAATTACTGAATCGTTCAGGTTCTTAATCAAACTACTAATAAATAACAAACTAGTGCTCAATCTGGGAATATGAAGGATAGAAGGAAGGGAAGTGGAATCACTAATCTTGATAGATCCCTTCCCAGCAATGGGAACATGAGATCCATCAGCTGTGGAGACCCTGTCTTTGCTAGAACAGAGCTGGTAAGAGGAAAAAATGTTGGAGCTATGGGTCATGTGCTCTGAGGCTCCAGAATCTATAATCCAAGGAGGTCCCTCCTTACCTGAAGTAGAAGCATAATTTTCAGTGGCATGTGAACTACCTGTGTGAGCAAAGGAAGTAGAATGAACTCCACCAGAACCACCTATACCTTGTTGTCTGCCTATTGCAGAACTAGAATTGGCTGTATCCCACTGGTTCAGAAACTGCCCATACCTCTCAAGTTCGACCCTTACTGCAGCAGTTGCAACAGACTCCAGAGCAACTGTAGTAGGAGGGGCCGGAATGTCACCAGTGATTGCCATGTGAGCATTTCCCTTCTTATTTTTGAGTCTATTCGGCACAAGATGTGGATGAAGCTTCCAGCAAGTATCTCTTTTGTGTTTAGGCTTCTTACAGTAGTCACATATCAAATCTTTTTTGTCTTCCTTCTTGATTTCACTTCCACCCCGGTCTCCACCTTGTTTAGGTCTCATAGTGCTAACCATGGTTGATTGATCAAACCCAAAATTTTTCATCATCACATTTCTCTTGCTCTCCTCCCCTGACACAAAGGCATATGCCTGGGAGGGGGTAACACTGTCCCTGGAAAGAATGTGCTGTCTTGCAATATCATACTCGGGATTAAGGCCAACACTCTAGGTGTTTCTGGTAGGCAGCTACATCCTTAGTGGTTTCCCAAACAAATGTCTCTAAATGGTCAATCTTCTGCCATAGGGTTTTAAGGGCTGAAAAGTAAATTGCAATAGGTCTATCTCCCTGCCTTGTAGCAATAATCTGATTTCTCAACTGATAAGTCCTAGCAACATTCTCCCTCTGTGAATAGGTTTCTGCAACCACATCCCATATTTCCTTAGCTGTATTTGCCCACAATAAATTTTTACTTATATGAGGCAACATCGAATTACACAACCAAGTCATCACCATATAGTTTTCCTGTACCCATTGGGAGCTATTAGTTTCGGGTTTCACTTCTTCACCAGTGAAATACCCTAACTTCCCACGAGCACCAATGGCCATCTTTGCAGATTGTGACCATTCTAAGTAATTTGAACCATTCAATTTAACTATAGTAATGGTTCCAGCCCCGAAAGGGTCTCCGACACCTCCCACTGGTCCCATTTCACTCCTGGGCTTGTTTTCAACTCTGTTACCCTCCATAATTATCAAAAAGGGGGTAGAAGGTTACTGTAATATGCAAGAATATCAAATAAATCACTTTTGGTACCAACAACACCCTTCTAGTGCCCTAGATGGTCCTCCCACAAAAGATTCCTTTTCTGCGGGACGGGAGAAATGAGAGAAGAGGCAGCCGCTCTTTCCAAAAACCTCCAAATCAGGCAGGACTTGAACTGGCCCTACAGAAAACTCCAAGGAACCCTAAAAAATTAGGGCACCACTTCCTAGGTCAAAATTGAAGAGTCCAACAGAAATAGGACTCTCTCCCTTTCTCCAGTTTTTCCTGATTTTGATGAGAAACCCTAGACCAGCTATAGGGCAAAACAGATTCACCAAAAAATCCTAAAACTGGGCTTACCTGAGATCTTTGATCAGCCTCTTAAATCACTATGTAGTCGGCCGATCTAGGGCTGCATGAGAAAACAGCTCAAGGAACTTTCGGCCTTGCTCTGATACCAAGTAGAAATCACTGTTTGTAAATTAGGATGAATTCCTTGTGAAGAGAAAGAAGAAGAAGATGAAGAGTTTCAGTAGTAGAGAAGAAAAGAGAGGAAAGAAAGAGTGGGATGTTAACCGGAATTGAATTAGTTCTGGCTGCCAACCCCTCATTATATTTTATACTTAAAAGAATGAAAGATTACAAGAATGCCCTTAGAAGGGTGGCTACTAAAGTAGTTGAACTGTCACAACTTAAAAAACATAAGCTAATGGGCCTAAAGCTCAACAACTTCCTAACTTAACAACTTAAAATAAGAACAAAACATCTGGGCCCGATAACTAGAAATTGGCCCAGCTCAACAAATTATATATTTGATGTGACATTACAGAAAGTGAAAGGCACAAATTATTTTGTTTCACAAATGGACTAAGGGATGATATCTAGAATGAATTGTCTACAATTCAGATTTATGAATTAGATCGTGCCTTTGAATTGGATCTCAACATTAGAGAAGTAGCAGCTGGTTACAACAAAGAATTTGAAGCCATTGAGAAAAAAGTGCAAAGTTGAAGATAAAGAAGATGATTTCTTGCATGTCAATGCCCATCATAGAGCTGAAGTTGTGAATGAAGAATTTCAACCTATAGAAGTTGTAAGCATTGAAGATCAAAAGGGTGCGGGCCAAGAAAAGATTGGAATTGTTGAAGAAGGAACTTCCAACACCCATGGTCAGTTTGAGGTTAATGATCAAGAAAAGATAGAAGTGGAGCAACTTGAAGAAATTCCGGTGCAAGATGCAAATGTGTTGGTTGTAGTAGATGTTAGTAAGGAAGTAAGTCATCACTTTACCTTACAAGTTCAACTGAACCGATTCAAGAATTACAAGTTGACATAGTACAAGTACCACCAACATCAATAAAGGCAGAAGTTCAAGAATTTGCTGAAGAACTAAGGGGAGCTGAACACATAGAGATGGATATTTCTAAATTAGAGATTTAAGGAAAAGTTCCAAATGCTGCAGTTGAGATTTTGGATATGAAAGTTCATAGTGATAAGAAAGGGGATGATTCCCCACAAGATAGGCTGATTGGTGATGTAAATGGTCAATAGGCTAATGTTATTGATTATTTAACAATGAAGGTTATGGAAGGTAGTATTTCAGACATACATTGCTTTCAAGATCCATTTATAGCTATGTGTGTGACATTTACTCTACAGTCCAAGTATGTTGAAGTAGCTATGGGAATTACTACTTTTGTCATTGAGGTACATCAAATTTTCATCCTTAAGTTCTTCAAAACTCGAGGAGGAGTTTTTTTGAACCAGGGGAAAATAATGCAGGAGCTGAAGAATCAAATTTGAAATTTTCTTAAAATTTCTGTATTTTTATATATTTGGACAATATGGGTGTTTTTGTCATTAAAACTAATCCTTTGTGGGGCCTGGGCTATAACATCTAGTTCCTCTAATTTAGTAGGGCTTGTCTTTCAATTTTCAGTTTATTTGTTATTAGATAGAAAGTTATTGTGTTTCTGGATGCACAAGACAAGGAGTGGCGTTTTTGTAATTATGATGAACAGTATTCCGGGCCTCACAAGTCACTCTATAAGTAGATGTATTCTCTTCCTTTTGAAGCTAATGAATGAATGGAGATTTCTTAGAGCAAGTTTGTTGTATGGAGTGATTCCTACAAACCCTAGAGTGATTCTAGGACCCCCTAGGAGTGATTCCTTGAGATTTCTCTCTCTTTTCTCTTCCTTTACCCTTTCTCCTCTCTCTCTCTCTCCCTTTCTCTTTCTGTCTTGTGATAGTCTGCTCTAGCCCTACTGCATCAATTGACATCTTTTCTCACCCATTTGAAGTTCACTTCCACCCCTTGTAATAGTCTCTTGATTTTCCTCTTGTAGATATAACACCACCACCCAATCTCCTCTTTCTCTCAAAGACATTGTATCACAAACTTCGTATCACCCTCTACTAAAAGCTTCCTAATCTCTTTAGCCTTTTGAATGCCTTCCATAACAGCCAAAATTTCTGCCCTCAATGAACCACCTTTTCCAATTGTACATGAATAGACTGTAATAGTAGGAAGGTTTAGAGATGAAAGAAGAAGAAGAAGGAGAAGAGGAAGAAGAAGATGTTTTGTCGAGAATGCTTGGTCTGTTACTGTTCACACCAAGAAACCTTTCATTTAACCTTTGAGCAAAATTACAAAGGGACCCTTGAATAGGCTCCCAAATACAAAAAAACATGAAACGGCATAAATGCCCTTACACTCTCAACACTCCCCCTCATGCTGAGCATAGACATTTGTCATGCCCAACTTGTTCAAATTTCTGTCGAGCTTTATTAAGACAATCAACCAACTAATCTTCAAACCTCACAAAAGGTAAACAAATCTCTCCACTAGCAACTCTTTCTCTAATGAAATGCGATCAACCTCTATATGCTTTATACGATCATGTTTAACAAGATTGTGGGCTATGTTTATGGCAGCTTGGTTGTCACTATATAATATCATTGGAGTATCAATTTGCACTCCCATTTTTGTCGACAAGTTCTTTAGCCACAATCATTTTGAAACTTCATGAGCCATAACTCTGTACTCTGCCTCTGCACTACATCGAGCCACGACTGATTGTCTTTGGCTTCTCCAAGATACACATTACCACCCCACCAAGGTACAATTTCCAGAAGTAGACCGCCTATCTTCAATAGAACCTGCCCAATCAACATTAGAATAGGCCTCTACCTTCAGATGCCCATGATTAGAACACAACATCCCCTTTCCTGGACATCCCTTCTAATAGGCAAGTATTATATTCACTGCTTGCATATGAGATGATCTAAGCTTGTGAAGCTGACCACACTCACAATATATGATACATCTGGTCTAGTTAGACACTAGAAAAGGTGACCGACAAGTCTTTGATACACACCTTTGTCAAGAAGGAATCTCCATCATCAACTCCCAACTTATGATTGGGATCAATTGGAGTTTTAGCTGGTTTACAATCCAATTTTCTTACCTCTTGAAGTAGATCAAGGACATATTTCCTCTAAGAAATATAAATGCCCCTCTTTGACCTTGCGTCCTCAATCCCTAGGAAATACCAGAGATTTCTAAGGCCCTGAATTTTGAATTCAGTAGTAGGAGAAGACTTCAGTTCAACAATTCTAGAGATATCATTTCCTGTTATAACAATATCATCGACAAATACTATCAATATAGTCATATTTCCATTTGCTCTCCTGATAAACAAGGTATGGTCAGCTTGAGATTGTAAGAAGCCAATTTTCAAGACAACCTTTTTGAATTTGTTGATCCAAGCTCTAGGGGACTGTTTAAAGCCATAAAGGGATTTCTTCAAATGGAAAACCTTTCCTTCACTCCCAGGGATGTTCGCTCTTGGAGGAAGTTTCATGTAAACTTCTTCCTGAAGGTCTCTATTAAGGAAGGCATTCTTAACATCCATTTGATACAAGGGCCGAAAATAGTGGGTAGCAAGAGACATAGTAACTTGGATTAAATTCATCTTGGCTATTGGAGCAAAGGTTTATTGGTAATCAATGTCGTAAGATTGAGTGTACCCTTTTTCCACAAGTTGAGCTTTATACCTTTCAATTGAGCCATCAACTTTATGCTTCACCATGTGAATCCACTTACATCCAACAGGAACTTTGCCTTCTAGAAGAGTAACAATTTTCCATGTTTGCTTTTTTTTCAAGTGCTCCATTTTCTGGTTCTTAGCATCCTTCCAATGAGGGAACTGCACTGCCTCAGTAACACTGTGTGGGATAAAAATAGAAGCAATAGAAGGGATATATGCACAATAAGAGGGAGATAAGGCATCATAAGAGACATAATTTGAGATAGGACATTTAGAACGTGTCCTTTTTTCTTTACAAATTGCAATAAGAAGGTTAAGGTCCAAATCCAAACTAGGAGGCTTAGTAACAAATTCAACACATGCATTAGAAATAGGAAGAGGTTCAGAATCCAAATTACTTGAGTCTGGGAAGTCGGATTGTAATGGACATTCATTCTCTAGAGTCATTTTCTTTTTCCGTCTGACAAACCACTGGTGCCAAGACTGAGGAATAGGAGAAGGCAAAGGAGGAGGCACGAGAGTACTACTGCCACCATGGGGAAGAGGAGGAGAAGAAGGATCGACAACATCAATTGCAATTGGAACAGGAATCAACATATAGAAAGGAGTCTGGTCTTCACTAACATTCTCCCCCTAAAGAGCAGTACGAGAGGAGGAGAAGAAGGGAGTAGACTTAAAGAATGTGGCATCTTTAGGCACATACAATTTTTGAGAGCAAGGGTCATAACAACGATACCTTTTTTCGATACCTTTTTTGGATTGAAAAATATCCCAAGAAGACACACTTGATAGACTTCGGGTCAAATTTCGACCTAGAAGGACTCATGTCATGGATGAAGCAAACACACCCAAAGACTTTGGGAGGAAGATGGAAAGTATCCTCATCAGGGAAAAGAAGTTGATGAGGAGACTGGAGATGAAGGGTTTGTGAGGGAAGTTTGTTAATAAGATATACAATTGTTTGAGCAACATCCTCCCAAAACCGAGTTGGGACATGCATTTGGAATAACAATCCTCTGGCAACTTCAACCACATGTCTGTTTTTCCTCTTTGATACCCCATTTTGTTGGGGAGTATGAGGATAGGAACTCTGGTGAATCACTCTTTGTAAGTGCTTCTCAAAGTATTCCTTGGCATTGTCAAATCTGATAATCTTAATCTTCTTCTCAAACTGTGTCTCTACCATACTGAAGAAGCCTTTTACAATTGAAGGAACTTCATCTCAGCTTTTCATCAAATACAACCAAGTATACCGTGAGTAGTCATCAACAAGGAGAATGAAATGTGTATAGCCACCCACTCATACATAGAATAGAATTGTGATTCTACATTGCTTTGATAGTTGACAAATTTCACATTGTAGACCGGGACTAGACATGGACTCAAACAGACTAGGAAACAAAGACTTCAAAGATCCAAAAGTAGGGTTCTAAATATCAATATGCCCGATACGCCGATAGGGGTGTATCGGGTGATATCGATAGTGTTTTTTTACTTTTTATTTATATTTTTTTCAAAACTGGTTTAAGGCTCCTCCACCCCCTGAACCGGTTAGAACCCCGATACACACTCTGTAGGGGTGTATCGAGGAACTCCCGAAACGATACGTATCGGTCGATACGGACCGATACGTGTCGATACTTTGAACCTTGACCAAAAGACACATGCCCAGGATGGTGATGCAACAATTTCATTCGATTTAGTTTCTCATCCTGTCAGGACTCACACTGACACATTAACCCTAACTTCGAAAACTGATCAAGAAGATAAGCTCCATTGGCTTCATGTCCACTGCCGATCATCTTCCCTGTACTCAGATCCTGAAAGGCACAATGAGATGGAAAAAAGGTTATAGGGCAATTACAAGACTTTGTAAGGGAGCTAACAGATAAGAAATTTTTATGCAATTGTGGAACATGGAGTACAGAGTTCAGAGAAAGGTTATTGGTAAATAACTTCACCCAAACTTGAGATTGGGGTCTTAGATCCATCAATAATGGTAATCTTACCTTTCCTTGAAAAATATTCTATAAGTGGTAAAGTAGGAAGGCATACATAAGTAGTATGCGAACATCTTTGTGTGAGTCCATCGATCACAACCCCTCTAAAAACACCATTCTCACCAGCATCATGGTATCCCAACACCAGCTGAACTCCAAGCACCTTTCCCACAAGGTTAAACACGAGCTACAACAATAAAACTAGGAAAAGAGGTGCTGGTGGCAAAACAGGGGAAGAAAAAGAATTTCCCAAAAATGTTTTAAGGCTCCAAAAGATCCAGGACTACTTCCTACAGTCTCAGGGATTTACCATGATTGAAACATAAGAGGATTCAACAACAACCAACCCACCATATGAGCATGCAAGCCCTAAACTCCAGATCTGGAATTTTTTTCTAATTTTCATTTGAAAAATCCAAGAAAAATATAAAACATCTTCAAGCCACCATGAAACCTATACCAAAATTCCCCTAAAAGCAAGGCGCATCAACCGGCAGTGTGCTAACGTTAGCAAGTTTGTCTGAGTTGTGACCAGCAACAGATGGTTTCCTTGATCGTGCAACGTTTTGATACCAAGTTGGAAGGTTTAGAGATGAAAATGTATTACCGAGAATGCTTGGTGTGTTACTGTTCACTCCAAGAAAATTTTCATTTAACCTTTAAGCAAATTTGCAAAGGGGCCCTTGAATAGGTGCCCAAATAGAAAAAAACATGAAAGGACATAAATGCCCTTACATTCTCAACAATAGTGACTTTTCCTTCCTCATCCTTGAAGACTCCTCCAATGCCAGATGGACATGGGTTTCCTTTATTGCTTCCGCTAAAGTTGATCTTAATAAAACCACCAGAAGAAGGGGACTAGCAAGGCCTAACAACCTCCTTGATAGGAGAAAAATATGCTACCTCCCTCCGATTCCTCATCAAAACATCCACAAAGGTATCTTTAAAAATATCCAATGTCTTAACCCAATGGGCTACTCTGATGGTGATGGCTTTAATGATAGCATCCCTATTCCTTTCTTCATAAAAATTTCTCTGATTCCTCTCTTCCCATATTGTCCAATAGACTGCTGCCCTCGTACACTTCCATAAGATTCTTTTCCTCTTCACTGGCCACCTAACAAAGGTAGAGGTGAACAAGCTTTGTACATTAGGAGGGTTCCACCTGCATCCTAACAAAGAAAGACACCATACCCAAACAGTGTTTTAAAAGGCGTGGGAGGCTTATACCTCCATGTGAGGCCCTCCCAAAATGCCCTAAGGCGTATGCCAGAGGCATTGACACCTTTGAGGCGTCCGCCTCATGCGCTTTTTTCATGAGGCGTGCTAGAGGTGTACGCCTCATGCGCCTCATGCACATCTTATATAAATAGACAAAAAAAAAGAACAAAGAAAAAAAAAGGAAAGTAAAGGAAAGGGAAAGAAAAGAAAGGGAAGGGGAAGAAAAAGAAAGAGAAGAAAATAAGAGAAAAGGAAAAATGAGATCTCCCCTTCCTCTTCATCTTCCTCCCATTCCTCCTCCTAACTCCCCTCCTCTTAAGGAGGCGTACCCCTCCTTGTGTTTGGGAGGCTTATGCCCTTGCGTTCTGAACTACGCCTCATGCCTCTAGGTAGTGGATTGCCTCATGTCATGCTTCCATGTTTTAAAACATTGTTCCCAAATTGAAGTAGAAAAAGGGCAGGAGATTAATAAGTGATAGCAATTCTCACAATTGACCCTGCATAGAGAACACTAGTGTGGGGAAAGACACCAATTAGGTCTTTTCTTTGCAACAAGTCACAAGTATTAATTCTTTCTTGGAGCACTTCCTAGCACAGACCACCCATGCTATGCAAAATAGGTTTACTTCACACCTCCTTGATTGGGAAAGATAACCCTCGACTATCACTCAACTGAATAAGGGATGAGGAAAACGAAACACAGGTGAAAGAATTGGAGGGAGAAAAAGTCCACATCCTCCTATTCCTCTGTCATATCTAGACACCCCTCAAGGTTTTGAATCAAACTCATGACACTTGTAATTTCACACTCATGTAGTCCCCTTCTAAACCTCAAGTCCCAACCAAACCCAATACTTGAGTTAGATGGGGCCAAAAAGGAGGAAATGGGTTCCTCCATATGGTTGGAAATGACATAAGAGTGAGGAAAATTGTGTTTTGATAGGAGAATTACTCACCCTAACATGATCCCAAAACTTAACAAGAGAACCAAACCCGGGATTATATCTGATAAACGGTAAACAAAGCAGAAGAATATCACAAGTGGACTTCTAAGGAGAAGCTCTTGTAACCCTAGCCAAAGTTTCAGAGTCCCTGCCATCATCCGCAAGCCCATGAATACTAATAATCACCTTCATCCACAACTTATCTCTGTCAAGAAGTAATCTCCACAACCCCGCAACAAAGCAATGTTCCTCTTCTGTACATTACCAATACCTAATCCTCCAAATTTCTTACTTCTACACATCACTTCCCACCTTACTTTATGATCCTTCTTCTCATTCCCCAGGTCCCATAAAAAATCCCTCATCATTTTCTCTAGTACTTTACTTACCCCATCTGGAATCCTAAAGACTGACAAAAAACTAAGCAGACAATCTTTTTGCTTTTAGGAATGTTTTATTAATTTTTCATATTATTTGGATCTCCATCCTGATATTTCTGTACTACATTATTTTATTCATTTACTTTAATTGTCTCTTGGTTGGTTTAATAGTAAAAGTCTGGTGTTCTGCTGAAGCTTTTACTCTGACTGAATTTGTGCTTGAGTGAGTGCTTTTGTATGCGAACATGTAGTATGGCTTAACTTCTTTGCAAAATGGGCTGACTTTTGATGTTATTGCAGATAACTAGTATTGGGCTGTGGTCAGGGAAGGCTAGTGAATCTAATGCAATGGATAATTCCAACAAGGGAATTTCAAGTGATAATTTGGAAGTTTCAAGTGTGGATGGAGATTCTCTGACATTTTTGGCACCAAAATTTTGGTTGAACTGGATTAATTCAGGTGCCAGGAGGAGCAAATTGGTATTAAAACCCTGGAAGACTGATAATGAATTTCTTGAGCCTCAGGTTGAAAGTTTAACTGACAGTTGGAGCTCCAAGTCTGTCATTGATGACTCTGAAGTTAAGGTTGAAAAGGAACAGCCAAATATTGGCTTTCCTATATCAGCAAGAGAATCATTTAAAGCAGCAATTCTTGACTTCTGGCACAAGTGGCTCAGGCGATTTTCTTTCATGTGTGGACATTCAAAGCAATTCCTAGGGGGCTTACACCAACTATGGGTAAGGGCTTTTTAAAATGAAAAATTTTCATTGATGGTTTAATATGCTCTAATATTATTTCATCAAGCAATTTTTACTGTTAATCTACCAAGAAGATCTATTTGCTTTAAGTTGATCTTTTTGTATGCCTATTTGTCTAGTTGTTTATCAGATTTCTTTTTTGGTTCTTTACTGTGTTGTGTTACCCTAGGAGTTTGGGTCTTTTATCCCTTATGTTTCCCCTGTTGTCCTCTTTTACATCCTTAGGAATTATGTCAGAAAAATTTCATTCAGGAAGGCTCAGGAAGAGTTAGTGCAACTGTGCAAGTTAGGGCTGTATGATGGGCATTGATAGCTGTAGTAATAACTGGCACCTGGCAATAGTTTTCTATATGCCACCTTTGGGTCTCTTATTTGACACCTTTGCTCAAAACAAGCATCTTTTTGAAGTCCTTGGTTACTTGGACTTTTACACTACCTTGAGCTTCTACCCCCACCCCCACGGCAGTATTACATTCTGTTTATCCAATACTTACAGCTTCCTAACAGCTGAAAAATAGGCTAATGTTCTATATTATTTATTTTTTTTGATGAATAATGTTCTATATTATTTATTAGACTGGGAATATTGAACAATATTTAGTAGACAACCACATTTTAGATTTATTCTTGTACTTATCATTATCATGTGGTCTGGAGCTACTAGACTTTTTAGTTCAATAAAAGAGGGAAAACAGAAGAAAATTCATGTGATACATAGGGGAGAAGAGGAAGAAGAGAGAAGAGAATGGGATGCCAAAAGTTCTAGCAGCTGCCCCTTACACATATTTATAATTATGAGAGTTAAGATGATGTTCAATGACCATCATACCCTGGCTGCCCAAAACATAAAATTGACATTTAAACAACAGCCTACCTAACAAGAAATATAAATTAACAGCAATAAAAATGAAATAAATAATAGAAAACAAATTCTGAACACTCCCACTTTTGTTGGTTATGTTGATCTTTCCCAACTTGCTTAAGTCATGCTCCAGCAAGTACACTTCGTCTAAAGACACCCTCCCTAATAGAATGCTGATCAACCTCAATTTCCTTAGTCCTGTCATTCTGGACAGGATTATGCGAATAAAATAGCGACCTGATTTTTACAATACAACATCAAAGGTGGATCCATCTCAATCCCAAACTCTCCAAGTAATGATTGAGCCAGTACAATTCTGACACACATTGAGCTAAAGATCTATACCCGGCCTTTACATTAGAGTGGGCTACCGTATATTGCTTTTTGATCTTCAAAGACACCATGTTACAACTGAGAAGAGTACAAAAACCTGATGTAGAGAATTGCCATCCAAAGAACCTGTCCAGTTTGCATCTATAAGAGCCTCTACTCTCATGTGTCAAGGTGTCACCTAGGTGTTGACTAGGAAACTAGGTTCCCTTGGCTGTGTGCCTTGTCTAAACTTGTTTATAGCAATGACACCTATCTAGGTGACTAGGTGTCCACCTAGGCGATAAGGCATCTGCCTAGGTGACTAAAATGACAAGGCGGGTGCCTTATTACAAATTTATAATATTGCTCCTATTGTTACATCTTATTATTATGTATGTTACTGCATTTTATTATATATTATATATATCATTTCTGCTTTGTTTTAACGTTTTACTAGTGATCCAAATGTTTTGAGAAGAGAAAAAGAAAAAGAATAGAAATATAAAGATGTTTCTTTTTTTTTTGTTTTTTTACTCTTTCTGTCTCTCTCTCTCTCTTACATTAAATAAAACAGCAGCTCCACCCTTTTTTTCTCTTCTACTTACCCTCTGTTTTAAATTTTATCATATAAAATTATAACCTTCTTTAGTTGCTAACTTGATATGGAATTGCTTTATTAAATACTTATTATATTAGTATCATTTTTGAAAGTATTGAACTTAATATAATTGAAATACTATTATCCTAGATATGTTGATTTGCCATGTTTTGAGAGGAAATGTAATGTTATTAGTAAAGAATTGTCCCTTTTTTCAATTAATATGCATGCTGAATTGTAAATAAAACTAGAGAACTAGGAAAATCTTAGTTTTTTATTTTATGAAATTCTTATTACCTAGGCGACTAGGTGACTAAGTGCTCCATTGTTGCCTAGAATCGTTTCAACGCTTTGACAATAATGCAAACCACTTTGATCAGGATGCTTCTTGAGAGAAATAAAAATTGTATCAATATCCATCATGTGAGAACTCTGTGGTGCATGCATGTACTGGCTCACCACGATTTCTGCATATGAAATATTAGAGCTGGTCATGCACAGATAAAGCAATTGACCAACCAATCTCTGGTAGCACCTAGCATCTTTGAGGAACTCACTATAGAATTATTTATCCTATAATTCTAACCAATGGGTGTATCAACAGGCTTAACGCCCAGAAATATTGTAGCTCACCAATGATTGACCTACATCAATCCCCAAGAAATATTGTAGCTCACCAATGTTTTTTAATTTCAATATCCTGATACAAAAACTTCTTTAATCCATGTATCTCTGCAAGATCATTCCTGGTAACCACTATATCATCAATATAAACACTCTTAAGATGGTATGATTTGACTGTGTTGGAGTATAAACAAACTAAATTAATGGTATGTTTTGTCAAAAAAATGCTCTAGTTGACTGCTTCAGTCCATATCTGGAGGTAAATCCATATATATTTCACCTTGCAAATCTTTATTAACAGACCATTTTTCACATCCAGCTGAAATAGAGGCCAAAAATAAGTGACTGCAAGAGAGAGCAAAACGTGAACAGAGCTTATATTTGCCACTGGGGCAAATATCTCTTGATAGTCAATATCATATTTTTTGGGTGTATTGCTTTGCAACCAATCTCACCTTATAGCTCTTTGTGTTGCCACTAGCCTTGTACTTCATAGTAAACACGTATTTGCACTCCTCAAGATCCTTAATCATAGGTAAATAGCCTTAAAACAAGAATAGAGTCATCAACACCAGAACTAAAAGGGGGCAGTAGTCACATCAGAAAAAGGACATGACAAAGGAATAGAAGGATTCTCTCCTCACCAGAACGCTTCTCCTGAATGAAAGCACCATAAAAAAGTGGACTAAGCTCAAAGAAGGTGACATCCATTGTAGAATATGTATTTTTTGATCAGCAGAAAATTTATTTTATTATATTTGGTTATAGATGAGATTAGTACAACTAGATGGCAGGAATGTCATCCCTAAGCTACCGACTCTAAGTTTACATTATGAAAGCTAAATTACTGTAGCCGAAGTAGCAGAAAAGAGAAGAAGAAGAAGAAGAGATGCTGGAATGTCGAACTCCTCTGCTCAGTCGACAATACTATTATTTATATTATGGTGTAGTACAATGATACGGGAAGTTACTAGAATGCCCTTGATTAGTGATGGGACACCCAGACAACTTAAAACATTAAACAGGATTAGGCCCATTAACAAAGGCCCAGTACAGGACAACTTAAACTTAAGTATAGGCTAATAAGAACTCTTATCAGCCGAATACTCATACATACAAAGACTTCAATCCAACACTCCCCCTCAAGCTAAGCATGGATATCAATCATGTTTAACTTGCCAAGCATGTCCCTAAACTTTGCTGCTGCCAACCCTTTAGTCAGTACATCCGCAATTTGCATCTCAGATGGAGTATAAGGCACACAGAGTTCACCCGAGACAATTCTTTCTCTAACAAAGTGCCGATCAATCTCAATATGTTTTGTCCTGTCATGCTGCACGGGATTGTTGGCAATGTTGATGGCAGCTTTATTGTCACAATACAGCCTGAGAGGACCTTCAGCCTTAATGCCAAGTTCATTAAGAAGAGTTCTGAGCCACAAGAGTTCAGCAACCCTGTGGGCCATAGCTCGATACTCTGCTTCTGCACTTGATCTAGCCACTACATTTTGCTTCTTACTGCGCCATGTGACCAGGTTTCCTCCCACAAATGTACAGTAACCCGAGGTTGACTTCCTGTCTCCAACAGACCCAGCCCAATCTGCATCAGTGTAGGCTTCAATTTCAATTCTATTGTTTTTCCTGAAAAGAATTCCCTTCCCTGGGCAAGTCTTCAAGTACCTGAGAATCCTTTCAACTGCTTTCATATGAGGAATCTTTGGAGAGTGCATAAATTGACTGACAACATGCACAGCATAAGCAATATCTGGCCGAGTGAGGGATAAGTATATCAGCTTCCCTACCAATTTTTGGTATCTCTCTTTATCATAGTAGTCCTCCCCTACTGATTCCTGCAGGCCATGGTTCTGTTCCATTGGAGTATCTGCTGGCCTGCACCCCATCATGCCTGTTTCCTCTAGGAGGTCAAGAACATACTTCCGCTGACATATGTAGATTCCCTCTCTTGACCTGGCAACTTCAATCCCGAGAAAATATCTCAAATGACCCAAGTCTTTGATCTCAAATTCAGAAGCTAGAAACTCCTTCAGTCTTTTTATCTCTTCCAAGTCATTCCCGGTAATTACCATATCATCCACATAAACAATGAGTGCAGTAAGTTTGCTATCCTGTCTCCTTATGAACAAGGTATGGTCTGCACCACTTTGAGTGTACCCCACTTTATTCATGGCCCCACAGAGCCTCTCAAACCATGCACGGGAAGATTGCTTCAACCCATATAATGCTTTCCTCAGTTTGCACACCTTTCTACTAAAGTCATAGCCTGGTGGAGGTTCCATAAATACCTCTTCATGAAGGTCACCATAAAGTCCAGATGATGAAGTTCCCATGAAAAATTTGCTGCTAGTGACAATAGAACCCGAATTGTGTTGAGCTTTGCTACCGGGGCAAAGGTTTCTTTGTAGTCAATCCCTTCTTTCTGAGTAAACCCCTTTGCCAGAAGTCTGGCCTTGTACCTTTCAATGAACCCGTCCTCCCTGTGCTTTACAGTAAACACCCACTTGCACCCAACAGTGGTCTTCCCCTCTGGCAGATCCACTAATTCCCAAGTTCTTGCTTTCATTAGGGCTTTTATCTCTTCATTCATAGCTTCTTTCCACCTTGGATCAGACACAGCCTCTGAGTACTTAGAAGGAACACGCACAGAGGAAAGAACAGATACAAAGGAGTGATAGGCAGGAGATAAATGTGAGTAAGAAACAAAATCAGCAATGGGGTGTCGGGTGGTGCAAGAGCGGATAGGGTTACGGAGAGCAATAGGAAGATCCAAATCAGAAGTATGAGAGTTGAAATTGCCTTGGATTGTAGAGACAGATTGATCCGAGTCCAACTGGTTGCTGTCATGAGGTTGAGGACCCCTTTTTCTTCTGTTGTATGTAAGTATCTCTTTTTGTTGCCTACTGGAGCCTTCAAGAACATTTGCAGCATCAGGAGAGGTAACCGGCACAGTGGAAGCCTCACTGGGTTGACCCGGAATGTCACAACAAGGAGTAGGAGGAGAGGATGGAAGACCCGAGGCAGATAGGGGAACAAAAAAGGAGGGAGAATGAGAATCCTCTTCCATCCCACTAGTCTCCCCCTGAAGAGGATTCTGAGAAGACTGAAAATAGGGTTGAGACTCAAAGAACACCACATCTCTGGTGACATACTTTCTCTTGGAGGCAGGGTCATAACACTTGTAACCCTTTTGTGTAGGAGAGTACCCGAAGAATATTCCCTTTGTAGCCTTAGGATCTAGCTTAGTCTTCTTTGGATCCTTCACATGTATGAAACATATATAGCCAAAGACCCGAGGTGAAAGGGGAAAGTCTGGAAGAGTGGGGCACAAAACAGAGAAAGGGGTTTTCATACCCAACACCTTAGATGGCATCTGGTTTATCAGATATGATGCAGAAAGTACAACTTGAGACCAGTATTGCTTGGGGACTTTGTGATGGAATAGTAAGGCTCGAGCTATCTCCAATAGATGTCTATTCTTGTGCTCAGCAACCCCATTCTGCTGAGGAGTATAAGCACAGGATGACTGATGTAGTATGCCAGCATCTTCCATGAATAAGTTCAAGGATTTTTCAAAGTATTCAGCAGCATTGTCTTGCTTAATCTTCTTATTAAACTATGTTTCAATCATCTTGCAAAATGCCATGGTTATCCGTGGTACTTCATCCCGTCCTTTTAACAGGTAGATCCATGTACAACGAGAGTAGTGGTCAATAAAACTGATAAAGTACCGGAAGCCATCAAAGGAAACAATGGGTGAAGGGCCCCAGACATCAGAATGAACCAATTCAAAAGGAGCACAAATTTCATTGCTGGAAATTGGATACACAGTTCTACATTGTTTTGACATTTGACATACTTCACAGGTTAGACTCTGACTTGGAATGCCCTTAAACAATTCGGGAAACAACATTTCTAATGAGGAGAAAGACACATGACCTAGCCTAGCATGCCAAAGATGCAACTTAGCTATTGACTCCATACTTTCCGGATTACTAGCAGCAGATGATTGTAAGGCTTAGCTGATGTCTGCATCAAGGTAGTAGAGGCCACCATACTCATGACCGCACCCAATCGTTCTCCTTGTCAATCTGTCCTGGAAGACACAATGAGTAGGAAAAAAGGTTGTACTACAGTTCAAATTTTTGGTAAGTTTTGAAACAGACAAGAG
Source organism: Nelumbo nucifera (assembly GCF_055504915.1). NCBI lineage: Eukaryota > Viridiplantae > Streptophyta > Magnoliopsida > Proteales > Nelumbonaceae > Nelumbo > Nelumbo nucifera. The sequence continues at coordinate 46,127,298 of NC_142655.1, forward strand.
ATTTGAGGTAAGACTGGGAACATGTAAAACTGATTTAAGAGAGAGGTCCTTGCTTAGTTCAACAATTCCCTTTCCAGAGATAGTGGAGAAAGACCCGTTAGCAACTCTCATCTTATCCTGACCAGACAACAAATGATATGAAGAGAATAGGAAAGACATATGTGTCATATGGTCAGTAGCACCGAAATCAATAACCCAAGAAGTAGAGTCAATAGAGCCAGTGGCACTGAAGGTAGAGGCTGTACTTGATCATGCAAGAGATGTAGAAGCAAAAGAATTATTTCTTAGACGGGCTAATGCCCTGCTAAGGACCTCAACCTCACTAGCAGTGAAGCCCAATGTACCAGTTTCAGAGGAATCAGCAACCTGTCCCATAGGAGAAGAAGACATTGTTGGTGTATTTTGTGAGTTGTCATCATTGTTGCTGGCGACAAAATTCCCACTTGCCGCAGGCCTGCTATCTCTAGAAGAAACATCTCTGGGTATTGAAGACATCTTGACTGCAGCCACTGTGTAGGTGACACTGATTAAGACTAGCCGAAGCAGTTCTGAAGGTTCTGAACCAGTTCTGGAGCAGATCTGATTAGCTGAAATGATCACAGCAGATTCTGACAGCACTCGACACAGTTTCAGACTTGCCGAGACTGTCACAGTTCTGAAACAGTTCAGTTACAACAGCAAGCAAGGAGTTCTGGGCTGGTAACCGACCTGAAGCTAAGGGTTCTCAACTATTGTGCTATGCAGACTCCACTTGAACTTTGAGTACTGCAACTGTAAAGAGAGTGCCCTTCCTTGCGGCCAATACTAGGACTGCTGACATCAGTCCTCAACTAGGGTTCACAGTGCTGAACAATCTGGAGCTGGCAGCTCCCTAGGTAATCTTACAGCAGTGGTGAGGGGTTTCGGACTGATAGCCACCCTGAACTTGGAGCTGTTTGCCACACTGCTATGCTGGTAGAAGTGTTCACAGTGCTGGTAGAACACTAGATAGACTTCACTTGGGCTGAACCAAAAAACTGCAACAGTTCGGGTACAGTAGCGAGTGAACAGTTCGAGGCTGCAACAGTAGCAAGTGAACAGTGGGCTCTGTAGAAGAAGCTAAGTCTGTGCGGGTCTTGCTGGAGCACCGAAGCTGCAACTGTAGAAGTAGCTAAGCCCCTTTCGGCTAGTGCTAGGACTGCTGAAATCAGTCCTCAACTAGGTCTGTCCTACACAGACCTCTCTTAGTAGCCAAATAGCTACTATTTGCTGGAAATAACCTAGTAGGACATCTACTTCTGGGTCTTACTTCCCTTGAGTCCTACAACCAAGAGAAACCCTAGGTTCGAACTTGCTTTACTCTCTTACACCCCTAGGTTTTCACTACAGCAACCCAGAAAAGGAAGAGAGAAGATGAAAAGACAGCAAGAGAAGAGAGTGTGTGCCGGCTGAAACCAGGAAGAAGCTAATGCTCTGATACCATGAAAGCTAAATTACTGTAGCCGAAGTAGCAGAAAAGAGAAGAAGAAGAAGAGATGCTGGAATGTCGAACTCCTCTGCTCAGTTGACAGTACTATTACTTATATTATGGTGTAGTACAATGATACAGGAAGTTACTAGAATGCCCCTGATTAGTGATGGGACACCCAGACAACTTAAAACATTAAACAGGATTAGGCCCATTAACAAAGGCCCAGTACAGGACAACTTAAACTTAAGTATAGGCTAATAAGAACTCTTATCAGCTGAATACTCATACATACAAAGACTTCAATCCAACACATTAGAAGCCTAAAACAGTTGCTGCCTTGTAACCCTTTGTTTAGCAAGGGATGAACTATCCCATTTGCACTCCTTACCCACTTGAATTCCGCATTTGTCCTTTGCAAACCTTTCCACTTCCCTAAAAGCATATCTGAGACTCCATGGGGTATGTTTGTTACGATTTTCCCAGGAGATAATTAATTTTGAATTCCCTTCCACCTCCACCTCCACCTGTCTATACTCCAATTGCTTTGCTAACCAAAGACCTTGCAACATTGCCAAAAATTCAGCCTTAAGGGAGTTTCCCAAACCAATTGGCCCTGAATATAAAGCCAAAATCCTATTCTCAGAATTTCTAATTACACCTATTCCTACCATTTGGATATTGATTCCTAGACATTGGATCATAAGAAGAGTAGCCCTTATTTTGTGCATTCCCAAGGAAAACATATTTCTTAGCTTCAGGATCAAACTTAGAATGATGAGGTCCAAGAATATGAGCAAAGCAAGTGCATTCAAAAGCCCTCAAAGGTAACATGAAACATCTCACTATCAGGATATAAAGTGCTGAAAGGAGTTGGAAGGTGCACAAAGAGAAAGGATGATGAATATCAACAAGCCAATTATTGAGGGAGACTCATGATTGGTGATGGAGTGGCTACAGAATGGAGAGGCAGCCCTTTGGCAGTACAAAAATGAATTAAAAAGTTTTTATGACTAACTAGAGAGATGGAAGTGAAAGTAAAATGGGTTAAAAGATAACAAATAGTATGGCAAATGTATTAGCCAAACAAGGGGTAGGGAGAGATCAAATTTTCTGGGCACAATAGTAAGGGAAGTTTAGAAGGGGAGATAAAAACTTTTTATCCCTCTATCAAGTGTATGTAAACTTGTACATTAAATTTCTATTAATAAAATGAGAATGATCATCAGAAAACAAGAGTAAATATCTAAAACCACCCATAGTAGAGATAGAATTTGGGCCCCAAGCATCTGTATGCATGAGAAAAGGGTTCTTTAGCCTAGGCTTAACCCACATTTTATGTGAGCTTGGTGTGGGTCTGAGTTGGGCCTAAAAAGAAAATAGTTGCCTAAGCTTGGAAATTTGTAGGTCTAGCTAGGATGGTCCATGTCATAAATGATCATCCCTAAGGAGAGTAGCCTTATGAAATTTCCAATTGAGCTATTATTAATTTTACTATTTTTATATGGAATACAAATGGTTTGTTTTTATTGCTTTTTAATAATTTTTACTTTTATTATTAATTTTAATTTTTCTATTAATGTTAGATGCTTTTAAATGAAATTTGAGTATGAAACAAAAAAATGGAAAAGGATTGAGTTAATGGTGAGCTGATATGGGCCCAGGAAAGTTCAAATGATCATCCCTAAGCAAAGTGCAGTTGGTTTATTCATTTTTTAAATGAAAAAAAATGGAAAAGGAGTCAATGGATTGTAGGCAATTTAATGGAAAGTAATTGGGGAGAGAGAATTAGTGGGGTGAGTTATTGGAGGACAGAGAGTTAATGGCATGATTAATGAGGAGAGATAATCAAAAGAGTTAATGAGAAAGAAAGGATTGAGTTAATGGTGAGTTAATGAGGAGAGATGAAAGTCTTAAAGATGATTAGCTACTTAAGTTATTTTGTTCAATTTAAAAAATAAAGAATTAAAAAAGACGATAAAATAGAGAAGGGGTGGGGGAGAAAGGAGAGGCATGCTATACACACACACACATATATCTATCTATATATATCTATCTATCTATTATATATATATATATATATATATATATATATATATATGGGTGTAGAGATCTGTAAATGGGCTGGCTGATACATTAGCCAAACAAGGGGTTAATAGGAATCAATTATATTAGGCTTATTTGTAATCTTTAATTTGCACACTTGAGGAGGTAGGGTAGTAATCGCTACCCTACCCAAGGGATGATATTATTGCTTGTACTGATTCTGATTATTATTAACAAAATCTTGAAGTTACCTATCAAAAAAAATGAAAACCAATAATCATAGACAAACTATGAATAGAGAGATCTCCTGAAAGAAACCAAACCCAAAAAACTATCAATCTGCTCTCCCTAAAGCTACAAAACAGCAATTGTTATGGGGATAGAAGGGACCCCTAGATCAATCTCAGTATAGTCCAACACACCTAGGTGCTGTCAATCTCTTCAAGGGATTAAAACAACTCCAAGAAGGTCCGCCCAATTTAGGTATATGACTCCATCACTCAATACAAAGATCAGTGCTCTCTCAAGTTCTGGAGAAACTAAAGAACCCTATGTTGATCTCACCAGATAAATTAAAAAACAAAACAGATGCAACTGCACCTCCTATAATGATGAAAGAGGTCCAAAGAAACCCAAGCATTAGTCCCCAATTAAGTTTCACAACCCTAATGAAACTTGCCTTCTTATGTCTTTCTGGTTATTCCTTTTTTTGGGCAGTATACCAAGACACCCTTGGGCAATGACCTGATCTCCAGAAACACCAACAACCAGGCCCAGAGGAATCAATCAACCAACTCTTTTAAACCTGTGTGCAGCTGGCTGGTCCTAGGTCTGCATGAGAACAAAAAACGTGGACTGAAACCTTGCATTGTTCTGGTTTGCTTTCTAAAAAATGCAAAAGGCTTGTTCCTTGAGTGTTGCCTCAAGGCTAGGCTCAAGGAAAATGCCTTGAGGCTCACACTTGAAAGTATAAAGCACATTTCTCAAACTTTAACATCACTTGTGTTTATATATATATATATATATATGTTATGTATGTACGTATGTATGTCTGTGCTTTTTAAAAGCCATTTTGATGTTTTTATTTTTTTAAATTTAAAGCTTCTTAGTAGTTAATAAATGTCTTGTAAGATTGTGATGGTTTTCTTTGGAACTCCTTGTATTCTCAGATTCTCTATGTATGTGGTTGTTAATTCATTTATATGCTTTTCCTGCATAAAAAATATACTCAACTTATTCATGTTTCCATACTTTTTTACTCTCAATTTAATAGATGTTTTTTTTTTTAATTTTTAAATTGGTAATCCACGAGGCTTAAGCGTCGTGTCTTATTGCTCATGCTTCACGTGTGTAAAGGTCCTAGCACCTTGCTTCATGCCTCGACTTTTCTAAACATTGATTCTGGTGTATTGCTTAAATCCATGGTTTTATTTTTATTTTTTTTTGCAATTATGCTCTTCTTATAAATGTTGGAACTTAAATTTCAAATACAGAATATTGCAGGTATAAATCTGTATCTGGATATTCCGAAATGGTTGCAGGTGTTTCACTTAGAAAGGCTTAACCTATTTTTAGGTAAGGGATTTCCCCAACGTGTTCCCTTTTCTTTTGTGGTTTATTGTTTTTTTGAAACTCTTGAGACCTCTGTGTGTATAATGTATGTTTTCTACTAATATGCAAAAAGTGTTGGTATACAAGTCAGCCATATATATATATATATATATATAAAAGCCCAATGTCAGAGAAGTCAGCTGTGTGCGAAAATACTTATTGTTGAAGTTTGACCTGCCATAGAATTCTGTCTTGTTCGTTGACTGTAGAGTAAAGTAGACAGCAAGAAGTAGGAGAGGAAAGAAGAAAAGAGAGAAGAGAGAAAAGAGAGAAAGGCTGGTTCGAATTAGGGAAAAAAGTTAATCCCTTGATTCGGCCAGACCTATTATTATATTATTGACTTATTGAAAAAGACTTGAGTGCCCTTCTTTAAGTAAGAGGCACTCGAACTAACATAACAGTACACATCAGCATTCTCAACAAGTACAAAGACTGAAATACCCCTTCACTAACACCACTAACACTCCCCCTCAAGCTGGTGAGTATATATCATATAATCCCAGCTTGTTACATATGTAGTCCACTCTCCCCCGACTCAAGCCTTTTGTAAACAAGTCTGCCCACTGGTTTCCCGTACTAACATATGCAGTTTCTATCACCCCATTCAGCACCTTCTCTCTCACAAAATGACAGTCAACTTCGATGTGCTTGGTTCTTTCATGAAACACTGGATTGGAAGAGATATGAACCGCTGCCTGATTGTCACAGTAGAGCTTCATTGGAGTACTGATGTCATATCCTATCTCCTGTAGAAGGTTCCTCAGCCACACTAGTTCACAAGCAGTATGTGCCATGGCCCTATATTCCGCTTCTGCACTGCTTCTTGCCACAACTGTTTGCTTCTTACTTTTCCATGTTACCAGGTTACCCCCCAGAAAGGTGCAATAGCCTGTGGTAGATCGTCTATCAGACATAGAACCTGCCCAATCAGCATCGGTGTATCCTTCTACTACCAGTTTTCCACCACTTCTGTACAGCAAACCACGACCAGGAGCTCCTTTCAGATACCTCACAATCCTTAGCACTGCATTCCAATGTGGGACCAAAGGTTTCTGCATGAACTGACTCACCACACTAACCGCAAATGAAATATCTGGCCGAGTAATGGTTAGATAGTTTAGTTTGCCTACAAGTCGTCGGTATCTGCCAGGCTCTTCAAACACTTCACCTATATCACTGCTCAGCCTCGTATTTGTTTCCATAGGTGTCTCAGCCGGTTTAGTACCCAACAATCCTGTTTCTTCCAGTAAATCAAGCACATATTTCCTCTGGCACAAATTAATGCCATGCTTAGATCTTGCTACCTCTATGCCCAAAAAGTATTTCAACTTGCCAAGGTCCTTTGTCTGAAAGTGTTCCTGTAGGAATGCCTTCAATCTGTCAATGCCCATTTTATCATTCCCAGTCACAACGATATCATCCACATACACCACCAATATTATTTTACCTGCCGAAGAGTCAAGACTGAAGACAGAGTGATCAACTTGGCACTGTTTCAGACCAAACTTCTTGACCACCTCACTGAACCTACCAAACCATGCTCGAGGGGACTGTTTAAGTCCATAAATAGCCTTCTTAAGTCTACATACCTTACCATCCTCCCCCTGAGCAACAAACCCAGGTGGTTGCTCCATGTAGACCTCCTCGAGCAAATCCCCATGCAAAAAGGCATTTTTGATATCGAGCTGATGGAGAGGCCAACCAGACATAGCTGCAAGGGAGATGACGACACGAACTGATCCTATCTTAGCAACCGGGGAGAACGTCTCCGTGTAGTCAATGCCATAGGTTTGGGAGTACCCTTTGGCAACCAGCCGCGCCTTCAGGCGCTCAACACGACCATCTGGCAAGTACTTAACACTATACACCCACTTACAACCGACAGCCTGCTTCCCAGGAGGAAGAGCGGTGAGATCCCAAGTGTGATTATGATGCAAAGCAGAGAGCTCTTCTTCCATAGCACGGCACCACTCTGGAGAGGTAAGGGCTTCCTGGACATCCTTAGGAACAACCACGGAGGATAACAAAGATATGAACTGGCGATGGGAAGCGGAGAGGTGGGTAAGTGAAACAAAATTGGAAATAGGGTGAAGGGTGCAAGTACGCTTACCTTTCCGTAAGGCAATAGGAAGATCTAGGTCGGAGGCTGGTGTCGAAGCTGGAGCTGGATCTGTCGACGGTGATGAAGCTGGAGGAGCTGCAGCCGGTACACGTGGGCGATGTGTATACACGTGACGGATGGGTGGACGGTCAACCAATGGTGGCACCGGAGGCAAGGACGTAGGCATGACTGGAACCAAAGGAGGTGGATCAGCCACAGGAAGAGGAAGAGGAGGTGGTGATGTGGGGGAAGCAGCAGCACCGGACCCCACGAAGAACGGAGTAGACTCAAAGAATGTAACATCAGCACATACCAAGGAACGACGAGAACTAGGATGATAACACTTGTACCCTTTCTGAGTTCGGGAATAACCAAGGAAGATACACTTCAGGGAACGTGCATCTAACTTGTCAGTCCCGGGACTCAGATTATGAACGAAGCAGACACACCCAAATACCCGAGGAGAAAGCGGAAACGGAGACATGTTGGGGAATAAGACACTAAAAGGAGAACGACCATCAAGGATAGACGTGGGCATCCGATTAATTAAGAAACAAGAGGTGAGCATTGCATCGCTCCAAAAAGTTTTGGGAACATTCATGTGGTGCATGAGGGAGCGTGCCGTTTCTACAAGATGGCGGTTCTTTCTCTCAGCAACCCCATTTTGTTGCGGAGTATAGGTACATGAAGTTTGGTGTATAATCCCATGGTGGTCCAAGTATTCTCGAAAAGATGAGGACAAGTATTCACGACCATTATCAGAACGGAAAATTTTGATGTGAACACCAAATTGATTGCGGATCTCAGCATAAAATTTCTGGAAGATGGAAAATAATTCACTTCTTTCTTTCATTAAATAGAGCCACGTCATTCTTGAACAGTCATCAACAAAAATAACAAAATATCGGTATCCATTATATGACATCACTTTATAAGGACCCCAAACATCTGAATGAATTAAAGAAAAAAGACTCGACACACGGTTATCGACCCTAGAACGAAAGGGAACATGATGGTGTTTCCCAAATTGACAAGACTCACAATCTAAAACAGAAAGTTGACTCAATGAAGGGACTAAGGACTGCAACACTTTCAGCGAAGGATGACCAAATCTACAGTGCCACTGGAGAGGAGAAATGGATGACTGAAGAGCCGTTGACGTTCGTCCACCACCATCAAGATAATACAGTCCACCGGCTTCATGCCCTCCACCAATCTTCATCCCCGTCTTGAGATCCTGAAAAACACACATAGAAGGGTAAAAAGTGATGGAGCACTTAAGTGACTTGGTCAGCTTACTAACAGACATAAGATTAAATGGAAGCTTAGGTACATATAAAACAGAGGATAGGGATACAGGGTCTAGGTCAACATTACCAACACCACAGATAGATGACGTGGAGCCATTAGCAAGGGTAACAGATTGTGATGTTGAGCAATGAGTGAGAGATGAAAACACACCTGGAGTTCCCGTCATGTGATCGGAGGCTCCAGAGTCAATAATCCAGGGGTTGGGTGTGGATGCCAAACAAGCCATACCTGAGTGTGCAAAGGAAGCTGTGTTCTGCTGCGACTTGGATTGAACAAACCTCTCATACTCATCACGAGGAACACTCACCATCTCCTTGCCTGGACCATCTGAGGGAGTAGAAGGCATCGGGTCAGCTGACCGTTTCTCCTGTGTAGGGCTGAAACTGGTGTCACTAGTCATGGCATGGTTGGCCCACGTCGAGGGAGGACCATGTAAGTCATAGCAGTAGTTAATGGTATGTCCATCCAAACCACAGTGAGTACACTTCCGTGGACCCGAGCCACGTCCTCTACCACGAGCTCCCCCTGAATCTCTGCCTCCAGTACGACCACCACCACGGATGTGTGTAGATCCACCACTACCACTCCTGCCAGGCTGGGTTCCTCGAGTCCCACTTCTGCCACCTCGGCCTCTTGACACTGCAAATGCTGATTTATCGGAGACATTAGAGTCCATAGATCCAATGGAAGCCCTCCAAAGACGAGCAAACACCTCCTCTAAAGATGGAAGAGCAGATCCCCCTAGTATCTGGGCTCGTACTGGTTCATACTCAGACTTCAGCCCCACCAGAAACCGTGTTACACCAAGCTGCTCTCGCTGTTGCTGTTGAACTTTGACATCTGAAGTGAGAGGATGATAGACATTTAACTCATTACGGATATTCCTCACATTGGCATAGTACTCCTCAAGGCTCTGATTTCCCTGTTGCAGATTGAAGTATTCCTGATACAGTTGATATACCCTAGTGGTATTATCCTGACCTGAATACAGTTTCTTGGCATGATCCCACACCTCTTTGGCTGTGTCAAGAAACATGAAGTTCACACTGATTTTGGGTTCCATACTGTTCCACAACCATGTAATGATCTGTGCATCTTCCTGTTCCCAGTCTTCATACTCCTGAGAATTAGCGGGGGGTTTCTCCTCTCTTATATGCTTCACTTTCTTCTTCGCCTTCAGAAAAACCTCTACAGACTTGACCCAAGGGACATAATTCTCTCCATTCAGTTTAATGGAGGTCATTTGGACATTCAGGTAGTCAGTAGATATCATGACACTAGGTTTACTATCACTGTTATCTGCCATTGCCGAACTCCCTTAATTCTGAGCACTGAATTAGGAGCACTACACACTGCACACTACACACAGACACTTCATCGAAATCTGCACACTGATTTCAACAGCTGAGAACTGCAACACCACAAACCCTACTCACCGAAGTCTGTACACTGATTTCAGCAGTATTAAATGTTGAAAACTACAACACCACAACCCCTACTCACCGAGGTCTACACACTGATTTCAGCGATATCAAAAGCTGAAAACCACACTTGTAACACCACCAACATTAATCCACAACTATAGGAAGCTTCACCATTAAGTAGACACTATTGCCATTCGAATCACACACAAACCAGAATAAACCCTAGCATAAACCCTAGCATACTGCAATCTGAGAACCCATCATGCGAACTGTACTACACCTCTCATGTATTCCATAACAAAAAAAATATATAAAAAAAACTTTACCTCATCGCCTGAAGGCCAACCATACGAAGGGCTGAGACACCACTGCACCACACGTACCAGCCCTAACTAGGGCTTAGAAACCACAGCAACCAATCACCAACGACACAATCGGAGGCATAGAGACCTCCTAGGGAAGAGGGCGATCACTCCTTTTCAGCCCTTTTCCCAGTCTCCAACTCACAACTGAGAACCCCAAGTGAAACCCTAATTCGAATGCGCAGAAGGCAGAATTCTAGCAAGTCTGATTTGGTGAACCTAGCTCTGATACCATGTTGAAGTTTGACCTGCCATAGAATTCTGTCTTGTTCGTTGACTGTAGAGTAAAGTAGACAGCAAGAAGTAGGAGAGGAAAGAAGAAAAGAGAGAAGAGAGAAAAGAGAGAAAGGCTGGTTCGAATTAGGGAAAAAAGTTAATCCCTTGATTCGGCCAGACCTATTATTATATTATTGACTTATTGAAAAAGACTTGAGTGCCCTTCTTTAAGTAAGAGGCACTCGAACTAACATAACAGTACACATCAGCATTCTCAACAAGTACAAAGACTGAAATACCCCTTCACTAACACCACTAACACTTATCTATACAAGGAAGCAAAGTCAAAAAAATGATTCATGACCAAGGAGTTGAAGGATTTTTGACTAATTAGGGTTCTAAATATCGATATGCCCGATATGCCGGTAGGGGAGTATCTTACCTTATTTTTTATTTTTTTTTTCAAAACCAGTTCTTGGGGGCTGGTTTAAGGCTCCTCCACCCCCTGAACCGGTCAGAACCCCGATACACCCTCTGTAGGGGCGTATCGGGGAGCTCCCGAAACGATAAGTATCGACCGATATGTGTTGATACTTTGAACTTTGTGTCGCCCAGAACATAAATTGATGAATTCCTGTGAAGAATACTGAAAATAGTAATGGAGGTGGTTGGTCCACTCAAATGGTGTTTGTTGAAAGAACACAAATTCATGACGCGGTCTATGTTGCAAATGAATGTGTTGGTTCAACATTAAGAGAGGGGGTGCTTGGTCTGCTTTCTAAGATGTATTTTGAGAAAGCTATATGATCATGCTGAATGGGGCTTCTTAGTTCTTAGAGGGACTTATTCACATAATGAAATTTGGCAAAAAGAAAAATAGAGGACATGGTCATTTTATTGAATAAAATCCATTGTTTATTTTCCTTTTTCTGATTTGTGGTTGTGGTATTGAGTATATTTATTGATCATAAAAGGTGAAAAATTTTGTAGCTAGAAGGATTTAGGGTGGGTGAGGAGGGTCCAGCCATTTAACATTTATGATGTGCAGATGATACATTCTTAAGGAATTGCGTAAGCAGGCTCTTAATTTCAGGCAATCCTAGAAAATTTTAAGTTACTTTTCTGGATTCAAAGTGACCCTTGGCAAAAGTTCCATAATTGGTGTAGCAGATATTGGAGCTAATTTGCTTGAAGAATGTGTCATATCTATATAGTGTGCTTCCTTTTCTCATTCTTGGGTTTCCCATAGGTGCAAAAGCATCTTCTATTGCTACTTGGCAACCTATTATTTCCTCTTCATGCATAGATTTGAAAGGCTGTACTCTTTATGTTCCTATAAGAACAGCCCCATCTCTTTTTAGGTATCCTTCTGTAACACATCTCCTATCTGAACACTGGGTTTTGTAAAGGAGTGGAGTCAGTGGACTTGTAGACCATGAGGTGCCAGAGGCGTTGAGCCTTTCGCAATCCTTAGAAGGTGTATTTTTGCATCATAGTGATAATAACCGGAGAGTGTGCCTCATTTATCAGTTATCACCTTGAGAATTCTTCTTCTTCTTTCTTTAAGGTTGATAATTCCCTTCAGATCTTTGCAGTAAAAGCCATCTAGTTGGGCCCTATCCCTCTTAAAATTAGGGCCCTCTTTTGGGAGTGTTCTGTTTAAAGATAAATACATGTGAAACCCTTCTGAAAAGAAGGCCAAATTGGGTATTATAACTGAAAATCTTCTGCTGACTTGTATAAATCAGAAAATAGAGAAGTGAGAAGATAGAAGAATGAAGAAGAGGAGAGGGGGAGATCGAAGAGTAGGAGAGAATTAACAGTTGTAGGGCTCAAAATCAAGTGGTCGTTATATAGGTTGCTGGTGGCAGAGACAATAGAGAAAATATAAAGAGATACCTTCTGGAGTATATAGGGAGTGTCCGAATGGAGAAGAAATATCATATAGTTAAATGGGACTGGGTGTGTACTGTGTAGGGATATAAAAGATGGTGATCTTAGGATAAGGAGAATAGGGCTATTTAATGGGGCCTTGTTGGGGAAGTGGCACTGAAGATTTAGGGAGGAAAGAAACTCTTCATGGAGGAAGGTAGCAGAATGTAAGTATGGTGTTACAGAATTTGGGTGGGATTGAAAGGAGGTTATCCTCCTATGAGGTGTATGTGTGGAAGGGAATCATGTGCTTCCAATTAGCATTTGAATTATGTCCCTTTCAAGGTGGGAGATGGGATGAACATAAGATTTGGGAGGATGGTTGATTGAGTGCTGGTAGGTTTTGTAAATTATGCCCCAGACTTTACAGCCTTAGTAGGCGAAATATATGCATTGCTGAATGCTATAACCTGAACCAAGGAAGAGTGGTTTGGTCTCCAAGATTCAGAAGACCCTTCTTTGACTGGGAGATTGAAGAGTTTGTGAAAGTATTGACAAAATTACAATCGGTGGGAATCCACTTGGAGAGTGGTGACTTGAGGTGGTGGAAAGAAAGTAGTAATGGTGTCTTTTCAGTAATTTTTTTTAATGCTTTAGAAAATGTCAGGTGGAGAAGTCGGGCATTAAAGGGGTTTGGGGATATCCTATGCCTCCTAGATGGAGGCTTTTTCATGGCTGGTATTTTACACTGCATTCTTACTCAAGACCATATTAAGAGTAGGGAATACAGATGGTAGGGATGCGTGTGTCTAGCTAAAGAGGAGAGTGTGATGTACTTGTGTTTTGGATGTTGCTTTTCAAAATATGTCTGAAGGTACTATTTTAGCTTATTCTGCCTTGATTTGTGGAAGTGGAACCCAAGGTTATCTAAAGAAACTTTTGGTTGTTGGCCTGTTTGAAGGGAAATAGAAGAGCAAAGATTGTATGGGTCTGCATCCCATGGCCAGTCAAAATGCATGAAACAAGTTGTCTGCCTAAGTGGAAAGAGATTTAGGGACTGGATTTTGGTACTACCATATTTTGAAGGGATCATAAGGGTAGATTTTGAGTGTAACTTTTGGGCTTTATTAGCTCTAGAACTTGGGAGGTGAAAGCCTTGTATTTTTTTTTCCATTTTTTGTCTAAGATGATTCTTCATCACCTCTTGGATGGTAATTATATCTAAACTGTGCAGTGTACCCCTAATTAGATATCTATAACAGTATCACAAGAGAAAAGAAAAAGAAAACATAAACATTGCTACTTAACACTCTCCCTCGAGCTTTGTCATATGGTTCCACCTTGTTACAAATAAAATCAACCTAGGGTTGATTCAGTGCCTTTTTGAACAAATTAGCATGCCAACTTCCCAACTACACATAGGGTATTAGGTGGTAGACAGTGTATGCCCTTGGCTCCAATTAAATTGATGTACACTGAGTTTTATGAATTAATAATATCAAATCACTATTATTTCATGTTTGTGATTGGTGTGTTTTCTGTGTATGATCCCTTAAATTGGACATTTAGTAGACTTGTGTTAGTTAGAAAGTTCTTAGCCATTGGATAGACTTGGGGAGTGTATCCTGACAAGATTGACACTGATGTGATGCTAGAATGGTGGAGCAAATTGTCTCAGTTGCTAGGATTAGATCCAAGGTACAATTAGTGGGTATTTATGAGAAACATTGAACAGGAACCAATTTCCAATTATGCCTTGGACCTCGGAGACAAATGGGAAAAATTGAAAAGTTGCACTTAACCTCGGACTTGGTAATGATACTGCACTAGGTTTTGGACCAACCGGTGAGATCCTCTTAGGGTCAAATACCTGGGTATGTTGGAGCAGTTTGGAATACTACCTGAGTGGGTGATCATTGTGATAGGATTAACCCCTTTGTCAGACAAAGAGAATATCAGGGTTAACACTCTCTTTGATGGAAACATATAACTATTGATAGTGGATTTAAAGTGTTTTAGAAATCATCATGCAAAATGCATTTATATTTATAATATGTTATTTTATGAAAAAGGTTTGCTGAATAGGGAAGTTGAAGAATGCATCTCTCTTTTAGAGAAACTAGAGGGTGTAAAACCTACAACTCATCAGAGAGATGAACTCTGGTGGAAAGAATGCAAGAATGGAAAGTTCTTAGTCAAATTGTGCTATATGGCTATTAGTAGGTCAAATTCAAATTCATGTAATCTTAATGAAATTTGGGGAAACCCAGTCCCTCCAAGAGTTGAGGCTTTGGCTTGGTTGGTAGCAATGGACAACATATTGACAGTTGATCATTTGAAATCCAAAGGATTCCTTATGGCTAGCAGATGCTGTCTTTGTGAGTAGGAGGAAAATGCTAATCACTTATTTATAACTTGCAAGTTTTTAGTCTTCTTGTGGACAGTGTTTACATCTATGTTTGGGTCTCTGGTTTTCACCCAACTTCAACAGAAGAGGTCTTCTCTTCTTGGCCTAGGCTGGGTTGGAGTAAGAAGGTGAAGGTGTTATGGAGCTGCATCCCATTTGCATTATGCTGGAACATTTGGAAGGAGAGGAATAGAAGGATTTTTGAAGACAAAAGCCTGCAATATGGAGAAGATGGTTCGGCTGTTAGCAGATCAGTTGTAGATTGGGTGCTGATTCTCCTAGATTTCAGACAGTTAGATAAGGAGTTGGGAAATAGGTTAGGTGAGGTCTTGGGTTTTCAAATATGTAATGTGGAACTATCTCATTAGTCTTAAGTTGGTCTTTGTATCTGGGTGATGACTTGCCACCCTGAATCTGTAATATATTTTTTACTTTAATAATTTTTTTATTTATTTATCAAAAAAATGAGAAAAGGTTTGCAAAAGGTTTTAATCCAGGGCCCTCGGGTATTGGGGGGGTGCTAAGAGATGAGAAAGGGAATGTAATAGCTATGTTCTCTGGCCCAATTGGAGTGGGAGACTCCTTGAGGGCTGAGGTGTTAGCAGCTTTGGAAGGGGTACAAAGGGCTAAAGACCTAAATGTCAAGAAATTGATTATAGAGGGAGATTCTATGGTTGTAGTGAACTGGCTAAAAGAAGACACCTCTAAGCTTTGGAGCTACAGCAATGAAAAGAGAAAATTCAAATGGCTGATCAAGAATATGGAAGTTCAGTGTACTTGGGTAAAGAGAAATGCAAACTCCTTTGCTGATGGATTAGCAAGGCAAGGGGTGAATAGGGTTTCTGGTTTCTGGGCTCAGTTGTAATTGTTTTTATTTTCATTTTGGGTGCCTGTCCAACTTCTGGGGAGTTAAGATACTTTATCTTGTCTTCGTTGTAAGATTATTCCTATTTAATGAAATCTGTTGTTATTGATAAAAAAAGGTTTTAATCCCGGGATCCATTCGAGTAGAGAGTAGGATATTTCATTTAGCAGTTAGGGAAGAGGTCCTTCCCTATGAGTAGTGTTTGATAATTTAGGGCTGAGAGATTAAGAGTAAAAGACCATTAAAGGTTTGAAACCTGATGGGATTTTTCTTATGTTAATTCATTATCCTTGGTCTTCATAGGGTGGTTGAAACCCAGGGTCACTTAGATTTAAGTGTTGGGCCCATACTGAACCCAATTCAATTGGCTCAAGGGTTCATTGGGTTCACTCAGTGAATTTGGCACATGTACTTTCTTGCATGGACTGAACCCATATGGACTAATATAAGAACTTTGTGGGTTCCATGCTATACGTTATTCAAGCCCAATAAGACTTGCAACAATTATGTTAAGTAATGGGCCTAGGCCCATTAGCTAGTTAGACTAGTCACATGACAACTCATGTGCATGGGTCAAATATGGATATGGGTTTGGGTATGGTTTCCCTAATAACTAATGTAATTAAAGGCCTAACCAAATCAGATTTGGATAGTCCTAATTACATTAGAATTGGATTGCCTATAAAAGGGGATAGGAAGTAGAGACTGATATATGCTTGTGCACCTCTTTCTTACACCTTTCTCTCTATTCTCTTGCAAGTTGCAACCCACAAACCTTAGTTCGACCTACCCTTTGAGAAGCAATTTTTCTCTTGTTCTTTGCTGTGTTTCTTCTGCAAAACATTAGAGAAATTGAGTGGTTAACAGCTGCAAATATTCAAGCAAGTTGGAAGTGTAAATCGGCTAAATACTAGTTACAAGATCAGCCTCACCACTTCACCAGAGCCATCTTCAATTGGGAGGGCAATTTTGAGCTTGAATTTTGGGTGTGAAGCACCAGTCTAGGAGTTGCACATTGTAGTCTTTGTATCAGGCACACTTATTATTTTATTTGAAATCAAATCTGGTCCAATCCAATGTTAGGTCGATCCTAAGAGAATTCAATTCTCCAAAATAAGAAAATTCGATTCTCAGTTTTTGGACTGAAAAATTTTTGAAATTTGGCCACTAAACCCTAGCTTGGTTCAGCCCATATTCTGATATAACGGTCCAAACAACATTAGGGTAATAATTTCCATGCTTAGAGGTTTCTCTTGCAGTGTTTAGATCATCTGTGTTTGAACTCAAAGGAGTTTTTCATATAAGTCTAACCGAATGTCGCCATGTCAAAAGTTCCCAATGGACAAGCGATTCTATTTGTAAATCTTGAAACCTTTGTTTTTTCTTTTCAAAAGATTTGAATTTTACTTTGTATCAGCCACATGAGATCTCCTCATTATCACCATCATGCTCTGGTTGTAAAATGGCAAAATCTTTGCGGAGTATGATTTTATTTGTGGTTTTCTGGAGCATTTGGAAAGAAGAAAAAATGGAAGAGTTTTTGAAAGGAAGCATCACAATAACTGTAGGACTGTGGCTGATTTATGCTCCTTATTGTCTCAATGGATACTATCTCATTCCCGGTTTGAAGATATGGATAGAGCTTTGTTTGTTACAGAATTTTGGGTTACTTAGGACTTTGGTTCTATTTATTTGTAGTAGTTGTGGTTCATTTGTAAACTTTAATGAGTTTTTTTTTTTTTTTTAATTTTCTAGTAGATGAAACCTCTTCACCTGTTATCTTCTCTTCATTTTAATGAAAAATTTCATTACTATAAAAGAAGATTTTCTACTGAACTTACTTTTGTTTAATTGATTTATCTTGGTTTCAAATCATCCAAGAAATGATTTTGATTTCACTAAGTTGTGCTGTTTACTTCAGTGCAATGGCTTGAGAAAAGAAGCAAAGCATTTGAACCAACTTACTTATACACCATGGAGAAGGTAATTCTCACTTTTCTTGGTTGGTTCCTCTCTACTTTCATAGTGAACCATCTCTATGTTAGTTTTCTATCCACTTATGCCCTCTTTTACTTAACTACGTAGATGTTCTTCCTGTCGTAATTGCTTCAATTTAGGTAGTATTTTTTTTTTGTGCAGGGTTATTTTCTACTTCCTGAAGGAGCTAAATCTCGACACAATATACGTACTGTTAACATTAGCATTTCCGCTCGACACTCCTGCTTTGGAAATAGGTTAGAAACTATATCTTCTTTTAGCTACCATATTTTGGCTGGATTAATGTTAATCCTGGAAAAACAATGATTCTACTGTCTTCCATATCAGTTATATTGTGGTTGGATTAATGTTGTCCTGGAAAAACAACGTTCAATTTTTTTTACCACACCTAGTCCAAGAAAAATGTCATGTGTAGTTCTAGTCAAAGAATTCAACTTGCCTGAGTCTTCAAGCATCTGTCATTGGTTAGTAAACAACTTAATGTTAGGATCAATTGATGTTTTAACAACTCTTCTTCCCTACAGCCCATTTCACCAAGTAGATTCAACACATACTTTGTGACAAATTAATCCTACTTTTTGATTTAACAATTGTTTTTATAAGCACGTTTGATTTAACAATTTTAGTACCTAGGAAAAATTTAACTTCCCTAGTTGTTTGGTTTGGAAATATTGTTGAAAACACAACGTCAACTTGTTTGTCCTCTTAAGGGCTTCACGTATAACCATGATATCATCTACATAGGCAACAAATACTGTAGAACCCATCTTGATATGTCACTATGTCAATTGAATGTTGAGTAATTCACCTAATGTCTCTTCAAACCAAATGTTCAGCACAACTTCACTAAACCAATGAAACCGTGCATGGGGATATTGTTTCAACTCATAAATAGCATTTTTTTTGGTTGACATACCTCTTACATGATACATCATTCTTTGAGCAGCAAACCTATCAGGTTGCTCTATATATATTTCCTATTTTCCTTGCATAATTTGCTATGTAAGTGTTATTTTAGTAGAAGATCAAGACTGCAATCAGTCTTGAACCCTAATAGATTTTAGGTTAAGAAAAGCAAAAGAAAAGTGAGAGGAAGGAGAAGGAAGAGAAGAGAAACAGGAGAACACAAGGGTTTGAAAGGAGGGACAGATTCTAACACATCTGCCGCCGCCACTCTCTTAGTATTTATAGGTTATGTTCAGTACATAGAGAAAAGGACAGATCTGCCCTTAGTACTTACATGACAAATAAAGTAAATAAAAACTGAAATAAATAACAACTGAAATAACAAACTGACCCCAACTGACACTACTATGACTGAAACAAATATTACACACGCTGTCCTACGAACACAGTGGGGACCACTGCTGTGGGGCCCACATCAGTGTTCTCTACACTCCCCCTCAAGTTGGGAGTAGATATTTATCATTCTCAACTTGGATAGGTCTGCTTCTAACTTCTTCCTTGGTACAACCTTGGTGAGGATATCCACGAGCTGCATATTAGATGTGATATACGGGAGAGAACTTCTTGTGATGTGACCCTCTCTCACACAAAATGTCGATCAACTTCGATATGTTTAGTTCTGTCATGCTACACTGGGTTGTGGGTTATATTAATAGCTGCCTGATTATCACAATACAGCATCAAGGGCTTTTCATAGTCAATACCCAACTCTTCAAGTAGTGATTTCAGCCATAAGATTTCAGCCACTCCGTTAGCCATTGACCTGTATTCCGCTTCAGCACTAGAGCGGGAAACAACACTCTGCTTCTTATTCCTCAAAGAGACAAGGTTACCTCCCACAAGGGCACAATATCCAGAGGTAGACCTTCTGTCATCAACACTCCCAGCCCAATCGGCATCTGTATAGACCTCGACCTTCATGTGATTATTGTTCTTGAGCAGTATACCTTTACTCGGGCATCTCTTCAAGTATGCTAATATTCTCTCTGCCGCAAGGAGATGAGAAGTTCTAGGGGAATGCATGTACTGGTTAACAACACTAACTGCATAACTGATATCTGGCCGAGTGAGACAGAGATATAGGAGCTTTCCAACCAACCGTTGGAACATAACTTTGTCTTCAAGAGGCTCCCCGCCCTCTGCACTAATCTTGTGATTCTGTTCAATGGGTGTATCAGAAGGCTTAACACCTAACTTTCTAGTTTCCACCAACAGATCTAGAACATATTTTCTCCGAGAGATAAAAATCTCCTATTTAGATCTAGCAACCTCAATACCCAAAAAATACCGTAATGCACCAAGATCTTTCACCTCAAACTCTTGATGAAGGAGTTTTTTGAAGGACTCAATCTCATGGCTATCATTTCCTGTCACCACAATATCATCAACATATACTACAAGTAGTGTCAGAGAGGACTCCACCCTCTTGATGAACAATGTATGATCTGACTGGGCCTGTACGTAACCGAACTTTCCAAGGGCTAATCTGAACCTATCAAACCAGGCTCTAGGTGACTGCTTCAAACCATACAATGCCTTGTTCTGTCGGCAAACCTTCTTACCTGTCTCTGTATCATAAAATCCAGGAGGCAACTGCATGTAGACCTCTTCCTGTAAGTCTCCATTCAGAAAGGCATTTTTAACATCCATCTGGAACAAGGGCCAAGAATGATTTGCTGCAAGGGATAACAGAACTCAGATAGTGGTCATCTTGGCTACTTGGGCAAAGGTCTCCAAGTAGTCTATACCATAAGTCTGGGTGAATCCCTTTGCGATCAGCCGGGCTTTGTACCTTTCAATAGAGCCATCAGCATTATGCTTCACAGTGAATACCCATCTACATCCAACCGGTTTCTTTCCTTTTGGTAGGTCAACCAGTGCCCAAGTATTATTCTTCAACAGGGCATCCATTTCGACTTGCATTGCATCTTTCCATTCTGGAACTGATAAGGCTTCTTGCACTGTTCTTGGAATAGGGACATTGGCAATGGAAGTGAGATAGGACCGGTAAGAAGGAGATAGGCGATCATAGGATAAGAACTGTGAGATGCTGTGAGCTGTAGATGTGGTGCAATGCCGTTTCTCTTTGCGGACGACAATAGGGAGATCAAGGTCATCCACAGGAGGGGAAGTGGCAACAGTGGAAGGTGTCTCAGTAGGCTCTGGATCTGGAGCCGCAAAAGGAACTGATCGGGACTGCCGATGACTAGGATCAACCTGCCTGCATCGCCTGTGATAGACTCTCAACTCCTGATCCCTCTGACCACCCTCACCACTACAGCCTTCACCACCCAGTGGAATAGGTAAGGTAACAGCCCCACTCCCACTGCGCTCCCCCTGAGGAAAGAGATGTACAGAAAGAAAAAGACGATGTACAGAACCAACACAAAAAGAAAAAGTATGAGGAGGAAGGGAGAATAAGGGAATATTAGAAAAATGAGAGTGGAGAACTACCATCAAAAAGTTGGTCTAGGCATCTAACTAATGTGGTAATAGGTTGTCTGATTTGCATCACCCCAAAAATGTTTAGACACTTAGTCTGCAGTGCTCATCTGAACCAGGTAAAAATTTTGTGCCCGGTACAGTTTTGCATTCATTTGTTTGTAATTATGATTAACACTCCCATATGATACAAAATTTGTAGTTTTTATTTCATTTGTACTCACTGGTAGTGTAAATTTTGCATCTTAAAAATTGGTGCAAAATTTGAACACCCTTCAATTCTCTATCATATAAAGTGGGGACCACCTCATCTTCCTTCCTACCTCACTCCAAACATATAATTTCAGCATGGAAGATGTAAAACCAGAGAACAATTTGTATGTCTTTCATAAAATAAAGCCATGTTAATCTTGAAAAATTATCAACTAAGGTTATAAAATAGCTGAGTCCATTGTAAGACTTCACTTGAAAAGGACCTCAAACATTGGAATGAACTAGAATAAAAGGACTAGACATATGATTTTGTACTCTTGAACAAAAGAACTCTATATTGTTTACTATGTTGACAAGATTCACAATCTATGATCATAACCATGGTTGGCAATATCAGTGAGATTTGGCGACATATCTCAAAAATCTCCCCATTTTGCTAGGACCAATATAAAAATTTCCAAGTACCCCTTTTTTTCCTAATATATCCAATATTTTGCCGATATATTGGCAATATTTCAAATTTAATTAATAATTTATACATTTGAGGTTTAAATTTTTATATATATTATTAGAAAATCTATTATATTTCATTAAAAGCATCATAATTTTTTATAAATCTTTTCCTAAAATGCAAATGGGGATTTGATGATTGCACAAGAGGTTTATTGTGATATGATTCACTTACTAAGTCACTATAATTCAAAAGATAAAAAGAATAATAAAAAGCATATGGATACTAAAGAGAATTGTCAATTTAAATGTATAGTAACGCAAAAGAAAAAAAAAGTCAATGGCAAGTAAATGACATACATGATGAAGAGAAGATGGCTAAAAGACGAAAGGGAAGACGAGAGAAATATACCTATTTAAGTCTCTTAAGCTTCCTTCATTTGATTTATACAATTGTTTGCTATGGCTTTTTGAAATTGTGAACCGGGATCATAACAACTCAATATAGAGTTAACAATTTCAAAGTCTAATTCATCAAAAAAAAAAAAAACTTCAAAATCTACAAAGAAAGATGATCCAACTGCCAGTGCCACCAATGAAGAGTAAGAGTAGTTTGAAGAATGATTTTGCTTCAATGCCATCTAGGTAATGTATACCAAATACTTATGGTCTCCACCAACCATCTTCCTTGTGTTGAGATCCTAATAAGTATAGAAAGTAACTAAGCATTTAAGAATTTTTTTGCGAGTTTACTTATAGGCATGATTAAATGGGAATTTGGTAACATACAAAGTAGTTGATAGTGATAATGAAGAGTGCGGGCTTACAATACCAACTTTAGAAACTTCAGAAGTAGTACCATCAGCCAAGGTCACACTTTTTGAAGTTGAAGAATGATTTGGTATACATACATGGAGTCCTTGTCATGTGATTTGAAGCTCTAGAATCTTTGACCAAGAAGGTGACAGTGATGAGTTGGTGACAAGGTAAGCAAAACATGAAGGGGAAAGAGTGGTAGTATTATTAGACTAATGTGTTTGGAGGAGCTTTTCATAGAGCAATTTCATATCAAATAAGTAGCTAAAGAAGTTCAACTATAATTTTATATGATAAAATTTAAGATAGAAAGAGAAAAAGAACACAAGTAGAGTTGCTGTTCCATTTAATGTGTGTGTGAGAGAGGGAGAACAAAAAAAAAGGAAACCTCTTTATACTAATATTCTTTATTTCCTTCTCTTCTTAAAACCCTTGAATCTTTTAAATTTGAATAGTAGAACTTTAAATCATGGTTTTCAAAACCGGACTGGACTGGACGGTCAGATCGGAAAAACTGGGAACCGATCAGGTGACCAGTTCCATTTTCCGCAAAACCGGAACTTTGCCAAAAAACGTTGATTTGGTCAGCAAAGTGCTGACCCAGGTGGTTGAACCGTTTGAATCGTTCAATGGTTTTGACCGTTTTTTATTTTTTTGTCAGAATGGGCCATCCATTCATTTCGAACGGTTGGACCGTTCGACCTGGGAACCGGACCCCTGACCGGTTCGTTGTCTGGTTCGGTTTTAAAAACTTTGCTTTAAAACATACAAATGACATATATAGTATATAATAAAATGTATTAAACTATTAGCACACATATTAGTAACATATAGCAAAATGAATGGTATTTATAATAAGGTGCCTGCCTTGTCAGTTTTGTTGGCTAGGCAGGTGCCTTGTTGCCATAAGTCAAGGCGTCTAGGTGAGGCACCCAACCAGGGGTGCCTAGTTGGCTAGTTGTCGCCTAGGTGATGCCTTGACAACTATTTATCATCTGATAACTATTTCCTTTTTTTTTTCCATAAGAACAAACAAATTTATCCCAAGAAACAAATTCTATCTATTATATTTAGTGATCGTCATTTGAACAACAAAGAAGTTTGGGTTCACCTTCAATCTAGTTTTGAAGTTCGCCTTAGAATCAACCATACTTCATCCAAACAAATTATCAAACATCTTATGTGCATTTCAGAAGTTACCACAATGAGTCACTACAACCTGCACCACCCAGGAGAACAGCACCCACCTT
Source organism: Nelumbo nucifera (assembly GCF_055504915.1). Taxonomy (NCBI): domain Eukaryota; kingdom Viridiplantae; phylum Streptophyta; class Magnoliopsida; order Proteales; family Nelumbonaceae; genus Nelumbo; species Nelumbo nucifera. The sequence goes on from NC_142655.1 coordinate 46,151,095, forward strand.
TAGAAGAGTCTGTGATGCTCAAGTTAGCACACCAATGAGCCTAAACTAACACTCAAATGCAGATAGCCTTCACTGTTCACCCCGAACCAACACTGCAATGCAGTGACCTCCAAAATACCACCACATCAATTACCTCAATCCAATACCTGAACCTGAATGTAGATGACCTTCACAATATCACACATCAACTAACGTTCAGTGGAAAGAAGAGAACACTTTCACCATCAATCGCGAATTCCACAGAAAGCAACTATCATGGTTGTTGCAAATGATAACAAGAAAATAGAGGAAGGGTTTAACTCCTCTAAAGAAACCTTACATTTATTACCTAGGGTAATAAAAGAAGAATGAGAGAGTAGGGAGAAGGAGAAGAAAAAGAGAAACAAAGGGAAGAAAAGAGTCAACCCAGATCTATTCACATTATATAAGTTACTACAGTAATAAAGATACCTTTCAAAGGTATTAATATCTGACCCGAACACTTGCTTTTAGAAGACAATACTCCCAATGTACTTATTACACTTCTAACAAGGTCAAGCCTAAAATTTTGGGCCCAAATCCAGATCAGAACATGAAAATCCAAGGCCAACCCAACTTCAGCTTTTATCTTAAATGGCTGCTTTGCACTAAAAGAATGATTGAGCTGTTGGAACAATGCAAAGTTGCTGTCTTATCCCAATTCAGAGGGTGGTCTTGCTTTTGCTTTTCTCTGATTGATGGCCATATGCATTTGAATTCCAGTATGAGGCAACAAGGTCTCTGGTGGAAATTCTCTTTTGCATGTATGTATTCATATAAATTTTAGATTGATATATCTCAAGCAAAGCCTTTTTTTTTCTTTTCCAGGTGGCAACAACTTTTGATAAACAGATTTGTTGGATATGACACAATCTTGATGAATAGCTTATTGAATTCTCCTGGTCAAGGTAAACTAATTATACATACCAAACCATATATGTGGTAAGAGAAATTGTGCATGAGCAAAAATAATTAATATTGTAATTGTATTTCTACAAGCATCTATTGCTTCCATTAAATTTATTGTATGGAGCAGAATGTTGAGCAGTTAAGAAACAGTATGTCCAAAGATGAGTGTGGCAGAAGCGCAAATGCTTAGATGGATTAGTGGTAAAACTAGAAAGGGCAATGTTAGAAATGAATTCATACAAAGGAACCTAGGGGTAGCTCCAATAAGTGATAAAATGAGAGAAAGTAGATTGAGATGGTTTGGTTGCACGCATAGAAGATTATCTACAACACCTGTTAGAAAAAGTGATATGCTACAGGTTGAAAGGTGCTAGAAGCCTAGAAGAGCTAGGGGCAGAACAAAAAAGAATTGCTTGGAAGTAATAAGAAATGGTTTACATGCTCATAATTTAATGGAGGATATGACACTGAACAAAAGGGAATAGAAAAACAGGATTCATGTAGCTGACCCCATATGGTTAGGACAAGGCTTAGATGATGGTGCAAAGTATCATTGTCTGTCTTTCAATGCTACTCTATTTGGGTCATCTCCTCCATAGTGCATATTGTTGGAAGGGTTTTAGAATCCATCATATGGATGGCCGAACCATGTTAGATGGCTGGGAGAAATTTTAGAATTTTTTTAACCCTTTCGGGAACTGATTTTCCGGTGAATTTGAAAATTGAATTTTCCGGATTGATCTTGCATTGAAAGGGACGAGATTTGAAACCAAATTAAAAGGAGATTATACCTGATATGGAGACCACAAATCGGAGCTCCCAAAGTGGAAGTTCACACCCAATCAGTTCCAAAATCTGTTTCCAACTGAAGATGGTGCAGTGTACGGGAGAAACCGACTCAACAACTCTGATTTCAGCAAATCTGCTATCCAACTTGCTTGGATCGAATGGGATGTGTGAGCCTGATTAGGGTTTCTCGAGAGACAAGAGAGAAGAAGAGAGAGGAAGAATGTAGAGTTCAAGATTGGTTTGTACTCTTCTCTCTTTATCTTTTTATGGAGCAAGACTCCTAATCAAATTGGAGGTGATCCAAATCTGCTTTGGATTAGAACCTTTCTTTTGATAAACATTATCCTCTTGAGAGGATAGATGCTCCATACCCAAATCCAAACCCAGTTTTTGACCAAAATCACATATGACAACTTAAGTTGTCATGTTATAGCTTAACTAATCATATTAGTAATGAGCCTTAGGCTCATTTCTCTTAAAGGCTCACGTCCCTCAGTGTTGCATGGCCACTTTGGGCCTGATATTGTATGGTGTGGGACCCCACAAAGGTCTCACACAAGTCCATGAGGGTTTGGCCCCACCTCTGAAAGAGATTGGGCCAAATTCATTGCTTAGGGCAGTGAATTCCTGAGCCAATTAGCATGGACTCAGTTTGAGCCCAACATTTACATCTAAATGATCATTGGATTCAGCCACCCTATGAAGACCCAAGGATAATGGACTTATGTGAGATAAGGCCCATCAGGTAATCAACCTTGTAATGGTCTCTTACATTTAACCTCTTGGTCCATAATCATCATAACACTATCCGACAGGGAATGACCTCTCCCCTAGCTGCAAGGTATAGTGCCGCACTTTTTGCTCAGATGAATCTTGGGATTAAAGCCTTTTGCAAACCTTTTTCATAAAATAATAATATAATATATAAATATATTTTGCAAAACCAGATTTCAAACACATGTGAAATCCACTACCGGCAGTTTAGGTTTCAATTAGAGAGAGTGTAAACCCTGGTATTCACTTTGTCTGACAAAGGGGTCGATCATCCTATCACTATGACCATCCACTCAAGTAATTTCCCAAATTGCCCCAACATGCACGGATACTTGACCATTGATGGATCTCGCTGGTTGGCATATCAAAGACAGCCCAGTCCACTACTTAATGCAGTATCATAATCAAGTTTGGGGTTATGTGTAACTTTTTAGTTTTGCCCATCTATCTCTAAGGTCCAAGGCATAACTGGAAATTGGTTTGGGTTCAGTGTTTCTTCCAAACACCCACTACATGTGCTTTGTGTCTAACCCTAGTAGCTGAGACAACCTGTTCCAACTATTTGGCAGCACACTAGTGTTAGCCTTGTCAGGATAAACTTCCCAAGTCTATTCAGTGGCTGAGAACTTCCTAAGCTAACACGAGTCTCATAAGTGTCCAGTTTATGGAGTAATACACAGAAACACACCAATATGAATATGAAACAACAATGCACTTTATTCATTTATAGATAAGTGTTTGTGTACATCAGACTGATTGGAGCTAAGGGCATACACTGTCTAACACATATTCCTCCAAGTCATTTGTAAATTCGCAACCATCCACATCAGCACATCCAATGTATTTCATTCTTCTCCGCAGCCTACTAGAGCCTTAAGTCCATGTGAGTCGCACCTAACTAGTACCACCAATGGCCTTCATAGGACATGTTCTTAATATCACTTCATTTGATTAATAACAATATATGTACATTTATATTAAAGATCGAAAGATGCATAGGCAGTGTATAGAAAGACCTTAAGCCAATTAACACCTCATCAATTCCATCAAGGGTTTTGTTGCACTTGTACTTTGTTGAAGATTAATTAGTTTTATGATGTTTTTCTGAGTAGATGTTTTATGTTAGTTGTTAGATAGGAGGTGGGGACCATAGTAGTTATGTGAGTCCAAATTTTATTATATTTTTTGAGTGTTATATATGCTGTTTTATGTTTTGCCGCCTTATAAGGGCATAGTTGTCTTTGTACTGTTCTATTATTTTAGTATAAATAATAAGTGAAGGGGGCGGCTAGATTATTGCTCTCTTTTCTTTTCAACTTCTCTTCTTCTCTTCTTCTCCTTCTCTCTTCCTTCTCTCTTCAAGAAACTACTTTCTTTCATATATATATATTTTTTAATTCAGCAGATTCCTACTTACTTGATCTTAGGCAATCTTTTTTGTTGATAGCAATTATTGAATGTCTGAAAATGTAGGTGCAGTTTAAAGAAAGGCCAAAAGGAAAATGAAAATAGGGAGAAAAAGAGGTAGAAGACAAGACATCCCCTGTAGCTAAATGAAACGCCCCAATTAAACTTCTAACAATCTTCCTCCTCGAGGTCAAGTCCTTGAAAACATAGCGGTCAAGAAAAAGGGTTCACACAACACTTCAATAGTTTTGTAATATTAATGGAGAGAAAATTGATAGGCAACTTTGGAACATAAAGAGTAGGTGTTAGGGGCCATTACTTGGTGTAATGATAAAATCTCGAGCTGGCAAGCATGAAGATTGAAAATGTGGGTTCAAGTTTGAGAGTGGCTAGTTTGTGCCAAAAATATGCTAATAAGTTAGGACTGTGTCCAAATAATTGGGACTGGGACTAACATTAGGTAATGAACTTTTAAAAGAATAGGCATTAGATTGAGAGCAAGAGTTAGAGAAATGGCTTCTTGACCAACAATGGTTGAGAAGGATATATTTGCCATTTTCACCTTCACAAGTGATAAAATGAAAAAAATGGTAGGCTTGTAAGTCATGTGATTAGATGCTCTTGAGTTGACAATCTATGAAGACTTAGACAGAATAGTGGAGACATGTAAAGCAGTGGCCTGGTTACTTGAACATACAACAGAGGAGGTGGAAGGAACAAGAGAGGTTCTCTCCAACTTTCATAGTACCCTATTGCTCTAACTAATCAAGCATGGTACTTTGCAGATCCTCTCTTGGTATAGAACTCATGGAGTGGCCTTGGGAAGTTGTAATACTTAGGAGGCAGGCTGAGTATCCTATATAAAAGAGTTGGTTGCCACATTATCTGAATTAAACTTTTCTCCTGCTTCTTCATGAACTTATTACTATCCACCTTCTGGCTTCCACCTCTCATAATAAGTACAATTTACTCCACCTTAGGAGTATTGCATTCTTCCTACTCTCCTCTAACTGAAGTAAGGCATACACTTCCTAGATATTTGGCAACTCCTTGCTACTCAATATTTGAATTTTGAACCTTAGTTGGTTTATAAATTGGGTTGAAGCCAGCAAGCAAAGCTCTCTATTGTGAAACTATGTTCTTGTAGGCCATTGCATCCTTCTTTCTCTCCCAATTATTGATTGATAGTGGTCCAACTCCTTCCACATAGATGTGATAGTGGAAAAATATATGGAGAAACTCTTATCACCTTGTTTGCATGTCTGAGGACTCTACTTATAATTGGTTAATACATGAATTATGCCTTTATTTTACATATATAACCGGGAGTCATGTCAATGGACTGGGTTTGGGTTGGACTCCATCCAAATCAAAATCAATTTGAATGGATTGGACGAACCAATAAGACATTGAATTGGACCAGTCCAGATTTAACGGTCCAAAGTATTCGTTGGATTGGATAGGACCTGGTCCATTTGTAATGGATTTATATTGGACTGGGTTGGATTGAACCAATATCTGGTCCATTGACGTAATATAAGAGACTGGTGTCGATGGACAAGGTTTGGATTGGACATTTGGACCCAATCTAAATTAAAACCAATTTGAACGGCCCTATTAGCCCTAGCTTAATCCCTAATCTCTTTGGCATTTTCTACCCACATGAAGTTGTCTTTTTGTTGGCCGCATGAATGATTACAGCCAAGATATTATCATGTAATTTCTTCCCATTTCTCATGTGCAGGTCTACTATATTAAGGTTCAATAGTCCTACCAGTGAAGTATCCTGACTTTTATCTTCCTCCTACTAACAATTGCATAGCCTCCAAGGTTCAGCACATCAAGAGGAGTTATTGAAATAGGGAAGTTCACATTTTTACCGCTTACTGTTGGCCATAGGCTGCATTATAGGAACTTCTAATGTTGCTGAATCATCCATCCTCAATCACCTAACACACCCCAAACCACTGCAAGGATCAGTTTATGAGTTGAAGATGGAAGCTGTGTCAACCTACAGACACTTTAGGCTTCAAGGGTTGTCACATGACAACCAATACAGTGCTGTCTATTCACTGGTTAGATGCCCAAACATCAGTCTACCACAATAAACATCAATTCCTGCCTCCTGCTGGCTGTTTCTGGTCCATACAGACCCTGAGGCAGGTTATTTTAGTTCAACCAAACCATAGAAACAATGTTAAAATGACTTTTCAGACCTAGAACTGATTTCTGCAGACAAAGAATGGAGTGCTAAATTCAGACTGTTCATAATCTGAACTTTTACTCCTTGGGGATATCCCTATTCGTTCTAGCTCTTGAGAATTGGAGAGAGCATTACATGGTCTGAGAAAACATTCCATAAAACCTCTAAGAATTCCTTATACCTCCTTCACAGTGTTCAGACTCCCAAAAGAACACCCATTGGTTATATGATCAAGGAAAAAAAATAAAGAAAAAGTGTTCTGTTTTGTTTGATCAGTCCAAGAAAGAGTATAGATCTTCTTGCAATCACCATCTCCAAAAAACAAAGGAACCCAAGATAATAAAATCAATCATATCTATGGCTGAACCTGCTCTCATGCCATGCTCTCAACCATAGGGGATAGGAGAAGAGAATATGGGAAGAGAAAATTGTCCTGTGCTGAAGGAATCCTCAAAATCTCAGTTTGATCAGATTTCATCAAGGAGTGTTTTGACTTCTCAAAAATCTTTGGAGTGCCAATGCCAAAGTCAAAGTTTAACCATGTTGACCTCACATGTCATCATGTCAAGTCATCAAATGGTCCTGTGCTTTTGGTTCAAGTTCCATCACTTTTGGTTTGGCTTTAGTAAGTTATAGTTGAGTTTATTGTGAGTGGCTCTTATTAGTTTTCTAATCTGTGAGAATTTGGTTGCATATTTAGTATACTTTTTCTCCCACCATCCAAATATTGGAAGCAAAAACATATTGTTGGGGATTGTATCCTATGCTGATTTTTGGCCTCGTTATTCTCATAGGTAAGGCTCATGTAATGGCAGGTCTTGATCCTTGACTTGTGGAAGATGTGACAAGTTACAGGATCCCCACACCATTGTATTGGTCATCTGTCCTAAATCCAAGACTTTGTCTTATATTTTAACATAATTAATTTGGTTGACTTTAGTTAATGTTCTTTCTCATATTAGTGTTTCTAAGCATGATTTGTAATTTAATGCAGGTTATCTGTACAATTACCAAACTAAGGAGTTCTATGATCTTAGTTATGCACATGAGCCAGCGGAAGGTTATACAAGATTTGGAGGTTTGCTAACTCAAGCTTTTCTCTTGCTTTCTTGGCACATGCTGTAGTTTGTTTGATATTCTGAGAAAATTCCTGTGCTTCTATTCATTTAACTGAGGTTGGTTTAATACTGCTGTCAATCTACAAGATGACATCAATGTAACATGGTTTGAATTAGTATCTTCAAAGATTTAGCTCTTGAGAATTGCATTAAGCGAAGAGGCATTCCTTGGGAGCTTTTTGAAATACAATTATATGCCATTGAAACCTAGATCTTGAGTTGAACAGCCAAGAGAATGTATGCTCGGGAGTTATGCTCAATGAAGTTTTTGATTAATAAAAGGGTAAATTACTTATATCTTCCCTGAGGTTTCAGTCAAATACTTCAGGTTTACCTAATAACTTAAACCCCCTTTGGCTACAAAACTACAGGGTTGGTTAATGGAAGAGACAAAATTAAGACATTTTATCAAAGTTCCCATAATAATAGAAGTATTAACTTTTCTTCCAAAATATATGTTTTAAAATTAACAAAATCGTCTTCATTTATAAACACTAAATATTGTTTTGTGATATCAAAATTTTATAGAACCTGTTTTCAACCTTTCATTCAAACCTTAATGTTATGGTGGAAGATGTATATTCCTTAAAGAAGATGCAAGAAGGTAAAATAGACTTTTAAAAAGTTTTAAATGTCACCTAAGCACCTTCTGTCACTAAAATTGACAGCTTGTTAGCATAGGGTGGGATAAGTTACTTAACCCCAAACTACAGGGGATGAATAAGTTACTGCTGAACTTGAGGCGAGGTTTGTTTATTTTTATCTGTAAAGAAATGAAAATATACCCTCTACATTTATTTTTCCTTTCTTTCTGTTTTCATTTATGTTTATCTGTTGATTATATGTTTGATTACTTTGTCTTTTGGTACTTGGTCACATTGTTTGAGATGGTCAGTGGTCAAACAATATGGTTGAATCTGTCCCATTGCAAGGGGATCTCAGATCTAATAGAACAGTGGATGTGTCAAACTGAAAAAGGATATTATGTTCATTGTTGGAGTGCTTTATCAAACTGAAAAAGGATGAAATTGACATCTACGGTGCCAAAATTCAGTTTTTAAGGCCATTTCTTACTGATATTGCTTCAAAGTCTTTTATTTGGTTACATTTTCATGTTCTTTTCATAATGAAAAAAATCTTTAAAGCTCTCTTCCAATTTCTCCTGCCCCCTTTGGGTATATGACCGAGCATGCTCTGCTTGGGTGTGTTTTAGGGTTGTTAGTAGCTCTACAATATTCAAACACCTGTCACATATTAACCTAAATACCACCCTTAGGTTCCCAACCTCCCATATTGGTTGGTAAGGCAAATTTGTTGCACTGAATATTTTACCAGGTTGAAGTCTTTTTATGGAATCTTCCAGTTGGGTTCAAACTGACTATGGTTCTAGTTCTCGGCTGTCTGGTTTGGTTCTGAATTCTAGAACTTTAGACTATGGCCATGAATCTGTCAATGACTATGGCCAGCACATAAAAACTATTTGTGATAGCTGTAGAACCATGGAGTATGCTATTACACAATATTTTATATGCAATTGTCAATGATTTATATGTAGGAATGTTCCATGAATTCTCATACTTCTACTCACCTGCCATGGTTCACAATTTCTATATTTGTAGACATCTTAGCATGTAGAGATGGGGAAATTTCGGGGATATATTGTTGATTTTTGAAAAATATAAGAAGTCAAGGAAATTTTCTAAAAACATGGAATTTGTTAATAAAGATTAAGAGGCTTTTGTAGTTATGAAACAACTGTATGAAACAAATAGAGAAGATTAAGAAACTTCAGTAGGTATTTCTCTCTCTTTCACCCTTTTAGTCTTTTGACTATCTTCTCTTTCTCATGCATGCCATTTACTTTCCAGTTTGACTTTTGTCTTTTTTGGACTATATGTTTTTATTAGATTGAAAATCCACTTTTGTAGTTATGTTCCTTCTTTTTCTTTTGATTTATACTAAGTGAATCGTATCAAAATAGTAAAGCAATCATTCAATCGCCAAATCCCCATTTGTTCTTTTAGGAAAATATTTTTCAAAAACTATGACATTTAATGAAATGCCATAAAGTTTTTAACAATATTCTAAAATGTTTAACCTTAAATGTATAGTCTATTAATAAAATCTGAAATGTCACTGACAGTTCGACAATATATTGGAGATGGTAGGAAAAAAAGATTCTTGAATAGATTCGTATCACCCCTATCAAAAATGGGGAAATTTTGGAGAAATTTCAATAAACCTCACTAATTTACGAACCATGGCTTCTCCTATATATACCCAGATGGGTGAATGTTATGAAAGGTAGAAGTAACTGAATCTCTGCCAGTATGACAAGAGGGGCCATGCCTTTATTAAATTGATGCCTTTCGCTTCAGATCTTGTGGCTTCAATACACCAATTATAATTCATCTTTTGTCTGTTTGATAGATTTTTAGTTCATTTCTGCTCTTGCTTTTTTCTATGTTAAGATAGATTTCTATGTTATGATTGGGTATCTATCCTTAAGAGGAGAGTCTCCAATCCAAGTGTCCTCCCAAAAGAGGACCTTTAGGCTACTTTTTTTGTGTCTATAGGGGAATCGGAAGATGAACTGCTTACAGGAGAACTACATGGTGAAGACTTGGTTGTGCAATTGCATGTTACCCCATATAAGTAAGAGCTTTCTATGAGCCTACAGAACAAAGGAGATTTGAGATGGAGTAGCAAAAACTTATTCACTGAATGAGTATGTTGCTAGAGCCTACCAATTGGGAAACAAGGTGATTGCTACTAGGCAGGGAGATAAGTCTATTGCCATTTATTTTTTAACCCTCCAAACCTTATGGGAGGAGATAGATCATTTGGAAAATGTGGTTAGAGAAAGTAGCAAAGATGCAACAATTTATCAGAAACTGGTAGAGAAGAATAGGGTTTTGAGTTTCTAGCAGGACTTAACCCTGATTATGACATTGCACAACATATTCTTTCCCTAGACAATGTAACTCTCTCAAGCATATGAGGAATGTGATGATGAGAAAGCTAGGCCTTGAGCAGTCAGCTATGGTTAGCACAGTGAAGCCTAAGTCGAGTGGGGATAAGGGTGGAAATGAACCAAGGAAGGAGGACAAGAAGGATTTGATATGTGACTACTATAAGAAACCTAAACATACTAGAGATACCTGTTAGAAACTTTACCCACACCTAATACCAATCCGACTCATAAACAAGAAGGGAAATGTGAATATGGCAGTGGCTGGGGATTTATCAAGACCAAATTGGAGAGATATAGATAGTTTCTGAATCATAGGGATACAACCAGTTCCATCTCATTATCAGGTGGACAACAAGGTGTAGGTGGATCAGGAGGTAGCCATTCTACTTTGTTTGCACATACAGGTAATTCACATGCCACTGCAAATTATGCATCCGCTATAGGTACGGGGGCCTCCCTAGATTATAGACTTAGGAGCCTCAAAACATATGACCAATATTTCCACCATCTTCTCCTTATATCACCTCTGTTGATGGATCACATGGTCTCATTGCTGATGGAAAGGGTCTATCAAGATAACTGATACCATTACCTTACCTTTTGTTCTTCATGTTCCTAGACTGAGCACTAATCTTTTATCTATTAGTAGCTTGACAGAATTTAAATTGTTTAGTGATTTTTTCTCCTGGTCATTGTGTTTTGCAGGATCTGTAATCAAAGAGGACGATTTAGAGTGGTCGTGAGATGAATGGAATCTATTTTCTTAATGTGCTTGCTAGTAGTCGTAGGTGAATGGAACATATCTTCTTGATGCGCTTCCTAGTCATCATAGTCATCATGTTAGTAGGAACATTAAGTCAAAGTTAGTGGGTCAGATTATGTTTTGGCATAATCAGTTAGAGCATTCGTCTTTTGCTTCTTTGTGATTTTTGGTTCCAAAATTGTTTGAGTCTGTTAGTTTGCCCAAAATTGTAGACATTCCTTTAAAGCAAGCAATAAAAAATGTTTTTTGTTTTTGATATTGTTCATACTGATGTGTGGGGGCCATACCATATTTCCTCTATGGGTGGTTATTGGTATTTTCTTCTATTTGTGGATGATTATTCTTGATACTCTTGGATATGTTTGTTGAGATCCTGTGATGAGGTACCGTCTTTGGTTCAACAATTCCATTAGATGGTGTTGATGCAGTTTAAGGTATGAGTAAAAGTGTTTAGATCGGATAATGCCAGAGAATACTTTGAAAAAAACTGGCATCATACCTATTAGAGCATGGAGTAGTCCATCAAAGCAGTTGTACATACACTCCACAATAGAAAGGTGTAGCAAAAAGGAAGAATAGACATATTGTGGAAGTAGCAAGAAGCATGATGTTAATCTCTATAGTTCTAGTTCGTTTTTGGGGTGATGCAGTTCTTACAATAGCTTTTTTATTAATCGGGTGCCTTCTCGTGTTCTTGGATATAACACTCCGTTTAGCCTTTTGGATGTATATACTTTGTCCATTTTCTTGGTCCTCATTGCTTAAAGTTAGACCATAAGGCAAAGAAGTGTGTCTTCTTTGGGTATGCAGGAAATCAAAAGGGGTATTATTGTTATGATCTAGTCTTCGGGAGTTGGTATGTTACTATGGGTGTCACCTTTTTTAGTCAACACCTTTTTTCTTGGGGGATTCTTCTTAGGGAGTGTGTTTTGGGGAAGTGAACAATCTATACCACTTCTTATTCCAGTTCCTTTATCCACTCCAGTGTCCGACCCACCTACTCCACCTACTTTTCCACCTCCATTTCATCTTGCATCTCAATGTTTTACACGATAGTGCCTATGACATTACAGGGAGGTTGATTCCATAGCAAAAGAATCCATGTCACTCCCTATCAGCTCATCGGAGATTCCAGGTTTGACTAAAATAGATCTAGGTATGCCCCTTGTTTCCACTGATGGTTTAGTTCCTATTGATACCACTACCCATGCTCCTAACACCATTGCAAATGACCTAAATATCACTATTCTAGGTACTGCTCATTGCATCTCACATTATCTTTCCTACAGTGGATTATCTCCTTCTTACTAGGCTTTCATTTCTTCCCTTGATTCTGTGTTTATACCCAGGAGTATTGGTGAGTCTCTCTCCAAACTTGAGTGGAAAAAAGCTATGTAGGAGGAAATGAAAACATTGATTAAAAATCAGACATGGGAGATTGTGGATTTACTTGATGGCAAGGAGACAGTTGGATATAGATGGGTTTATATAGTGAAGTACAAGGCTGGCGGAAGTATAGAAAGATAAAAGGTGAGGCTGGTTGCAAAAGGGTACACTCAGACTTATGGCATAGATTACTTGGAGACTTTTGCACCAGTGGCAAAGATGAGCTTAGTCCAAATTCTTCTATCACTAGCATCTACATACTCTTTGCCACTTTTCTAACTTGATGTGAAGAATGCTTTTCTTAATGGAGACTTGTAAGAGGAGGTGTACATGGATCTTCTAGATGGTTTTTACAGTGATGTGGATAAAGGAAATGTATGTAGATTGAAGAAGTCTCTATATGGTTGGAAGCAATCACCCAAAGTTTGGTTATATTCAAACTCAATCTGGTCATACTCATTTTTTGAAAAGGTTGGGATCACTGGTGTTAGTTTTGATAGTGTGTGCGGATGACATTGTAGTCACATGAAATGATCAGAGTGAGATTGATACCTTGAAGAAGAACTTGCACAAAGAGTTTGAGATTAGGGATCTTGGAGAGATGAAGTACTTTTTGGGCATTGAGGTGGAAAGGTCCAAGCATGGGATCTTCATCTCACAGAGGAAGTATGTTTTGGACTTACTACAGGAGACAAGAAAACTTGGGGCAAGGGCAGCTGATACACCTATTGATCAGAACCATAGGATAAATGCTTCAAAAGGTGAGCTAGTGAAGGATGTTGAAAGGTATCGGCGATTAGTGGGCCGGTTGCTATACTTATGTATGACACGACTAGGCGTCTCTTTTGTAGTGAGTGTGGTGAGTCAATACATGCATGCCCCACGAGTTTAGCATTGGGAGGTCATTAACAGAATACTTTCCTATTTGAAGGGACACCCAGGTAGAGGCATACTGTTTGCTGACCATGGACATTTGAAATTAGAGGCTTACATAGATGCTAATTGAGCAAGGTGTCTAGGTGACAGGAGATCTACATCAGGAGTTTACACTCTTGTTGGAGGTAATTTAGTTTCATGAAGAGGAAGAAACAATCAGTTGTAGCAATGTCAAGTGCAGAAGCTGAATACAGAGCTATGGCACATGGTGTTTTAGAGCTCCTTTGGGTCCAATTCTTGTTGGGGGAGATTGGAGTTGAGGCCGAAGAACTTAGGATGGTATACCGTGACAATCAAGCTGCAATTAACATTGCCCACAACCCAGTTCAGAATGATAGGACGAAGCATGTAGAAGTGGATAGGCACTTTATAAGGGGAAGGGTGACATTCGGAGAAGTGTGCTTACCATATGTTGCATTTGACTTGTAGCTTGCTGATGCTCTTACAAAAGGTGCTTTAAGAAACAAACTGGAGCATGATCTATGCAAGTTGGGAATGTGTGACATCTATTCCCAAGTTGAGGAGTGTTGAGTTTTGGGCTGATATCATTTGTTTTTTATTTACATAGCATAGTTAGAGAGTTATTGGGCCCAGGGCCCATTGGTGTATGTTTAAGTTAAGAATGTTTACTTAGTTTTTACAAGTAGCTAACTTACTAAGGGCATACTTGTCTTTGTATTCAGTTTTTTATTTGTGAATATATTAGTTAAGGGGCGACCACACCTAATTTTGGCTCCTCCCATTCTCTTCAATTTCTCTCCTCTTTTCTTCTCTGCATAAACCTTCTTTTCTCTTTCCTACAGATTTTATATCAAAACAGATCTTCTACACTTTTCTACTAAAGAGAAAGACCAAATTAGTGATTGCCTCCACATGTTTGTAGCCTTTGCTTGAGGAGTGGTGAGACGGTGAATCACCTATTTATATCTTATCCTTTTGTTGATCTTATTTGGGATTGGTTCTCTCTCTTTGATTGCAGGTGGAATCCTCCCTCAAGTGTAGCGGATCTTTTTGACACTAGCTTCTTCTGACAACCAAAGAAGGGAAGGGTGATGTGTTAAACAACGAGGTCTGCTATCTTGTGGACAGTTTGGGAAGAGAGAAATAACATGATTTTCCAATGGAAAGAAAAAAACAGTTCCTGAACTTATAGAAGGGATCATCATCAAGGCCATACATTGGTTGGAAACTCTAGACTTATTCAAGGATGTCTCTATAGATGACTCGACTAGAGGTTGGAGTATAATAGCAGGGCCTTCTCCTCCTATGCAGTGTAATGTAAAACTAAACTTCGATGGTAGTTCTATTGGCAACCCTGGACCCTCTGGAATTGGGGGTGTTTTTAGAGATGCGGGAGGAAGAACATTGGGGCCATTTTTTCTGGTCCAATAGGGTTAGTTGACTTGCTTACAGCAGAAGTGATGGATACAAAAAATTGAGCATTCAACAGTTAGAAGTGGAGGGAGACTCAAAATTAGTTGTAGGATGGATACCAAAAATAGTTTGGGAACATGGCCCCTTAGACAACCTAAGGGAATTATTGAGCCTCACAACAGAGCTGGGTGCACATGTTAAATGGACTAGGAGGTTGGCAAATGCTTTATCTGACACTTTAGCAAAGAAATGTGTTAATCGGGAGTCTTTTTTCTTGGCTGTTTTGTAATCTGATTATATGATGAGGGGTCACCTTATGTCTTTGTAGGAGTTGTATTTCTCATATTAAGCTAATGAAAGTTACCATTTCCTATAAAAAAGTTGATTGGGCATTCGCTTTTTCTCAGTTTTATAGCATGCCTTGTGAATCCGGCCTTTGATTAAGATTTTAAGCTTGATTTTGTATATAAATATTACCTAGTGGTCTTCATGAAAACAGTGCTTTTCCATTGACTAGGTGAAACATCTGCTTGCCTGAGAATCTAATTTGAAATGCTTTCATTCTCTTTTCTTGCAGATTACTTTGTGACGAAGTGTGGGGTGCTTATGATGTCTCTCTTTGTTTTCTTCACGACAACAATGTCAGTTTCATTTACTCTTAGAGAGACACAGACACGCATGCTGAAGTTCACAGGTGAACTTTATTTCATATTGCTTTAAGGAGATATAGTGTGGTGTGAACACCACCAGATATGTCTTAAGTTAAACATCTGTCTATTAAGAGGCCAATCCGTGAATAACCCAAAACCCCAAATTGTATGATTTTACAATCACACCATAGACATATTGACTTCTTTTTCATACACTGCCAAATTTGTATTTAGGTGTGTAACATAGATGGGCTTGGGCTGAGCATTTGTTTAAATTTGAATGGGCTCTATCTGAGGGCCTTCGTCCCAGGTCCTAGGCTTAATGCAGTATAAAATGTTCAAATCAGGTACCTACTTGTGGTTTTCACATTTAATTCTATGGCTAGGATTGTAGAGAAAGTACAAATATTGGGGTATGACTTGTCCAGAAGGTACCTCATTTATTGGGCAGTTTAGGAGTTCGAGTTACAAATTGGCCTCCAGCAATTACAAGCAAAAAGGTGAGGCAGCACAAGCATTGGTGGGCTACACAGTTGTGTTTCCCATTTTGTAGCTTGTTCCACTGCAGGCCTTTTTGTTCCATCAAATTGGTGCAATCTTTGTTTTGTGATATGACTTGTTTTCTAAATATTGCAGTGCAGCTTCAACACCATGCACGGCATCAGCTACCAACTTTTCAGTTGATCTTTGTGCATGTAATTGAATCACTGGTCTTTGTACCGGTATGTATATTTATGGTCTTTTTTTGATCCACTAAAATGAAAGAATACAAGAGTTGAAGACCATTTGGAAAAAAAAACTTTAATTTTTTCTCTAATATACCTTATAGATCTAGATTGTTTTTTCAATTTTATTTGCTTATATAGTATTATGCATGAATTCTGCAGATTATGATTGGAATCCTATTTTTTCTGTTTGAGTTTTATGATGACCAACTGCTTGCTTTCATGGTCTTGATTGTTGTATGGCTGTGTGAATTGTTTACACTGATCAGGTTCTCTCTCTCTCTCTCTCAGTTTTTTTTTTTTTCTTTTTTTTACTGTTTGGTTTTGGGTTGCCTTTTTTGGTTATATTTTTCCTCATATAACATGCCTTTCTGAAATAGTCTTGGTTCTCACTGGTTTGCAGCGTTCGGACACCATTATCAGTGAAGTTCTTCCCTCGGTTCTTCTTGCTTTATTTTCTGGTTTTCCACATTTATTTCTTTTCATATGCTTATGGTATGTCCTATTGGTTATATCATGCTTTTTTTTTCTCATGATGCAGATTATTATTTATTATATTTATAAAATAGATTCCTCATCCCATTCATATCACGTTTTATAGGTTTTTCATATTTGGCTTTCTCCACCACTGCAGCATTTATGCAGCACCTCATTCTATACTTTTGGAACCGCTTTGAGGTAACTATTTTGAGATATCTTGTTGCATGACCAATGAATGCCATAATTTTTCATTTATGACTTGCTGAAATAGTAATGATTATTTGGTTATTCTCAAAATCTTAGAGGCTGTTTTATAACAGAAGAAGTGGCCGAACTGAATGGATCCTTCATGGTTGGAACTGAAGTTGGGCTGATTACTAGTTTACTACACACTCAGATATTTTATTATATAATTATTTTATCCACTGGAAAGTAATAAGTAATTTAATTCAGCCACTTCAACTGTTAGAGATGTAGACTCCATTATTTTCTTGAATCTGATTTATATTAGTTTCTTGGATTTGATTCATGTATCTCAGGTCCCAGCTCTACAAAGATTTAGGCGGTCTCAGCTTCAGCAGCACCCAGACTTCCACATTACCTCATCTACGATCCTAGCTTCAACCTTACACATCACAAGATTAAACACAAGAAACCAACAGCCAGTCAACAGTGACCCTGTTTCAGGAGGTCACTTGAGTGCTGAATCTGATCAAGCTAGGTCAGCAAATGGTGCGCCAGAAGCTTCAGGACTTCAAGAGCCACTAGAGACTGACAATCCAGACAGGATACATGGTCCTATTCAATTTCCACAACCAACCGATCCACAACAAACTGAAGCAGCCCCTAATCCCAGTACCTTGAACTCATTCAGTTCGCTTTTATTATGGATCCTAGGTGGTGCTTCTTCCGATGGCCTTAATTACCTTCTTTCCATATTCAGAGATGTGAGAGACCAAGGTCAAGTTTATGCTGAGGCTCCACAGCAGGAAAACCAGGCAGCACAGGACAATAGATGGTGAAGAAGAGGGTTGAAAAGGGTTTGAATTGATTGGTTGCCTGGAGTTTTAATGCATCAAGATACTTGGGTGGCAAGACAAAGATACTAAAGTGACAGTGCTGTGGTTGATGTTCAAGCTGCCTATGTATTCTTATCATATCACAAAGGTGTAGGCGTATAGAAAATATTGTGGGAAGTTTTCTTAATCAAATGTGTTGTATTATAAATTTATAATATAGTATAGAGGGCTTTTTCTTGTCAATAAGAAATCGAGATTGGTTTTCTTCCCTTCTCAATTATTAATTAGTTTTATTATTTAAAATTGTATGTAACCCAACATTTGGCCGATAGATGGAGCTTCTAGTAGGTCACATTAAGGGACCAGCTCAGGGGAGGCTAGAGCCATATCCTATCCTCCCACCCCAACCCCCAGCTGGAGAGAGAGAGAGCGCCAGTTGGGAGAGGGGGATGTTATGGTTTTTGAGGTTTCAAGATTCAAAATATCTTCTTAGTAAACCAGAAATTCATTAAGCACAAGCAAAGAACAATAACAACAAACCAACAATAAAAAATAGCTTTGAAGGTAAACAACAAATAAGGAAGAAAAAAAAAAAAGACATAAAAGGGAAAGGCACAAAGATAATCAGGAAAAGACAAACACTAAGAACACTTACAACCACCAAGCGAATATTGTCACCAGAGACATCTTTCTGAACAACAGCTCCTACTCACTTTTCCTATCCACTTTCTACCCGCCGTGAATTGCAGATAGAGATGTGTGACTGCAATTTATGGCGGGTAGAGAGTGGGTAGGAAATCCTGTTTGCAGCGTAACACCATAAAGGTAGAGCTTCTCTAAAGAATAAAAGGATAGCCTTAAACCTGCTTTAACTACCTCATGGGCAGTACAATTAACTCTTTGAGGTCATCACTAATATGTTTGAATGAATGTTTTTATCAATGATCAGAAAGAAATCGGTTTAGATATCTTTCCAGAATGATATGGAAGATCCAAAGCCAAAAGTAGTATTTTCTAGCAACAATATAATGGAAGCAGCCAATCAATATGGATTGATCCAAAATCTGATTCAAATCCACTATAGAACTTATGTATACATAAGAAATGTGTATCAAATTGATTTTTTTTTTTAACAAATAGATTCGATACCTTAACACGAGGACCTGAGATCCTTGCAAACGAAAAGGATTTCTTGAGAAGCAGAAGATATCATTGGATTAACACTGCACAATCAGCAAATTATCTGATTCAATACAATCATCTTTTAAGTCTAAAGAAATCGCAAATTTTGAAGCTTCTAAAATGGCTTTGACTTAAGCAGCAATTATAGGAGAGGCAGCTTCGTAGGTACCATAACCTAATCCCCAATAGACCCCAAATCGATCCCTCAACAGAAACCAAAAACCGCTTCATTCGAGCTACAAGATTTGATCTCTCTCCACTATAGACTTGTGAATAGAAGCAGTCACAAGAAGAGGATTAGTGTAATCGTTTTCAAAATAAGAACTAAGAAGTGTTCCTATCTTCCTACAAACAAATTACTGAATTTGCAATAATATCCACATTTGTGTTTCTAAGAGACCCTAACAGCTCATCGAACCACACATCAAATGGCCTGTGATCATCTTCTTCAGTTGGTCTAATACCAATA
The DNA here is from genome assembly GCF_055504915.1 of Nelumbo nucifera. Lineage (NCBI taxonomy): Eukaryota > Viridiplantae > Streptophyta > Magnoliopsida > Proteales > Nelumbonaceae > Nelumbo > Nelumbo nucifera. The sequence goes on from NC_142655.1 coordinate 46,170,271, forward strand.
TCTGCACCTAACCAAAATGCATTTGGCCTTTTGGCCTTTTCACAATAGAGGAGAGCATGAAGGATGGCTTCTTACTGCTCACCCCTAGAACAGAAGGGAGATTGCACAATTTCTCAATTGAAAAGATTCTTTTTAACTAATAGGCCATTTACACAACACCTCTAAATAAAATGCTTGAGTTTTGGTTTAATAGGAAGAGACTAGATCAACTGTCTTCTCGTTATCCAAACTGGATTTCGAAACTTTAGAGTTTGGTAGATATATTAGAGACTTAGCAAGGAAATAAGCTGATTTAATACTCAACCTTCCTTTTCCATTTGAAGCCCAAACCAGACCGCCTTCCACAACCATTTTCGGCTAGTTCTATTTCAAGGCTTTTTTTTTTTTTTTTTTTTTTGAGTTTCGTAAGGGGAAAACAAATTGAATACTATTTGTACATCCCAGCATCCTTCATGTTGAGTAATAAGGTCAGGAACCAAACCATTCTCAGTATCGACTGTTATAGGACCCATGGGTTTAAAGCCATCTATCCCTAGAATCCGAGGATCCTCCCACAATTTGAGATTAAACCCCTTGTTGACCCTCCAAAGGATTCCTTTCTCAAGCACTTTTCCATGCCATCACACTCCTCTAACCCTAAGATGGATTTGACTTGTCCTTTGCTTCAAGGAAATACTTGACTTTTAATGTTTTGGCCCACAAGCTTGTCGAGTCATTGCACAATCTCCATGCCAACTTAGCTAAAAGAGATAGAATTAATGCTTGAGGATCCATGAAACCCAAACCGCCATCAAACCTATTTCTACTGATTTGAGCCTATTGAACCCATCTAACGTTTTTTGATCATCAAGGTCTCCCCGCCAAAACTTTTTTTTTTTTTTTTTGGGGCTCTTGGTTGAGTAATCACATATTCCTCTTGGGATTAAAATACATAGAATACGGTTGGTAGGAATAGCAGTGATAACTAATTCTAGATGCACCTATTTTCCAACTTGAGAGGAGCCTCTTGAACCTCTAGCTTTATTAGACGCTCAATCACTAAGGTGATCAAAGATTTGACACTTTTTCCTTCCAATAATTGGATATGTACCCAAATGGATGGAGGGGTTTTCTACCTTTTTTAACATTGGGTGCATATTTGAACTGGAAAAAAATCTGATTTGAGTTCACCTGCTGACTTGAACTTTTTTCAGAAGTGAAGAAAGCATCTAGTAGGAAACTAGTTCCCCAAGTTTTGCCTTTGAGAATATATAGTTGCTTTTGCAAAAATAGATGAGAGCTTACTAATTTTAATGGCAGATGGAATTTTTCTTTCAACCAAATCATTTAGGATAGCTGAGAAAACATTTTAGTAGATAAGGAAAGATAAAAAGGGAAAAGGGATCTCCTTGTCTGAGGCTATAAATTTTCTTAGATGGAGAGCCATTAACAAGAATTTGATAAGACACAAAAGAAATTACCCATTTAATCTATTTTTCCATAGCTTTTTCAAAACCATCCACTCTACCCTATTATAGGCTTTACTCGGAAAATTTAATGGCCTTGATTCCTTTCTTCTCTTTAGTGTGCTTCATATAATGCATAACTTTGTAGAGGATATTGTCACTAATAGTCGTGCCTAGGCTTAAAAGCACTCTTAAGATCTTGGTTGTTATCTTGTAGACAGTACCATATAGGCTTATGGGTCTAAAATGAGAATCATATTCAAGATTCTTGACATTTTGGATGAGAACTATGAAGGTAGAATTCAAATCTAGGTTTTAATCTACATTCTCTAAAAAAGTTAAAAATATTTTTAAGTATATCATTCTTTACAAGCCATACTAGATATGGCACCCCCGTGGATGGTGAAGGAGACCCAAAAACTCACCAACCGAATAGCAGCCCTCAATCGCTTCAAGTCAAAGTCAATCAACCGCTGCCTACCCTTCTTCCATGCCATCAAGAAGCTAAAAGAGTTCCAGTGGACGAAGAAGTGCCAACGCGCCTTTGATGAGCTCAAGGCGTACCTTACCTGTACCTATACCTCTCGGTCGGGGATGAAGTAGTCAGTTCAGTCCTCATCAAGGTAGATGGCATGCAGAAGCCGATGTACTATGCCAACAAGGTCCTCTGCGACGCCGAGACCAGGTACCCTGAGATAGAAAAGTTGGCTTTCGCCCTCGTGATTTCGGCAAGAAAACTCCAGTCGTATTACTAGGCCCACACTGTAGTGGTCCTGACGAACCAGCCCCTCAAGGCTGTCCTTGCCAAACCTGAGACCTCGGGATGCCTGACGAAGTGGGCCATCGAGCTGTCGGAGTTTGACATCCAGTAACAACCGAGGCCCACGATCAAAGCACAAGCCCTGGAAGATTTCATAGTGGAGTGCACCTTCAGTCGAGCCCATCGCCAGCCCCTAGAAAATGTTGAGGGGGATCATGTGGACGACGAGGCTCAACCTCGATGGAAGCTCTTTGTCGATGGTTCCTCCAATGCCAAAGGAAGCGGAGCGGGCCTCGTCCTCTTCACCCAAGATAATATTGTCCTGGAGTATGCGCTAAGGTTCGACTTTCAAGCATTGAACAACGAAGCCAAGTATGAGACCCTCCTCACTGGTCTCCAGCTTGCTAGGGACCTTGGCTCCTCACATGTCGAAGTCTTCAGCGACTCTCAGCTGGTGGTGAATCAGGTGAACGACGACTACGAGACTAAAGAATAAAGCATGTCCAAGTACCTCGCCAAAGTCCAAGATCTAACTCGCCACTTCCAACACTTCTCCCTGCAATGGGTCCCATGAGCCGAGGACGCACGAGCTGACGCTCTCTCCAAGTTGGCAAGTACCTCGAAATGATCCCTTGGCCTTACCGTGCACGTCGAGAAGCTACTTCGGCCCTTCATCGAAGAAGTCCAAGTGCTCCCCATAGAGGCTGAACCTTCATGGATGGATCCCATCATCAACTTCCTGTCAACTGGACGACTGCCCGAAGGTAGAAATGAGGCAAAACGACTCAGACGACAGGCAGCCCACTATACCTTGCTAGAGGGAAAGCTGTACCGAAGATCCTTCACCTTGCCTTAACTCCGATGCCTCCGTCTAGAGGAAGGCAATTATGTGCTACAAGAAATTAACGAAGGCATATGTGGTAACCACCTCGGCAGGAGAGCCCTAGCCCAAAAAGCTCTAAGGCAGGGCTACTTTTGGCTTGGCCTCCACAAGGATGTAGCTAGGTTGGTGCAAAGGTGTGACCCATGCCAGAGGCACACCAACTTATGCCATAGGCTGACCACAACTCTCTCAGCCCTCAATAGCCCATGGCCCTTTGCCAAATGGGGCATGGACCTCCTTGGCCCCTTTCCTCCGGCCAAGAGGGGCAAAAAGTACCTCATTGTTGCAGTAGACTACTTCACCAAGTGGGTGGAAGCCGAGCCTTTGGCCGCCATCACGACGTGAACCATCCAAAACTTCTTTTGGAAAAACATCATCTACCGCTTCGGCCTACCCTATATGCTGGTCACCGACAACAGGAAGCAATTTGATGACGCCAAGTTCTAGGAGTGGTGTGCCTCCCTCGGCATCAGGCAACAGTACACCTCGGTAGGCTATCCCCAAACCAATGGCCTAGCCAAGGTCACCAATAGGACAATACTAGATGGACTAAAGACCAGATTGGACCGAGCTAAAGGCATATGAGCTGAAGAACTGAATAGTGTACTCTGGGCTTACCGAACTATGCTTCGGACAGCCACGGGAGAAACCCCATTCGGCTTAACCTACGGCACAGAAGTAGTAAACCCCATTTGGTTAAGTCACTATCAAGAGGGAGATCTTGTCCTCAGAAAAGTCATGGTCCCCGAACCCGGAGTAGGGAAGCTAGGCCCCAACTGGTAAGACCCCTACAGAATCAAGCGAGTCGTCGGCCCCGATACTTGCCACCTAGAACACCTAGATGGAAGAGTTGTACCTCAGACATGGAATTCGGATAACCTCCAGATGTACTACAAATGATTGTAACATCTTTTTGAAATTGTGGAATGAATGAAGCAAAGTTCCTCTTCGGCTCAATGCTCAGTGCGTGTACCTACTAAGTTCTTACAACTCTTCGGCCTTGCAACTGGCAGGGGCGTATACACCCTCGCTGGACCGACACCAGGATTTGATGAGTAAGTAGTGAACACCCTAGCTAAAACTTAACGTGTCATAATACACCAGGACGGTCGAGGCCTCATGCGCTTCAATGCCCCGCCTCGGCAGCGGCTAACCTCCTGGACTTTCACACTTAGCGCTACCAACAAAAGAAGTCAGCCTCCTCGGAGTGTTGCGCTCGACTTTGTCGAAACAAATGTGCGGGGATACGGGAGCCAGGGGTGCTATAGCTTTACCGGGGCCCCATAGTGCTAGACGAGCCTTAGCTCTGTCTCGGCCACCCCCCAATATGGCAGGCCACCTCGGCCTCGTCAAGGTTAACACGTTGGGATACAGGAGCCAGGTGAGCCTTTGCTCGACCTAGGCCCCACGGAGCTAGATGAACTCCAGCTTCGTCTCGGCCACCCCTTAATATGGCAGGCCACTTCGGCCCCGCCAAACCCAACACTTAGAAGATTGGAAGACAGGCAAGCCCCAACTCAGCCTCGGCCCCACTCTACATCGACAGGTCATCTTGCTATCTACTTAAGTAAAGGGAAGAGAGCCAGGTGAGCCTCACGCCCCACTTCAGCCTCTCCCCATCACAGGCCTCTTCGGCCTTGCCTAAGTGAACGCTTAAAAGGGTGTTAGGCCAGGCAAGCCCCGGCTTAGCCTCGGAGGCTTCGCCTCGGCCACCCCTTCGCCATGATCCTGACGCGCAAAAGTAGAACAAAGCAAACCGAAGAGAATTACACTTGTCCCATGCTGTGTTTTTTCTTTTGGAGGGGCAAGGACCCTTCGGCAACAAAAGCATAAGTGTAAAAAATGGTGCAAAAACATACAAGGAAAGATAACATAGCAAAACATAAGTGCAACAGTCGAAGCAAAAGATAAAAAAATTCCTCTGATTTTCATTATGCACAAAAACTTCTTTTAGCTTTACAAATTTGTTTCATGGCCCATTAGGTCGAATACATATACAAAAAAAAGGAGAGAAAGAAGCCTGGCTTAAGCCTTGCCACTAGTTGGAGGAGGAAGTGCAGAGTCGGCATCCTCTTCGGGAGTATCGGGAATCACCTTCAGAGATTCAACATCGAAGTCCGAAAGCACCGCCAAGAGTGCCTTCTTGGTGTCCTCGATCCCGTCCAAATAAGCCCCGGAAGCGACATCGGCCAACTCATTAGCTCACTTCTCTGCTTCCTGGGCCCTCTTTTTGGCACCAGCCGCCTTTTGCTCGGCCTTGGCAGCCCTCTTAGCTGCCTCCTCGTCCCTCCGCTCTGCCTCGGCTGCCCGCTTGTTCACCTCAGAGATGCCCTCCTCAGCTTGACGGAGACACTGCTCAGCCTCAAAGACGAGGCTCTTGACCTAAGCCCTCTCAATCTGCTCCTTGGCAAGAAGATCCTATGTCTTCTTCAGGTTCTCCTCAGCCTCCTTGCGGAACTTTTGTTCGTCAGCGAAGAACCGCTGCATCTCGCGGTGCTTCTCCATAGCGTTGGCGGCAGTCTACTGAAGCTTGTCTTTCTCAACCTCCAGCTTATCCATATTGGCCAGGGTCAACTTCAGCCGATCCCCTAGACCAACAAAATGAAGGCAGACCTACAACAAGAAAACAGTCAATACCCAGCAAAAAGAACAAAAGAAAAAAAGAAAAGCAAAGAGGAACAGACTGTTACCTCGGCAAGACTCTACAACCCTTGGTCGTACAGCTTGTCAAGGGCCATCCCCAACATCTAGAAGCGGTCCTGAGACAACAGGGACCCGCTTACTAGTGTTGGGCCAACTCCCACGTTACGAATTGAGTCCCCCTCGCGGACCTCCCACTGAGGGCGGAAGATTTGATCAGACCGCTGGGCGAGCTCCTCCAATGGAGTGGGAGCAGAAAATGGCCCCATCCGCTCCATGTGGGACCCCCTCGAGGTGTCACCAGCAGAGCTCCTAGTGCGGGCCACCTTCTATTGTGGTTGACCCCCCACGGACCCCTCGGCTGGCCTCTTCCTCCCTGCCTCAACCTTGTCAACAGGTCCTCTCGGAACCTCGACTGGTTGCTGCGGTGCTTGCTCCTTGTGCCCCGGCTGGCCCTCCTCGACGGGCCCCTTCCCCTTTGTGGGGATCTACGGAGTGGCTCCCTTCGGGGAAACTGTTGAAGAAGTCCCTTTGGTAGGGACTTGTTCTTTCGTCCCCTTGGCAGGGACATGATGGGATGACCCCCCCTTTGTAGGGGTAGAGACCTTCACCTTCTACCCATCAGAAGGCCTCTAAGGCATCTTGGCCCATTCCTTCTGCATGGCACGAGCACGTTCCAAAACAGCCTTGCGGGCATCCATTAGCACCTCTGCAAACAAAGCCATCAGTAAGGCAGCAAAAAAAATAAAGAAGAGAAGAGAGAAGAAAAAGGTTGGGGAAAAAGGACGTGCTAAAGGATTGCAGGGTCTTTCTTACCGAGGGGAGTAGGGCTGAGCCCCGCAAAAACTAGTGGGACCTCCTCCTCCACCAAGGGCTGGGCTCGGACTATCCCCAAGTCAAACAACTATGCGAGATCATTGTTCTCCTCACTCGTGAGCACGAGGACACTCTTCTCTGCAGCCTAGCTAACCTCTTCCCACCCAGACATGAAGGACCAACCCTCGGGGCAGGACAGAAAGAAAAATTTTCCCTTCTAGTTATGCACGGAAGAAGGGTTGTCTATCGGCTTGGTCTTACGGGTTTGGAGGTAGTACATGCTGTTTTCGGAAGAATGCCTCCTTGGCACAAACAGCGCTCGGAAGAGCCTTAGCGTAAGCTCCACCCCCTAGAACCGAGGCAAATGACAAGAATGCTGCCCCTAAGGGCCCTATTTAAAGAGGAACGAACGACCTAGATTTCTCAAGATCCAATGGATAAGAAGCCACCACCTCCACTACCCAATCATGGCGCGCCACGTGATGCTCAACCTCGGAGGACGAAACGACGCGCTAGCGACAGCTCATATCGTCCTTGATCCAACAGACACGAAATGCCTGCACTTGTGATCTAGCTGTGCCGCATCCCTAAACGCTCACCCTCGGAAGGCGAAACAACGTGTCCGCCCATTGTGGACCACCGGCCTATGTGACCCAACCGCGTGAATGCGTGCACCGGTCAGACCGGAAAGCCGTCTCGTGCATGGGTCCTCGGGCTTCACAGGTTTTCGGCCTAAAACAGCCTTTGGCTTCACAAGTCTTTGGCCTAAACAACCTTCGGCCCCCCTTGTTCTCAGCCCAAATGACGGCACCAGAACATCCACATTGAGTGCGCCTCCCGAATCACTTGTCCGAAGTAGCAGTGCCATAAACCACTCGCAACTTCGGCCCAACTCATAAAGATGAACCAGACAGAGAAACGAAAGAGGATGCCACCACAGGGTACACCTCGACTGCCGAGCCCACTGGCACTCACCATTATTACTCCCATCAGCCGAAGCCGAATTTTCCTCTTCAACCTCGGGAGTAGGGGGCAAGTGATGTGGGGTGACCCAACCCAGCCCATTTGAGGCTAGGAGGCCCAGCTCACGAGCGTCAGATCAAGGAACGAGATCCGCTACAACAGGGTTACCCTACCCCCATCGTACGGAGCCAATCGCAATGAGCTCACATGACCCTGCCAAACCCGCTGCAGGCCTTCGTACGGCTCCCATCTCAGGTGTTCATCTCCACCTACTTCCAGGCAGCTCAAGTATAAATAGGGGTACCCCTCTCCAAGTAAAGGGGGTTACAAAAAACTCAAGACCTACAACTAAAGTCATAATAGCTATTGCAATAACTGCTATCATAACTTTAATCTAGAACTATCCACCAGGATCCTGTCTTGGTACTCTCCCTTCATACCCTGTACTAACTTGACCGTTAGAGACTCTGCCTCGGGTTCTCACCTGGGGCCTTTAAAGGGTTTTTGCCTTGCAGCACTTCGGCCATCTACCCTCGGCTTCTACTGTTATCGGGGTCCACCCCGCCTCGACCTACACACCTTGGCCTCAGCAACGACCTCTCCGAGTCCTCAAAGCCTTCGGCTAGCCTTCGGAATCCAGGGGTGGCCATTCCGAGCACCAACAGATCCTTTTTGACTTCCTCCTCTGAGATATCTCTTTGTAAGTCCTCATTGTCTTCACTGGATATAAGTATGTATATAATGTTAAAATCTTCTTCTAGCCCCACAAGATTTAAAGTAGAGAAAATGTCCTAAGAGTGGTTTTTCAAAATCTACCTAATTTGCTCTTGGCCCTCCTTCCAATCACCATTGTGATCTTTTAATTTCAGAATTCTATTCATAGCTCTCATTCTAATTGTGACATTGTGAAAAAGAATCTTGTGTTTCTACCTCCATGAGAGAGCCCGTTGATCCTGAGTTTTTGGGCCCAAAGGATTTCCTCCCTTTAAGCAAGGTATCAAGCTCAATTCAAAGCTCCCTAACCTACCACTATCATAGTTTGAACCCATTTATGCTCTCTCAATTGAGAGGGGGCTTGGCCTCTCTTTGTTCAATTTCCTTAGACCTTGACTTGAACTTTTACACTTCCTACTAACTAAAACCCTCATATTATTTCCATCTTTATTCATCCATGCTTCGTTCACCCTTTCCATGGTTTATGGTCAAGTAGGTGTTCTAGCATCATATTTTATCCTTTTATATTGAACTTGTAGGTTTCCATTCTCATCCCTCGTATCCTTTTTGTCTCTAGATTTGTTTCAAATATTTTTCTGTTGAACATTCATAAATTTTTCTTCCTCAACTCCAATATTGACTTTCACCCAAGGTCGATAATTAATAAGGCTTTGCGTTTCACTTAAGTCTTGGCTAGTCATTTTCTACATAAGGTTATCCATGTTGTGTCTATGTTGGCCTTACTCTTTTTGTAGATCTTTTCTCCATGGTAGAGAAAACTGCACTTATAGTGGAAAAGAGGAAGGTTTTCATTTTGGAACAAAAACCATTCCTCTTTGCCATTCTCCAAAATTCTATAAGAGTCTTTGGCCAAAAGTTTGTGAACATCTATTCAAACTCTAACCTATGGCCCTTTGTTATCTCCCTAGTCTCCTTTGCAAGAATTTTCTTTGGTTCCCTTTGTTTTGTAAACCATTGACACATCCAAAATCCTCATCCACATGCCAATAGCAAAGGAAGTGTTTTATAGATAAGGGTTCGCCTCTTAGAAATAGAACATTCATCATATCCTTCTCTCTAGACAAGGAAATCTAGAACACATCATTATTTTCTCTTTCAATTTCAAGAGTGCCTCTATCCACCACATATTTCTATTTTATTCCAATACACCTACCACATTTACTGGTTTGTTCGGTAACAAGACCTTAGTTGATTTGCTCCTTCTTTAGCTTTTGCCCTCTCATCTTCTTTTCTTTTGATTTCTCCCCATTCTCCCTTGAAGACGTTCTAATGATTTGATGACTTTGTAAACTTTCTAGTGCATGAGATAGAATTTTAACTAGAACAAGCTCTGCTTCAGAGCATGCTCTCAAGAAGTTATAGAGTATTGGTCAATGTATTGCAATTTTTTAATAGGGTGTCTAAACAATTTCTCTCATTGATTTCTATTTATAACACCTATAATTACTCTCTTTCTCTTTCATGAACTCTATTATTTAATGAAGCTTACAAGTCTTAATCTCTCTTATTAACACCTATAATTAAGCATCAACACCTTGATTAATTCCTATGTTTAAGCCAATTATCCAAATTCAAATTTTCCTATTAGCGTTTGTTTCATCAAATTTCCTTGATTACCGGTAGGATTTGACACAAACTGAGCTTTTCATGAGTTATTCAAGCTTAGGTCATGAAAAGCTCAATTTGGCTTGGTTTGATTGTAATTACAAAAACCCCATACATGGAGTTCTTGGAAAATCCTCCATGCTTGTAGCAACAAGTGACACGTACAAGTGGTTGGGAAATGTAGATCTGATAATTGTCAATACAATGAAATCAAAGCCTAAGTATGTCAATTCACATATTGGGTTCATGGAAAGGCAAACAACTAAACATCTTTTATGAACAAAATATAAAAGTTCATATCCAATGTAATAAATGTTGGGATTAAAATCCCTTGTTAACAATGTGCAAATTAGTAATGTAAATGACAAAGGAGAAATAACAAGTAATGTCCAATGATAAAAATAATCAAACACCACAAGAGAAATAGCACACTAGAATTTTTAATGCGGAATGCCTATTGCCTCTCAATGTGAAGAGAAAAACCACCGGGCTCCAACCCAGAAATATTCTTCTATCAACAAATATAATGGAGTTACAACTTCTCTAGTTCCAAGAACCTCTTTTGGGTACATAGAAACAAACATCAAACAAAATGTATTTCAATCAACAAAACATGAGAAAGATCTCACCAAAAGAAGTTGCCCAAGCCCTCTTCAAAATCATTGTTGAAGAGGCAAGAAAACCCACTAACTAACTTGATGAATAAGTGTAAAATAACAGCCACAACAATTGATTGAATGTGCTATTGTTCATGTACCAAGAAGTTTAAATCTCTTATTTATCTCTTGTAAAAGAAGAATTTCCTTTCCCACTCTTCTTCTCTTTTCCTTCTCAAAGCGGATACCAAGAATGCTAAGGGACTATTTTCACCAAGATAAAGTGAAGATTGTAGAGAAAGCCAAAGGATAGTGGAGAGTGGGTCCCACCATCCGCTAACATGAACCGAGATAAGACAATTTGTCTCATTCTCATTAATGAGAGAACATCAAGAGTCAACTTTATTTTGTCTTTCTTTCCAGCTTTCTCAACTTACGTATTGGATAAGAGACCCCAACACATGAGTGGGTTCCACCTCTACATGAGGAGGGAAACCCAATAAATCTCCCCCTCCCGACTGCAATGCTTCTACAAAGCTCATGCTTTTCACTTGGTAATGTTTTACTCATCATATCCGAACCATTTTTATTGGTATGAATCTTTTTTAGTTGCACTAACTTTTGCTCCAACACATCTCTAATCCAATGATATCTTACATCAATGTATTTGGACTTAGAATGAAAGCTGCAATTATTGTTTAAGTGGATGGCACTTTGACTGTCACAATGAACAACATATTAATCTTGTTTCAAACCAAGATCTTGTAAGAATCTCTTCATCTACAACATTTCCTTGCAAACTTCAGTCACTGCAATGTATTTAGCTTTTGTGGTAGATAATGCAACACATTTTTGCAATTTAGATTGTCATAAAATACCTCCCCCTACAAAGGTAAATAGATAACCTAATGTGGATTTTCTAGGATCAACATCCCCTGCCATGTCTACATCTATAAAACTTTCTAAAATAGGCTTACCATCTCCAAAACTCAAACACATTTTGGAAAAACTTCGGAGATACCTGAAAATCCATTTTACTACTGCCAATGCTCTTTGCCAAGATTGGCAAAGAACTTACTAACAACACTAATAGCATGTGTAATGTTTGGCCTTGTACAAACTATAGCATACATCAAGCTACCAATTGTTGAAGTATAAAGAACTTTATTATTTTTCCTTCTTATTTGTAGGATTTTGTTATGAACTCAATTTAAAATGGCCTACAAGAGGAGACCCAATTGGTTTTTCCTTTTCCATGTTGAAGCTTTCAAGTACCTTTTCAATGTATCTAAGTTGTGACAATCACAACTTTTTGGCTTTTTTGTCATGAGAGATCTCCATGCCTAAGATTTTCTTTGCTAGTCCTAAGTCTTTCATAGCGAAGGATATGCTCAATTCCTTCTTCAACTTGTCAATTTTGTTAGCATTATGACTAACAAGTAATATATCATCAACATAAAGCAAAAGGATAATAAAATCATCATTTGAAAATTTCTTAACAAGCATACAATGGTCTGAAGTTGTTCTTGTATACCCATGATCAATCATAAATGAATCAAACTTCTTCTACCATTGCCTTAGAGCCTTTTTCAGCCTATACAAACTTTTCTTGAGCTTACACACCATGTGCTCTTTCCCTTTTACTTTGAATCCTCTAGTTGCTCCATGTAAATTTCTTCCACCAAATTTCCATGGAGAAAAGTTGTTTTCATATCCAGTTGCTCAACTTCCAAGTCCAAACTTTAAACCAATTCCAACACAACACCTACTTATGTTTCACAATAGGAAAAAAATCTCATCAAAATCAACACCCTTTTTTTCTTACCCAAGACCTTTCACAACTAGCCTTGCCTTGTATCTTAGTTGTGGATTCTTGTCTTTAGCCTTCAACTTAAACACCTACTTGTTCTTGAGTGCTTTCTTTTCTTTAGGCAACTTCACCAAATCATGTGTGATTCTCATGTAAGGAATTCATCTCTTCTTGCATGGCTTTCAACCAATCACCTTTGTACTTACTAGATAGCACTATTTCACCTTTGTATTTACTAGCCTTGATGGTTGTCTTTCTCTAGTGGACATTCTTACTAGTGAAATGGTTGGTGGATCTTGAGGGGGTTACTCCCCCTGCTCATCATGCTATGTGTGATTGTCATTATGTTCATCTTCTTGATTTTCATTTTCTTCACTTGCATTATCATTCACAACTTGATGAGGAATTGGATCTAACTTAATTAGATCACTTGTACAAGGTTGTGGTTACTCAAACTTGTCAATGTTTTAAATGGTATAGTCTTCAAGAAAATCCACATCTCAACTTCTAACAACTCTCCTCTTAATATGATCCCATCACTTGTAACCAAACTTCTCATCTACATATCCCAAGAAAATGCTTTTCTTGGATTATCATCAAGCTTGGATCTATCTTCTTTTGAAACATACACAAATGCCTTACATCCAAACACTCTTAAGTATTTATGTGAAGCATCTTTTCCTATCCACACTCTTTTTAGGCACAACTCTATTCAAGGGGGCGGGGGGTTAATGGGGATAAATTAATTAAATAAAATCTAGTGTGCATTGTTTTTCCCCAAAAACTTCTTGATAATTTTGCATATGGCAACATACATCTAATCCTTTCAACAATTGTGTGGTTCATCCTTTCAGCATCAAACATTTAGTTATGGTGTCTTGGGAATGGATTGTTCATGCTTAATGCCATGACTTATATAATAGTCCACAAATAGACCAATGTATTCACTACCATTATCCATACAAATACATTTGAGAGATTTTCTCGTCTTCCTTTCAACCTTGGCATGAAATTGTTTGAATATTTTGAAGACACCATCTTTGTGTTTACTACATTACTTTTCTACATGCATTTCTATGAAAGTAACAAAATAAAAGGCACTACCAACAGTTTTGACTTTCATAGGACCACATACATTGGAATGAATTAATTCTAACACATCAGATTTTCTTTTGAAAGATTTGTGTTTTTGAAATGAAAAATTATGTTGTTTTCCAACTAAACAATGAACACATTGAATTAAAGGTGTACCTGTCACACCGTGGAGGAGTTGCTTCTTTATGAGAATGTGTAAGCCTTTTTCACTCATGTGGCCTAGCCCTGTGTGCCATAAATCTATAAACGCCTCCTCAACTAAGCTTACCTCACCTTGTAAACATGTGCTTGAATCTTGTAGAGAGCACAATACCTTCTTCCTCTTGCCACCACAAGAAAGCATTTGGTAAGTGTTCAACACCCATTACCAAAGTGACTGGAATACCCTTCTTCATCTAATTTTCTTGCTAAAATTAGGTAAGTCGAAAGTTTGGAACATGTCTCACTTCCTTGAGAATCAATTTACAACCAGATTTGTCTTCACATATAAATAACCTATCCCTACAATTTTTAGTGTACCATTATTTTCCATCTTTACCACACTAAAATCATTGGATTTATATGAAGTGAAAAAATCTTTCTTTAAGGTAGCATGGTATGAGGCACCGGTATCAATTACCCTATCCATATCATGACATGTGAGACTAATGCAAGATTCTTCACAACCCAAGAGAATAATTAATTCTCCATTGGAAGCAATTACAGTGGTTTTTCTTTTATTCTTTTTCTTCACCCTTTTCTTTTTGTTCTTGAGTTTTTTGCAATCTTTCTTCACATGTCCCAACTTCTTGCAATAGTAGCATGTAATCCCCTTTCTTAACTTAGACCTTCCCTTGGATCTATCACGGTGTTGTAGATATCTACGTACCATTGCTTCTCCCCCGATTTTATGTAACAAGTGCTTCACCTTGGGCTGAACCGGATGTCTTTCTTCTAGTTTCTTCATTAAATAAACTTATTGTTACTTGACTCATTGTGAAAACCCCATCGGGTGTGGAGTCACTTAGAGACACCACCAATGTCTCCCAACTATCCGACAAAGAACTAAGTAACAACAAGACTTGCAATTCATTAACCAACACCTTTTTCGTAGAGGAAAGTTGATTCACAATGCTTTGCATTTCATTCAAATGCTCTATAATTGATGTACCTTCCTTGAACTTCATGTTTATAAGATTTCTAATCAAGAAATCTTTGTTTTCCGTTGTTTTTCTTTCATACAAATTTTCTAACATTTTCTAAAGAGTGTGCTGAATTTGCTGTAGAAGCATGGTGAAAAACACTATCTTAAATCCATTGTCTAATGACACCTACAACTTTTTTGTCAATTTTCTTCTGTTCCTCAATGGACATCCCTTCCGGCTTGGCTTTTTACACACCCAAATTACTTCAACCAAAACTCTGATGCCACTTTGTTGGGATTAAAATCCCTTGTTAACAGTGTGCAAATTAGTAATATAAATGACAAAAGAGAAATAACAAGTAATGTCTAATGAGAAAAATAATTAAACACCACAAGAGAAATAGCACACCAGAATTTTTAATGTGGAAAACCTCTCTAATGTGAAGAGGAAAAACTATATGGCACTAACCCAGAAATCTTCCACTACCAACAAATATAATGGAGTTACAAATTCTCTTGTTCCAACTAGAGAATAACAACTTCAAGACATAAGAACCTCTCTTGGATACACAGAAACAATCACCAAATAAGATGTGTTTCAATCAACAAAACATGAGAAAGATCTCATCAAACAAAACTGCCCATGCTCTCTTTAAAATCATTGTCGAAGAGCTAAGAAAACCCACCAAATAACCTAAAGAATAAGTGTAAAACAACAACCACAACGATTGATTGAATGTATTCTTGTTCATGTACAAAGAAACTTGAATCTCTTCTTCACCTCTTGTAAAAGAGGAATTTCTTTTCCCACTCTCTTCTTCTCTTTTCCTTCTCAAAAAGGATACAAACATGAGTGTCTAGAAGACTTCTCACTAAGACAAAGTGAAGGTTGTAGAGGAAACCAAAGGATAGTGGAGAGTGGATCCTACTATCCACTAACATGAACCAAGACAAGGCAATTTGTCTCATTCTCACTAATTAGAGAACATCAGTTGGGCAAGAAACCCCAACAGATGAGTGGGTCCCACCTCTACATGAGGAGGGAAACCCAAGAATAAAGCAAGTCCTCCCAAATGAGCCCCACAAACAGCAAAAATCCTTGAAGTTTTCCTCACTTTTATGAGGTTTCCACCCTACATCCTGGAACGTCATATGCAAGAGCTATTCAAGCCACTATATAGGAAAGAAAAGAAATTATGGAAATTATTCCAATAACAAAAAGGATGATTTCCTTAAGGTACTTTGTCAATGAAAACTCTTTCTGAGGAGGATGAGAGAATGAGTTTTGTTTTGGATTCACTATAGGCTATGAAAATACTCTGTTGATGGCCATGGTAGTGAAGTTTCTAGCTCATTCCCCAATTGTGTTGAAACAATTAAAGTTAGAGCACTGAAACATAAGAAGCATCAAGTAAGGAGATGAGTATTTCGACTGAAAAGATTATAAGACAATGGAATTGACTCAGAATGTTATTTATGAAGCTTTCAGGTGCAGGAATATAGTCAAATTTGTCCACTAAAAAGCTTTCAACAATGTTATGTTTAAAGATTAATTATTTAGTTTCGTTGGGCTGGAAAATCTCACAAGTTTTCAGTGCAGTACATTAATTTAGACCTATCTCTTCACGAAAGCATTCCAACCTGGGAGATGGGAGACTTCAGGCCAAACATGCAACAAATTCAAGGACTGCATTTTTCCTCCGCCACTTTGTATTAAATTACAGGTGGAGAACAACACAACCAATGTTCCAATGTGCAACTGGGTGAGTGACCAGCAATGTGTTGTGGTCAGTAGACTGTAGACCCAAACTCTTTGACCAGCTAATGGGATGCATAAACATCGAATTTCAGAGTGGATTGACATTGAGAGTGAACCCAATGGTATATCCACAAGTCTTCTTCTGTAACTGAGAATCTGGTAGTAGTACATTTATCATTTATGGACTTGTGAGAAGCGACATTCATTCCCAGCTTCCTTTTGTAGTTGTAGCAGATGAAATTTCTCCTTATAAAGTTAATAGTATAGATGGTTTGAACATGTAATTTTCTATAGGGATGAAGGCCGATGTCCATTGAAAGATTTATTCTATGCTTTCTTCGGGGGTTCATTCTCAATTAGAATGGTCTAGTCTTTAACAGGTTTCTGGTAAGTTGAGGTTCTACAGAAAGCTTTAGAGAGATCCAGTTGTCTTCTTGATTCTCTCCTACAGATTATGGGTTTTTTCAGACAGAATTGTCTGTTCTCTAACATCTTCAATTCCTTTAATTGATCATAAACCATGAGGAATTAGAGAAAAAAAAAACAAACCAACAAAGAGACAATAACTGAAAGATGCTACTTAAAAG
Source organism: Nelumbo nucifera (assembly GCF_055504915.1). Taxonomy (NCBI): domain Eukaryota; kingdom Viridiplantae; phylum Streptophyta; class Magnoliopsida; order Proteales; family Nelumbonaceae; genus Nelumbo; species Nelumbo nucifera. The sequence continues at coordinate 46,187,088 of NC_142655.1, forward strand.
AAATGTAAGTTGGTTTACTCCAAGAAGTATCTTACATTATTGGGGTCCTTGAGCGTCATTTATATATGGATACTGTTGGCCATGTTTGCCAGATTTTTTTTTTGTTCATGTAGAGACCTTAGAGTTCCTTCCTTGTGAGGCCAGAATTTTATTATTCTTGCACTGGAGTTCCATTGGTTCTAGTTGGAGCAGTGATGTGAGTGGTGGCAGACTGGCAGTCACTAATGTTCCAAGGTCGAAGATAATCAAGGAGTCTCTTGTGCAATTTGATTAGACTGCAAGGGTATGTTACACTTTTTGACTTCTCGTTAGAAATAACAGCTAATTCGTTTCACAGGGGAGATTTTAGTGCATTTTAAAAATAGAGGGGAGGTATTATTATTTGGCATAAATCTCAGGGGAGGTTTAAATCTTACCTTATTTTCTTTGGTAAGCTGAACCAACTTGACAAAGAAGAAAGAAACATAAAAAGATCAGTTTAAAACAATACCCTCCAGTCCCTCTTGAAATTTGTAGCATCCTCTAACCAAATTGGGCTTAGACCAATGTCGATTATGACCAGCTTTGAACTTGCATGGGCCACCTTAAATGTTTTGGAAAAATCGAAGGTACCCGTTTAGCTTTGGTTAACCAATATGAAAAAACCAGTAATTAATATATTACACATATATCCCTAGAATTTATATATATATTTTTATATTTATTTATTGATAATATATTATAAATTCAAAAAACCAAATCAATTAACTGGATTGTTTATTATGGCACTTTTTCGTCAACTAGCAATAATTTATTGCTAAAATGTCGCATGGACAATGGTCTCAAATACCAGAACTGCCAACAGACGACAGCCATAGTATCATCCCTTAATGCTTGTCGAATTGATTTTTTTGGGTCTTCGGTTTGCCTATGAGAGGATCCACTCCCTCGTGAAGCGGTTCACCATACTTCAATTAATGAGCCAGGCTTCACCGCAAGCCAAACTGCGGCTTCTGGATCAGTGTAGGAACACATGCTCCACGGATTCCAGAGCAAGGTTCCAAGTATCAACACGTATCGACCGATACGTATCGTTCCGGGACCTCCCCAATATGCCCCTACAATGGATGTATCAGAGTTCTGACCAGTTCAAAAGGTGGAGGAGCCCTAAACTGCCCCCCTAAACCGGTTTTTTAAAAAAAAATAAGAAAAAGTAAAAAAAAAACCATATCGATATTACCCGATACGCCCCTACCGGCGTATCGATATTTTGAACCTTGTTCCGGAGTGCCTGGAAAAAGGTGGAATTAAATCTTGAACAACACGAATTCAACTCTATATTACAAAATTACATCCAAGCTTCGAAGTCGTAGCATCATTGAAATAGAAACCGGCCAAGTAACTGAGTGCTGACGATCATGGTACAAGTCCACTTTACTACTACAAAAGGAACTTCCATTCATGATGAAAGGTCGTCTTAAGTAAATCAATTTATATGCGCAAATTCGGAGGACCTCTAAGATAAAATAATTATGGAATAAAAAAGAAAATTGGGAATATAAATCCCTTCAGAAAGCCATGCATGAAAAAGTATCGGTCAGTCTTAAACTCCTTGTTATCTAAATTGTATACAGTACCAGCTGGAAATTATCTCCTTTTGTCATCCTGACGCCTTCGGTCTGAGTAACGGTCTTGATCACGATCAGAATTTGAACTTCTCTTCCTGTAGTCTCTTTCTTCCTTCCTGCCTCCATGGCCATCCCTATCTGCACTTCTCTTATAATCTCTCTCGTCCCTCCTATCTTCACGGCCACCCGTATCTACACTTCTATAATCTCTCTCATACCTCCTATCCCTATGGCTATCTCTATCTGCACTCCTCTTTTTATTATCTCGCTCATCCCTCTCATCCCTTTCTGTATTTCTCTTTCTACTATCACGCTCATCTCTGCTATCTCCCCGGCTGTCATGCCTCTTGTAGTTCTCTTTATCTTTATACCGTTCTACAATCTTCTCTCTATCTGATCTATCTCCACGATATTCCTCATCTCTTCTGCTTCCACTGTGTCTTGCTGTACTTTCTCGATTACTCTCATCATCTCTATATCCTTTAGGTCTCTCACTGTGCCTATTTCTATTTCCATCTCTAGCATAATCTCTTTCCTCATTGTCCCTGTGTTTTCGGTCTCTCGGCTTGTCCATCAGCTTCTTTTCATGCTGTTCTGATTCATGCTCACGGTGTTTCTTGACTCGTTCTGGACTTTCTGGCACGTCTCCATCGAATACCATGTCATATCTACAGCAAATGTTCAAGGATGAAGACACATACAGATGGATAAATATATGCATAAGTCAGCACATGGTATGCGGGAGATATTGTACACACCTTGAGTTGTCTTTCCCACCTCGTTGAATGTTCTCGTCTTTTAAGATATACTTAGGAGGCAACATTTTGGTACCAGGGCCCCCAGTGCAGTCCCTGGCTATGTGATCAGGAGCACCACATTTGAAGCAACCACTTCCTACACACACACAAAAAAAAAAAAAAAAAAAAATACAAAAACAAAACTACTCTTAAATGATAAAGAAAATATTTATTAAGCATCATAGAACATCCTTACAAAAAGAAAAAGAAAACAAAAGAACAGTATATTATAAAGTGGTGGATAAGATAATTTGGTCTCATCTAGAAACAAAAATGAGGATCCAAAATCCTCTAAATCCACCAAAGCAGCAGATCCCAAATATGAAGTGATCACATTTTGGAAGTAATGGCAATCCCCATACGTGGGGTCTTTCTTGCCATATAAAAGGTAATGAAGGCAAGCTAATTTTGAAATCGGAATAAACATAACCAGAACTAGAGGACAAATAAAATTAAGGATGAAGTGGTGCAGTTATTTGGGATTAAATGACTCTATTGAAAATATGTTCCTTTCTTTGCGGAGTCTTATCAATCTCAGATTCATTTATTACAAATGTTCAAAAAGGTACTACTGTCTACTGCAGTTTTGCATATGTAGTGGATATCATAATTATGGGGGAGTTGGCCCTACACTTAGTAATTGAGAGTTTGTTTCTAAACTGTTATAAACTAATGGCATCACCTGTGGCAGTCAGTGATGGATATCCCGGTATACTGTAATGCCTCTAATATCCTCACTGGATTAGAAGCAGTAAAAGGCATGCACTTTAGGAATCTTAAATTCCACTAAAATGAAGACAAAAGGTGTATTTTGGTGTTCAGTGAAGAATAGGATACCAATGTCAAAGGTGATATTAAGAGGGGGGGGGGGGGGTCTTTCAACCTGATATATGAAGAATCGGGAAATATGCTTGACTTAATGATCTGTGCAGAGATTTATTCAAGATCCTCGCCCAAGGATGTAGTGTACTGAGCTCAACTCAACTACGTCTTTCTCCCAACTAAGCCTTGTCTTCCCCTAAAAATAGCTGCTGGAGCCTACTGTGTCATGTGTTTTTCCCTCAAGATACTTTCTTAATGTCCACATCACCTAAACTTTCCTAGTCTTCAAAAACAGAAAACATCATAGATAATTAACAAGTACAAGATACTAGCCCATGGATGTACTGTACTGAACTCAACTCATCTAAGCCTTGTCCAACTACATGGAATGCACCGCACAAATCCTGTTCCACCATTACTGAACCATAGATGGTGTACATGTTGGAAAATGTTGGATCCGATTCTTGAGGGCCAATTGTAGGAAACATTTTCCTTTTTCTCTTTGCTTATTTGACATAAATGGACAGCTAATAGACATGATGACTTACTTTTCTCTAGAAAAGTAACATAAACTTCTTTATCATTTCTATCATTCTATGATTATAAGAAGTTAGAAAATCTATAAAGCCAACATAACATACACGACAGTTTCTGATTTTCATGTCTGTATCTATGGAATGTTAGGAGGCACACAGATAACAAGCCTTTTAATCCAGTGTAATTTCTGAAAATCAGTGTGCATTCGTTCCAAGACGACAAATGTTGGACAGTGTTCTCAATGCAAATGAGCTGATTAAACCTGGGCTGATTTGCAAATTGGACATTGAGAAAGCCTATGATCATCAACTGGATACGTCTAGATTTTGTGCTGGCAAAAATGAATTTTGGTAAAAAATGGAGGAATTGGGTAAAGGTATCTGTTACCACTCCAAAGTTTTCTGTCTTAATTAATAGGCAAGTGGCGGGCTTCTTTGAAAGCTCCAGAGGTATTAGACAAGGGGACCCTCTCTTCCCTTTGTTATTCATTTTCCTCATGGAAGTGTTCTCTCAATTCAGTAAGCTGGCTGCCTCTTATGTTTTATAGATGCTGCCTAATGCTTGGTGTCCTATGCTGGTATGAAGTTGTTTCAGTTCTTAAAGTAAATCTGGGGAAGACTATAGTTTTTCCTGTGGGCCAGGTTGACAACTTGGAAGCTTTGGCTGAAGTGTTGGCTTGTCAAGTGAATCACCTTCCAGGGAAATATCTGGAGCTCCCTCTTGGAGCAAAGTGTAGCTCTATTTCTGTCTGGGATCCTGCAATTGAGTGAATGGAAAGGAAGTTAGCCTCTTGAAGGCAAAATACCTCTCCTCAGGAGGTAGAGTGACACTCTTGAAGAGTACCCTCTCAAATCTCCCTACCTTTTTTTCTCTCTTCCCCATCCCCTCCAAGGCGGCAAAGAAATTGGAGTCCCTTCAGAGAAATTTCCTCTGGACGGGTTGGGAAGATGAAAGGAAAAATCACCTTGTTAAGTGGGAGCAGATTTGCTTGCTTTTAGAGGAAGGAAGCTTGGGTTTAAGGAAATTAACAGTTTTCAATACTGCCCTCCTAAGCATCCTGAGCAAATGGTTATGGAGGGTTGGAGCTGAAAGGAATGCATGGTGGAGGTAGACCTGTTCATGGGTTGGGTAGCCCGATGGGCAGGCCCGGCTCGTTCTAAGTCGGGCTTGGACATTATTTTAGGCCTGCAGGCTCAGGCTCAGGCTTTGTCAAAAAATCCCGGCACAAGCCCAAGACCGACTTGATAATATATATTATATAATAAAAACATATTTTATTTAATAAAAAAATATATAAGCAATATTTTTTCTTTGTTTCTCTTCTCTTTTTTCAAGTAACAGTGAGTTTTGAGGGCTTTTAACGTAAATAAAACACATTTTTTTATTGAATAAAAAAGAAAAATAATCTGTTTTCAAATTTTTGGCCAGGCTCGGGCTCGGGCTCAGGCCTGAATGTATTCTGTTGATACATAAGCAAAGCCCAGCCCAGCCCGGCCTGGCCCAGCCCATGAACAGGTCTAGGTGGAGGAATCTAATTGCAGCAAAATTTGGGGTGGACTAGGGTAACTGGAGATCCTTGGACCCACTGCAGAATTGGGGTTGCTCTCTTTGGAAAGGATTTTTGAAATCCCTTCCTGCTTTCTCAGCTGGTCTGGGTTTCAAGATTGGAAGAGGAGACAGGCAGAAATTCTTGAAAGGTCCCTAGTGTCTGGACACTCCTCTTGCAGTGGCTTTCCCCCTTCTCTATCAGTGTGCTGCTAATCCAGATATTTCAGTTGTTGATTCTTATGCCATGAGTGGTGGTTCCATCTCATGGAGCCCTCTCTTTAGGAGAAATCTTTTTGACCGGGAGTTGGAACAATTTTTGGAGCTCATGCAACTTTTACAGAGGCAAAGCATTTCAGCAAATATGGATGTGAGCTGGAAGTGGAGTGTGGACGGCCTTTTTACATTCAAGTCTATGGCTTCCAAGCTTAGCAAGACAGATGCTACTGGCTTTCCAAGAAAACAAGTGTGGAACTCGACCAGCCCTTCCAAGGCAAACTTTCTAGTTTGGGCTGTGGACTTGTACCTGAGACAGTTGACCACCTCAGTATCCACTGCCACGTTTCTGCCAAGATTTGGGATCATTGCCTCAAAGCTGCTGGGGCTGATTGGGTCATGCCCAACTCTGTCAAAGACTTGTCATTTACAGTTTGGTCATTTACCTTTTACTACTTTGGGTCAGTAGAAGATCAAGACTGTAATCAGTCTTGAATCCTAATAGGTTTTAGGTTTACAAAAACAGAAGAAAAGTGATAGAAAGGAGAAGGAATAGAAGAGAAACAGGAGAACACAAGGGGTTGAAAGGAGGGACAGATTCTAACTGATCTGCCGCCGCCACTCTCTTATTATTTATAGGTTATGTTCAGTACAAAACGGAAAGGACAGATCTGCCCTTAGTACTTACATGATAAATAAAGTAAATAAAAACTGAAATAAATAACTGAATTAACAAACTGACCCAAACTGACACTACTATAACTGAAACAAATAACTACACATGCTGTCCTACAAACACAGTGGGGACCACTGCTGTGGGGCCCACATCAGTGTTCTCTACACTCCCCCTCAAGTTGGGAGTAGATATCTATCATTCCCAACTTGGATAGGTCTGTCTCTAACTTCTTCCTTGGTACAGCCTTGGTGAGGATATCCGCGAGCTGCATATTAGATGTGATATACGGAAGACACACTTCTTGTGATGTGATCCTCTCTCGCACAAAATGTCAATCAACTTCGATATGTTTAGTTCTGTCATGCTGCACTGGGTTGTGGGCTATATTAATAGCTGCCTGATTATCACAATACAGCATTAAGGGCTTTTCATAGTCAATACCCAACTCTTCAAGTAGTGACCTCAGCCATAAGATTTCAGCCACTCCGTTAGCCATTGACTTGTATTCCGCTTCAGCACTGGAGCGGGAAACAACACTCTGCTTCTTATTCCTCCAAGAGACAAGGTTACCTCCCACAAGGGCACAATATCTAGAGGTAGACCTTCTGTCATCAACACTCCTAGCCCAATCGGCATCTGTATAGACCTCCACCCTCATGTGATTATTGTTCTTGAGTAGTATACCTCTACCCGGGCATCTCTTCAAGTATGCTAATATTCTCTCTGTCGCAAGAAGATGAGAAGTTCTAGGGGAGTGCATGTACTGGCTAACAACACTAACTGCATAACTGATATCTGGCCGAGTGAGGCAGAGATATAGGAGCTTTCCAACCAACCATTGGAACATAACTTGTCTTCAAGAGGCTCCCCGCCCTCTGCACTAATCTTGTGATTTTGTTCAATGGGTGTATCAGCAGGCTTAACACCCAACTTTCCAGTTTCCGCTAACAGATCTAGAACATATTTTCTCTGAGAGATAAAAATCCCCTGCTTGGATCTAGCAACCTCAATACCCAAAAAGTACCGTAGTGCACCAAGATCTTTCACCTCAAACTCTTGATGAAGGAGCTGTTTGAGGGACTCAATCTCATGGCTGTCATTTCCTATCACCACAATATCATCAACATATACTGCAAGTAGTGTCAGAGAGGACTCCACCCTCTTGATGAATAGTGTATGATCTGACTGGGCCTATACATAACCAAACTTTCCAAGGGCTAATCTGAACCTATCAAACCAGGCTTTAGGTGACTGCTTCAAACCATACAATGCCTTGTTCAGTCGGCAAACCTTCTTACCTGTCTCTGTATCATAGAATCCAGGAGGCAACTACATGTAGACCTCTTCCTGTAAGTCTCCATTCAGAAAGGAATTTTTAACATCCATCTGGAACAAGGACCAAGAATGATTTGCTGCAAGGGATAATAGAACTCGGATGGTGGTCATCTTGGCTACTAGGGCAAAGGTCTCCAAGTAGTCTATACCATAAGTCTGAGTGAACCCCTTTGCGACCAGCCGGGCTTTGTACCTTTCAATAGAGCCATCAGCATTATGCTTCACAGTGAACACCCATCTGCATCCCACCGGTTTCTTTCCTTTTGGTGGGTAAACCAGTGCCCAAGCATTATTCTTCAACAGGGCATCCATTTCGACTTGCATTGCATCTTTCCATTCTGGAACTGATAAGGCTTCTTGCACTGTTCTTGGAATAGAGACATCGGCAATGGAAGTGAGATAGGACCAGTAAGATGGAGATAAACGATCATAGGATAAGAACTGTGAGATGCTGTGAGCTGTAGAAGTGGTGCAATGTCGTTTCCCTTTGCGAATGGCAATAGGGAGATCAAGGTCATCCACAAGAGGGGAAGTGGCAACAGTGGGAGGTGTCTCAGTAGGCTCTGGATCTGGAGCCGCAGAAGGAACTGAAGCTGGCCGGGACTGCCAATGACTAGGATCAACCTGCTTGAATCGCCTGTGATAGACTCTCAACTCCTGCTCCCTCTGACCACCCTCACCACTACAACCTTCATTACCTAGTGAAATAGGTAAAGGAACAGCCCCACTCAAAACGGCCCCACTTCCACCAGCCCCACTTCCACTCTCACTGCTCTCCCCCTGAGGAAAGAAACTCAAAACAGCCCCACTCTCACTACCTTCCAGGGTTATCTGAACCCTAACCTTCGCTGCTTCTTCCTGATTACCAACTCTCTGCAAGCCGCGGCAATTCCTCAACTGCTGCGAACCTCTCCTGGTAATCTCCAAGATTCAGCCGCCGAATACTTCTTCATAAGCTTCCAGCCCTAGCTAGTCCTCATGTGGTCGGCTAGACTAGACACACATGAGAAGCCCTAGATAGGCTATGATACCAAGTAGAAGATCAAGACTGTAATCAGTCTTGAATCCTAGTAGGTTTTAGGTTTACAAAAACAGAAGAAAAGTGAGAGAAAGGAGAAGGAATAGAAGAGAAATAGGAGAACACAAGGGGTTGAAAGGAGGGACAGATTCTAACTAATCTGCCGCCGCCACTCTCTTATTATTTATAGGTTATGTTCAGTACATAATGGAAAGGACTTACATGATAAATAAAGTAAATAAAAACTGAAATAAATAACAATTGAATTAACAAACTGACCCAAACTGACTCTACTATAACTGAAACAAATAACTACACATGCTGTCCTACGAACACAGTGGGAACCACTGCTGTGGGGCCCACATCAGTGTTCTCTACAGGGTCATTTGTTTCCTAATATGTTTAAGGGAGTGCCTTTATCCAGGCTTCATTATGAGTCTTGTGAACTTGCAAAGCATTGTAGACATTCTTATTCAGTAAGCAATAAAAGATCTATTTCTCCTTTTCATATTGTGCACTCTGACATGTAGGGGCCATATCATTTGCCTACTATGGGGTGTTACAAGTATTTTATCCTCTTTATTGATGATTATTCTCGTTATACTTGGATTTATCCCGAGATCTCGGGATAAAGTACCAACTATTGTGCAAAAATTTCATGAACTTATCCTTAGCCAGTTTAACACCCAGATCAAAATATTCCAATTTGATAATGCTAAGGAATATTTTGACTTTTGAGAACCTTTCATCCTACTTTGAGACCTTTGGAGTTATTCATCATAGTTCTTACTTCTACACTCCACAACAGAATGGAGTGGCGGAAAGGAAGAACTTCCATGTGGTTGAGGTTGCTAGATGCCTCCTTTTTGCATCTCATGTTCCTATTAAATTTTGGGGGCATGATATCCTTACTGCCACTTTTTTGATTAACTATATGCCTTCCCAGATTCTGAGTTTCTAAACCCCGTTTAGCCTTCTCTTACCGGATGAGGATTTCTTTTCTCTTCCTCCCCGTGTTTTTGAGTGCACTTGCTATGTACATGTTCATAATCATCAGAGACACAAATTTGAGCCTAAGGCACATAAGTGTGTTTTCTAGGATATGCCTCCACACGGAAGGGATATTGTTGTTTTGTTCTGGTTCATGGCACCCGCTTTGTCTCTGGGGATGTCACATTTGCTAAGTCCATTCCTTTCTTTGGTATTCCTTCTGAGGGGGAGCATTTTGAGGAACCGTTTGCTATGTCTCCATCTGTTCCTCTTCCAATTCCATTTTAGTCTTTTATTGAGTCATCTTCTTTTGTTGCCTCTCCTTCCACCGTGTCTACCTCACATGTTCCTGCTCCCCCTCCTCCCCCAACTCATCCTCCTATATTTCCCTCACATCCTATTCTCCAAAGGTGGTACCAAAGACAAAGGTTCAGACATGAGCAACTTGTTTCCACTCCATCAGAGCCTCTTACACCTCTCATCACTACTGAGGTAACAAGTCAGCCTTCCTTTGACCCACCTACTACCTTCCCAAACCTTGACCTTCTTATTGCCCTTTGCAAAGGCAAGCGAAAGTATACAACACATTGTATCTCTAAACATTTGTCCTACAGCCTTATATCCCTTACCTATTATTCTTTTCTTGTCCCTGTTTCTACCCATGTGGTTCCCAAATCTATATCAGAAGCCTTGTCCAAACCTGAATGAAGGGATGCTATGATGATTGGGCTAGATAATTTGCATAAGAACCATACCTAGGATATTGTGGACTTGCCTGAAGGAAAGGATCTAATGGGTTGTAAATGGGTATTCACTATCAAGTATCATTCTGATGACACTATTGAAAGGTTTAAGGCTCGATTGGTTGCTAAAGGCTACACTCAGATGTATGGTATTGATTACCTTGAAACTTTTGCACCTGTGGCTAAAATGACTTTAGTCCAAGTTTTGTTGTCTCTAGCTGCTACTTTTGATTGGCCCCTTCACCAGTCTGATGTTAAAAATGCCTTCTTAAATGGAGACCTACATGAAGAGGCCTACATGTCTTTACCTCCAAGGGTGTATGGAAAGGAAATGCAAGGGAAGGTGTGCAAATTGAATAAGTCTCTTTATGGTCTCAAACAGTCCCCTAGAGCCTGGTTTGAGAGATTCAGAGTTGCCCTTGTTTCTTTTGGTTACACATAGACTCAATCTGAGCACACTTTGTTTGTGAAGAGAAGTAACTCTTTGGTGACTTTTCTGATTGTTTATGTTGATGACATTGTGGTTACGGGTAATGACACTCAAGAAGTGATTAGGCTCAAAATATTTCTTAACATTGAATTTGAGATAAAAGATTTGGGGGATCTCAGATATTTCTTGGGAATTGAAGTTGCTAGATCTAAGGATGGTATCTTCATTTCTCAACACAAGTATGTTCTTGATCTCCTTGCAGAGACTGGTAAACTTGGTGCTAAACTAGCTTCCAACCCTATAGACCTAAACCATAAGCTTTCTGCTACTGATGGTGAATTATTGTCTGATAGGGGAGTGTTCCGAAGACTGCTCAGGAAGTTGTTATATCTCTACATGGCTCGGCCAGATATTTCCTATGCAATGAGTGTTATTAGTCAATTTATGCATTCTCCCAGAGATACACATTTAGTAGTTGCAGAAAGTTTTGTGCTACTTGAAAGGCACTCCAGGGAAATGTATTTTGTTTTCCAAGCATGAACACATAAAGCTAGAGGCATACACTGATGCTGATTGGGCCGGATGTATTGATGGAGATCCACCTCAGGATATTGTGCTTTGGTGGCAAGGAACATTGTCTCATGGAGTAAGAAACAGTTTGTAGTTGCCAAATCCTCAATTGAAGCAGAGTATAGGGCAATGGCACATGGTGTGTCTGAATTATTGTAGTTGAGATCACTTTTGGGAGAGTTGGGTGTTGACTATAAAAGGCCAATGATGCTCTATTGTGACAACCAGGCAGCTATCAACATTGCACATAATCCTATTCAGCATGACAAAACTAACCACATAGAGGTTGATAGACATTTCATACGGGAGAGAGTTACTTCAGGGGAAGTTTGCTTGCCATTTATTGCTTTAGAAGAACAGTTGGCTAATGTCTAGACCAAAGGTGTTCCAAAAGGAAAGCTAACACACCATATAAGCAAGTTGGGCATGATTGACATCTATACTCAACTTGAGGGGAATGTAGAGAGACTGGGCCGAATGGGCCCTAATATTTGTTTTATGTTCAAGTAGTGTTCTATCTGTTTTATGTGTTAATGGGCCTGCTAACCTCTTTTTTAATTTCTTTTAAGTTCTTGCTTAGCTGGGCACCCCCTTAAAGGGTAAACTTGTAATTAGCCTAGTTAATTAAGTTTAATAAAAGATTAGTGAAGGGAGAGAGGAAACCATCGAACTCTCTTCTCCTTTCTCTTCTTCTACATCTTCTATTCTGCTGTAGTTCTCTTTTCTCTCACTTTTTTCTATTTTTTATCAGTTTTATATCAAATTTGAAGGACAGATTTAAATCTATTTCAATTATAAACTGTCCTGCAAAACCCTTCATCCCTTTCAGATGCTCTTCAAAACAAGCAAGAATAAGAAAACAGCAACAACAATGCCTGATCTTTACCTTTACCAGCTTGATTATCTCTTCGTCTGTACTGGGACCACAATTTAGCAACACTTTGGCTGAAGTCCACATGTATCCTCCGATCATCAATTAAAGCATTATCCATCTGCTAACATGCCTTAGTAAGGTAAAATAAAATGATCTTGCTCCCTAAACAATAAAATTTTTTACACATATAGATACATCAAAGAAAACCAATTTAGTTATCAGATGGAATTTGCAATAGCAATAAGAAATCCAACTCACTGTTCTTTTTGATAAAAAATGTGTTTAAAGGAATCCTTTGAGATCTTATATTTTCTGTTATTCAAGTTTTGTAAGGTGCTATCCAGTATACTGGTTTTGTTTCATTATTCAAGTTTTGTAAGATTCTTGGAGTAGACTCCAGAATATCAAATCAGAGAATTCCTCAGAGGTTGTTTCTAGGTGCTTCTGGTGGTGTCAGCTTTTTCTAGGCTTTATACTGCAAATCATGGGTGGTGGTTAGGTTCTAGGACCATTTGGAGTCCCTATGGTGAACGCCCCAACTTTTTTTTCTTCTATTTCTTCTGTTTCTATTCCCAAATCTATACAGGAAACACTTGCTAAACCTGAGTGGAAAGAGTTTATGCAGTTAGAGATGCATGCATTATTAAAAAAATCAGAAATTGGACATTAAAGATCTTCCAGATGGCAAGGAACCTATAACGTAAATGGATTTTCACTGAGAAATACAAAACAAATGGCACCATTGAGAAATACAAGGCCATGATAAATTCAATTAAAACCCTATAATCTATTGCCACATCTTATCATGGCTTATTTAGGTTTGATGTTAAAAATGCATTTCTCAATGGAGATCCTTAGGAGAAAGTTTACATAGAGTTACCATGAAGCTTTTATGACAGATGATAGAAGAAAGATTTGTAAATTGAAGAAATCTCTCTATGCGTTAAAACAATTATCTAGAGCTTGGTTTGACAGATTCAGGGAAGCTTTGTGGAGATTTTGGGTATTCTAGGTCCCAAACATTGTTCATCAAACGTGAGGTGATTTAATGATAGTGTTTATTGTTTCTGTTGATGATATAGTAGTCACAGGAAATAATCCACCTAAGTTGTCAGTTGTCACTTGAAGTTGTCCCTAAACGGGGAGTTTGAGATAAAGGACATGGGAGACCTATGGTGTTTCTTAGATATTGAGGTTGCCAATTGAAGAATGGAACCTTTATTTCTCAAAGAATGTACTTGACTTGCTCAAGGAAGTAGTTAAATCAGGGAGTAAGCCAACAAACATATCAACCAGAATCATAGGCTGAGTTCTGCTAGTGGAGAGCTATTGAAGGACAAAGTTGGATATCAAAGATTGGTTCGTAAGTTGTTATATTTATGCATGACCAAACCAAGCATCTCCTTGCAGTGAATTGTAATTGGCCAATATATGCATGTACCATGAAGCACTCATTTGGCAGAAGCAGAAAGGGTGTTAATTTTTATCTTAGGAAATACCCTATAAGAGGCATTTTGTTTGCCGACAATTGGCATATGAGGGTTGAGGGTTTTACAAATGCTGATCGCACTGGATGTTTAGATGATGAGCATTCTAAAAAAAGATACTATGCTTTTACAGGAAGGAACTTAGTCTCTTGGAAAAGCAAGAAACAATATTAGATAATTATTTTACTATAATAGATAATACCCAGGCTCATCATTTTACAAAAAAAGGAACCCCATATTCACAAAAATACCCAGGTTCATCATTTTATAATATTAGATAATTATTTTGTCAAATTAGTTCCAACTCTTAAAATTTTATGAGAGCCATTGGCAGACAAAAGAGAAAAGACCTTCAGAAGTTGCAAAATATGTAGATTCCAAAAGAAACAAAGGATACCAATCATCTAGTATACCTTAAAGTATGCTTGTACACATGCCTCCTTGGTTTCAAATTCTGTCACAACAAGAAGCAAAGACATTCAATCAACAAAATTTGACAATTACATACGTACATCTTAAAATAAGCATATGAATGTGCAAGTTATATTAAGAACTAGAGTTTTTGTTGACATCCATCTGTATAGCTATGGCTCACCACCTGTATGCCCCTATTTGGGTGGATCCAAAACTGGAATCTCATGCTGCTGTTACCTTGTCATCCTCCTCTATTTCAATTCCAAAGATTACCCTAGAAGTTGAATGCCATACCTACACTTCTAAAGCCTGTTGACAACATAGACACATCTGTAGAACCTTGGTCATACAGATTGGTGGCAACGTACTAGCGTAGCAGCATGGCACCATTGATATTTGAGAACGCTTGATGAATAAATTTCATATATGACCTGATCTGTCTGTTATGTCTCTTGATCTGAGTTATTTAATGCAGAGATTTTTCAATGAAACAAAATAGGACCATATGGGATTTTAAACTGACACAAATAAGTGGTCCTCCCATTAATTTAAGGAAAAGACTCATGAGCCTTTAAATTAACTGGCCCAACTGTTTTATTAATTGGATGGAATAGGATACAAATGGGTATAAAAAAATGGTTCCATGTTTAGAAAGGGATTTAATCATTAGAATTTAATAATCAAGACCATTAAAAAGTTCCGTTTCTCAAGGATAAGCTAAAATTCTGTTTCAACAGAGCAAAACAAAAGTTCAAGTAGTTGCTGAGGAGAAAAAGTAAAACCCTTTCCCCCAGAACTAGCCTGATTATGAAATCATACAAAATTTATTAGGTAAACAGTCTCAAGAAATATCAGATAACCAAGTACTAAGGAGCCATACAAGGAATGAAAACTGAAGTAGGGAAGAAAAGATGTCTGAAGCATTTCTTTGGTCCATCTAGGGATGGCAACGGGTAGGGTTGTAGGATATCTGTGAAAATTACCCTCCCATTCCCAAACCCACCTAAGCACCCTTGACCCAAACCCATTTAATTCTCCCCCCCAATTTCCCAAACCCATCCCATCTCAAACCTGTCATCACACAAGTGAAATGTGATGTCCCTCCTAAGCAAAAAATGGTGTGGTAGGCTAGTGGTCAAGACACCTATAATGGGACACAAGGGGAAGGATTTGAATCCTCTCTCAACCCTTTTTACTATATATGTTATTCCTATAAAACATTTAGGATACATCTATTAGGGTTTGACTATGACACTAGAACTTATAACCAATCAACTGGTATAATAAAAGTGGTAACGAATCAGATGCTTTTTATTAAAAGTCACAGGGACATTTGATTGGTCAAAGCTCTTCCAATATCATGTCTTCCCAGCATCATAGATTTTCCCGTACTTAATAATATACACACGGGTTTATAATCAGGTAATGGGAGTGGGTGCCTGTGTTATTTATAATTGGGTTCAGGTATTAAGTACTCCAAGTACAAAACCCAAGCCCATCCCAAACCCTATAGGGTTTGTTAAAGTTCAGCCTGCCCTAGAAATCTGTTTGGTTTGTTAGTTGTAAAGTAAACAGTGAGAAGGAAGAAAAGAAGGAAGAAGAAGGAAGAAAGTAGAAGGAGAAGAGAAAAGGTCTGGTTCGAAACTCAGGATGTCAACCTAACACTCCCCTGTTATTATATTATTAATGAGACTGGAAAAGACAAGAGTGCCCTTATTTAAGTAAGAGGCACTCGAACTAACATAATAGTACACATCAGCACTCTCAACAGGTGTACAAGGACTAAAATACCCCTTCACTAACACTCCTCCTCAAGCTGATAATCCCAGCTTGTTACATATGTAGTCCACTCTCCCCCGACTCAAACTTTCTGTAAACAGATCTGCCCACTGATTTCCTGTATTAACATATGCAGTCTCTATCACTCCATTCAGCACTTTCTCTCTCACAAAATGACAGTCAACTTCGATGTGCTTGGTTCTTTCATGAAACACTGGATTGGAAGAGATATGAACCGCTGCCTGATTGTCACAGTAGAGCTTCATTGGAGCACCGATGTCATATCCTATCTCCTGTAGAAGATTCCTTAGCCACACTAATTCACAAGCAGTATGTGCCATGGCCCTATATTCTGCTTCTGCACTGCTTCTTGCCACAATTGTTTGCTTCTTACTTTTCCACGTTACCAGGTTACCCCCCAAGAAGGTACAATAGCCTGTGGTAGACCGTCTATCAGACATGGAACCTGCCCAATCAGCATCGGTGTAACCTTCTACTTCCAGCTTTCCACCACTTTTGTATAGTAACCCACGACCAGGGGCTCTTTTCAAGTACCTCACAATCCTTAGCACTGCATTCCAATGTGGGACCAAAGGTTTCTGCATGAATTGACTCACCACACTAACCGCAAATGAGATATCTGGCCGAGTAATGGTTAGGTAGTTTAGTTTGCCTACAAGACGTCGGTATCTGCCAGGGTCTTCAAAAACTTCACCTATATCACTGCTCAACCTCGTATTGGTTTCCATAGGTGTCTCAGTCGGTTTAGTACCCAACTAACCTGTTTCTTCCAGTAAATCCAGCACATATTTCCTCTGACACAAATTAATGCCATGCTTAGATCTTGCTACCTCTATGCCCAAAAAATATTTCAATTTGCAAAGGTCCTTTGTCTGAAAGTGTTCCTGTAGGAATGCCTTCAATCTGTCAATGCCCATTTTATCATTCCTAGTCACAACGATATCATCTACATACACCACCAATAGTATTTTTCCTGCCGGAGAGTCATGACTGAAGACAGAGTGATCAACTTGGCACTGTTTCATACCAAACTTCTTGACCACCTCACTGAACCTACCAAACCATGCTCGAGGGGTCTGTTTAAGTCCATATATAGCCTTCTTAAGTCTGCATACCTTACCATCCTCCCCCTGAGAAACAAACCCTGGTGGTTGCTCCATGTAGACCTCCTCGAGCAAATCACCATGCAAAAAAGCATTTTTGATATCGAGCTGATATAGAGGCCAATCATACATAGCTGCAAGGGAGATGACAACACGAACTGACCCTATCTTAGCAACCGAGGAGAATGTCTCTGTGTAGTCAATGCCATAGGTTTGGGAGTACCCTTTCACAACCAGACGCGCCTTCAGGCGCTCAACACGACCATCTGGCAAGTACTTAACGGTATACACCCACTTACAACCAACAGCTGCTTCCCAGGAGGAAGAGCGGTGAGATCCCAAGTGTGATTATGATGGAGTGCAGAGAGCTCTTCTTCCATAGCACGGCACCACTCTAGAGAGGTAAGGGCTTCCTGGACATCCTTAGGCACAACCACTGAAGATAACAAGGAGATGAACTGGCGATGAGAGGTGGAGAGGTGAGTAAGGGAAACAAAATTGGAAATAGGATGAAGGGTGCAGGTGTGTTTACCTTTCCGTAAGGCAATAGGGAGATCAAAGTCGAAGGCTGGTGTCGGATCTGAAGTCGGATCTGTCAATGGTGATGAAGCTGGAGGAGGCACAGCCGGTACACGTGGGCGATGTGTATACACGTGACGGATAGGTGGGCGGTCAACAGACGGTGGCACCGGAGGCAAAGATGTAGGCACGACTGGAACCAGAGGAGGAGGATCAGCCACAGGAAGGGGAAGAGGAGGAGGTGATGTGGAAGACGCAGCATCACCGGACCCCATGAAGAACGGAGTAGACTCAAAGAAAGTAACATCAGCACATACCAAAGAACGACGAGAACTGGGATGGTAACACTTGTACCCTTTCTGAGTCCGGGAGTAGCCAAGAAAGATACACTTAAGGGATCGTGCATCTAACTTGTCAGTCCCAGGACCCAGATTATGGACGAAGCAGACACACCCAAATACCCGAGGAGGAAGCAAAAACGGAAACATGTTGGGAAACAAGACACTAAAAGGAGAACGACCATCAAGAATAGACGTGGGCATCCGATTAATTAAGAAACAAGAGGTGAGCATTGCATCACTCCAAAAGGGTTTGGGAACATTCATGTAATGCATGAGTGAGCGGGCCGTTTCTACAAGATGTCGGTTCTTTCTCTCAGCAACCCCATTTTATTGTGGGGTGTAAATACATGAAGTTTGGTGTATAATGCCATGTTGGTCCAAGTATTCTTGAAAAGATGAAGACAAGTATTCACGGCCATTATCAGAACGGAAAATTTTGATGTGAACGCCAAATTGATTGCGGATCTCAGCATAAAATTTCTGGAAGATGGAAAATAGTTCACTTCTTTCTTTCATCAAATAGAGCCACGTCATTCTTGAAAAGTCATCAACAAAAATAACAAAATATCTGTGTCCATTATATGACGTCACTTTATAGGGACCCCAAACATCTGAATGAATTAAATAAAAAGGACTCGACACACGGTTATCAACCCTAGAACTAAAGGGAACACGATGGTGTTTCCCAAATTGACATGACTCACAATCTAGAACAGAAAGTTGACTCAATGAAGGGACCAAGGACTTCAGCACTTTCAGCGAGGGATGACCAAATCTACAATGCCACTGGAGAGGAGAAATAGATGACTGAAGGGCCGTTGACGTTCTTCCACCACCATCAAGATAATACAGTCCACCGGTTTCATGCCCTCCACCAATCTTCATCCCCGTCTTGAGATCCTGAAAAAACACACATAGAGGGGTAAAATGTAATGGAGCAATTAAGGGACTTGGTCAGCTTACTAACAAACATAAGATTAAATGGAAGTTTAGGTACATATAAAACAGAGGATAGGGACACAGGGTCTAGGTCAACATTACCAACACCACGAATAGATGATGTGGAGCCATTGGCAAGGGTAACAGATTGTGATGTTGGGCAATGAGTGAGAGATGAAAACACACCTGGAGTTCCCGTCATGTGATCGGAGGCTCCAGAGTCAATGATCCAGGGGTTGGGTGTGGATGCCAAACAAGCTATACCTGAGTGTGCAAAGGTAGTTGTGTTCTGCTGTGACGTGGATTGAACAAACCTTTCATACTCATCACGAGAAACACTCACCATCTCCCTGCCTGGACCATCTGGAGAAGTAGAAGGCATCTGGTCAGCTGGTCGGTTCTCCTGTCTAAAGCTGGAACTGGTATCACTAGTCATGGCATGGTTGGCCCACGTCGAAGGTGGACCGTGTAAATCATAGCAGTAGTTAATAGTATGTCCATCCAAACCACAATGACCACACCTCCGTGGACCCGAGCCACGTCCTCTACCACGAGCTCCCCCTGAATCACTGCCTCCAGTACGACCACCACCACGGATATGTGTAGGACCACCACTACCACTCCGACCATACATTGGACCACTATTGCCACCTCGGCCAGGCTGGGCTCCTTGAGCCCCACTTCTGCCACCTCGTCCTCTCGACACTACAAATTCTGATCTATCTGAGATACTAGAGGTTTCCATAGATCCAATGGAAGTCCTTCGAAGACGAGCAAACACCTCCTCTAGAGATGGAAGAGCAGATCCTCCTAGTATCTGGGCTCGTACTGGTTCATACTCAGACTTCAGCCCCACCAGAAACCTAGTCACATCAAGCTGCTCTCTCTGTTGCTGTTGAACCTTGACAACAGAAGTGAGAGGGTGATAGACATCTAGCTCATTACGGATATTTCTCATACTGGCATAGTACTCCTCAAGGCTCTGATTTCCCTGTTGCAGATTGAAGTATTCCTGATACAGTTGATATACCCTAGTTGTATTATCCTGACCAGAATACAATTTCTTAGCATGATCCCACACCTCTTTGGCTGTGTCAAGAAAACATGAAGTTCACACTGATTCTGGGCTCCATACTGTTCCACAACCATGTGATAATCTGTGCATCTTCCTGTTCCCAATCTTCATACTCCTGAGAACTAGTGGGAGGTTTCTCCTCTCTTATGTGCTTTACCTTCTTCTTCGCCTTCAGAAAGACCTCTACAGACTTGGCCCAAGGGACATAATTCTCTCCATTCAGTTTAATGGAGGTCATTTGGACATTCAGATAGTCAGTAGATATCATCACACTAGGTTTACTATCACTGTTATCTGCCATTGTCGAATTCTCTTATCACTAAAACTGAAAACTACACACTGCACACTACACACAGATACTTCACCGAAATCTGCACACTGATTCAGTTATGACAAAGGCTGAAAGCTGTATTTGTAACACCACAAACTCTACTCTACAGCTACCGGAAGTTTCACCATTAAGTAGACACTACTTCCCTTCAAATCACACACAAACCAGCATAAACTCTAGCATAAACCCTAGCATACTGCGATCTGAAAACCCATCATACGATCTGTACCACACCTCTCATGTGTTCCATGACAGAAAATATGCATAAAAAAAAACTCCTTACCTCATTGCCTGAAGGCCAACCACACGAAGGGATGAAACACCACTGCACCACACACACCAGCCCTACATTAATTAGGGGAGGGCTTAGAAACCACAGCAACCGATCACCAACGACACCACCGGAGGCATAGAAACCTCCAAGGGAAGAGGGCGATCACTCCTTTTCAGCCCTTTTCCCAGTCTCCAACCAACGGCTGAGAAATCTAAGAAAACCCTAGTTCGAATGCGCAGAAACAGAATTCTAACAGGACTGATTTGTTTGATGTCGCTCTAATACCATGTTAAAGTTCAGCCTGCCCTAGAAATCTGTTTGGTTTGTTAGTTGTAAGGTAAACAGTGAGAAGGAAGAAAAGAAGGAAGAAGAAGGAAGAAAGTAGAAGGAGAAGAGAAAAGGTCTGGTTCGAAACTCAGGATGTCAACCTAGATTCGGCCAGACCTGTTATTTTATTATTAATGAGACTGGAAAAGGCAAGAGTGCCCTTATTTAAGTAAGAGGCACTCGAACTAACATAATAGTACACATCAGCACTCTCAACAGGTGTACAAGGACTAAAATACCCCTTCACTAACAGGGTTTTAATCTAAAATCCCAAACTCTACTGGGTTTTGATAAATGGGTCCTATTAAGGTACGGGACAGACTGGGTACCCACAAAATTGCCATCTCAATATTGAACGAAAAGTCAATTGCATTTTGGGAAAAGAATGTATAAAATTTCGTCAAGTTATTTCTTTTATGGTTGAAAACTAAAAGAGTGATGGATCAAAAGGCTCTTTTATTTCAATTAATCAGCATATCAGAAGCATAATTGCAAATAAAGGACAATGGAAATAATAATGTAGCAATCGCTAAGTGTCTGTCAATCAAGGAGGTGAAAATCTTTAGGTTGCAACATGCACGTGAATTGTTGAGAAATTATAAGTAGAAAAACAGAAAATTTCACTAACCAATAAAAGCATAGCATAGACTATCTCCAGTTTTATAATCACGAATTATCTCAGCCCTGAGAAAGTAAAAGTATGATGTTAAGAGAAAGGGATAAAAGAGAACATTACTTAAAATGATTAAGATACAGGTGAGATAGGAAAAAATGGCTCTAAGGCAGTGAAACTTACGATACTACATTTCCAAAACGAGAAAAGATAGTATGCAAATCCTCATCCTGCGTTGAATGGTGTGTGAAAACAAGATCAAAATATATCTTCAAAGGAAGGGATATAGAGTTGGGGCATTGGAGTGATTGTTTTACTAATAACACCACTGCATTAGAACCCTTTCAAGATTCCACATTCAGTGCCTACTTCAGAAGTTATCAGACAGCAACTAAACTATTCAACAGAGAAGAAACACTCACTTCAGTAACTGGATTGAGCTTGCAAACGAACAATACATTATCTGGAGGCTTTATCTCAGCATCAGGTATATCTCCAATCTTTGGGATAAACAAATCAAAACCAACAAGTTGGTACTATGAATAAAAACATTGACATGGAAACACCAGAGCCAAAACAGATATATCCAACACTTACAGTCTCGAGAACAACTGCACTAGAATGTGCTTCCTTCAAACGCAAAACCTCTTCAAGCTCTGCCGGGCCCAATTGTTCATCCAAAGGAATCCAATCATCTTCAAGCCGCACCTCATCATCAATCTAGTAAAATTGTTGTGGAAGAAGAAACATCAACAAGTCATCTTACAATGAAGGAAAAAATTTGTTAACATACAAGTATAATCCATAGTAACTTCCAACACTATATGGCTGATATGAAAATTGGAGCAATTCAGTATTATCCAGTATGGAGTAACATGATAGTACATACAAGTTCCATTCAGTCCTCGAGATGTCTTACTGATCAGACAATGTGGGAACTGAATCATCTCATGTCAACTAAAGCTGACCAAGTCAGGTCCCACTCTGACACTTTTTTCTTCTAATTTAAAGATACAAGTGAATAGAGCCTCAAAGAGAGAGGGGAGAGAGAGAGAGAGAAGATACTAATGAATTAAATACTTTACCTTTTTCTCAAAAAAAAAAGAATACTTATCCCTGCTTTCACAACTCTTTACTTTTTTTTGATCGTTGAATAATAAGATTCGTTAAATCATAACCAAAAAAATACAACTCAGGGAGAGGCACGAGACGCTACCTCCCCTTTAAGAAAGGGAGATGGAGGATTTCACAACTGTTTACTTGAAAAATAGCCGTCTTTCCAACTACTTTACATAGTATATAGAGAGCAATAAATCCTGGACTTTCTGGGTCATTGATTCTCTAGTTAGCTGGTCAAGCTTTTCAAATCTGAACCTCGCAGGTTCATGTATCAGTTTAGACATAGGATAAAGATGCACCTTTTTTTGAAGAGTAATGAAATAAAATTTTATTAATAGGAAAAAGGTTACAAAAAGGAGGTGACAAGATGGCACCTCAACAACAACAAACACAGCATCTAAAGACCAAACAAATACATGCTAGTGACGGTTAAAATCTGGATTTCAAGTACATTACAAAAATTCTCCCCCAAATCTGATCTATTAATCTGATCAAACTCAGGGAGCAGCAGTACCCAATCCAAGATAAACTGCCTCACTGAGGCCACCAGCACTTTGATATTTTTGAATTTGTCTTCAAACAGTCTCCTGTTTTTCTCATTCCAAATAAACCAATACACAGCAAATGGGATACAATTCCAGATTATTCTTGCTTTTGTACTCCCTCTGAACTTTGGCCAGGAAGAGAACAACTAATGGGATAAAGATGCACTTGCAGTTGCATTAACTAGATTTGAATTGGTAGGTAATGAGTTTCATTAACTGTTGAAGGAAACCAGACAAGTACAAGTACAAAGAAGAAAAAAAATAGAGAAAAAGACAACAAACAGTGGCAGAGTCAAAACCATAAAATATGAAGACAATCTCCCACCCAAAAAAAAAAAAGCAAATAAAACCAAAAACCAAAGACAAAATAAACCACCCAACACCTCAAAAATCCTATAACCCAGAAACACCAGAAAACTCCCCCTCCCAAAAATGGAGGATTAAAAATGAAAAATCAAGATGTCTGACTGTAAGATACTTAGTTCTGTACATGAAAATTTTAGAAAATCCCATATCTGACCACTTGGCTCTTCTTTAGTGATACAAATGCTTATGAGAAGGTGCACAGAAAATCTTAAAATGGAAAAATTGCAGAAAAGGTAGAAGGGATGGAAAGATTTCAGAGATTTGAAGATGCTACAAGATGGAGGAAGGCCATGAAAGTGGAGGCCAAAGACTTCATCTTCGAGGAAATAAGAATCAGAGGGTGTTACAGCATGAAGATAAGGGAATCGAAAAAGGCTACAGTGCTGATGGAAGGCTAGGAGATGGTCGAATAGTTTGAGGATTTTTTGAATGAAGCAGCAACAAAAGGAAAACAGTGCTGTTGGAAGGAAAATCACACAAAGTCAGGTAGAAGATATGTAGTGGAAAGTAAACAGAATGCAAAAGGGCTGTTCATCTCCCTAACAGAGTTCTTTGATAAAGGAGAGAAATGGTCTGCTTTCCTGCTGGGAAAAACAGTCAAGGGTGGCAAGGAGTGATTATGATCTTGGCTGCATTCATAGGTCGAAGAAATCTACAGATGGAGAAAAGGAAACTGCAGAAGAAGATAATGGATTCCTTGCTGGAAACTCATCAGCAATGGAAGGTGAGAGTCTTACCCAAAGCTTCATAGCCATGGCAAACAGCAACAGAAATCCTTTATTGAATGTAAATTTCAGTAAAGATCACTGGACTAAAATGTTAGTGATTGAAGTTAAGAATCTGATTAAGGATTGGAGGATGTTTGCTGATATCCTGGTTTGTGAGTTGGGATTAAGGAAGACTTTTATTTTAACTCCTTTTGACAGTATGAAGGCAGTATTGGATCCTCTTGAAAACTTGGAGGAAGTTGAGGCTTTAAGCATCCCAGAAGACATGGGATTCTTTGCTCTGTATAAATGGTTTCCTTCTTCTAACTCAAAACCTTTTGCCGTTGAAGATAGAGTAATAGTCAGGCTGATTGGGTTGCCTTTCCATCTTTGGAAACATGATGTAGCAGTTTCCATTTTTGTATTATGTGGAGCTTGTCTTGTGGAGGAGTTTTGTGTAAGACAGTTGTATGCCCTTAGCTCCAATCAGAATGATGTACATTATGAATTTATTGTAAATGAATAAAGTACATATTTGATTCATTTTCCTGTGGTGTGTTTCTGTGTAATACCCTTAAACTGGACACTTATGAGACTCGTGTTAGTTTAGAATGTTCACAGCCATTGAATAAGTCTGGGGAGATTTATCCTGCCAAGGCTGACACTGGTGTGCTGCCAAATGTTGGGGTGGCCTGTCTCAGCTACCAGGGTGAGACCCTAGGCACATACAGTGTAAGATTAATAGAACCTTTCAACTGGACCAGATTTCCAGTATTGCCCTGGACCTTGGAGATAGATGGGCAAAACTGGAAAGTTACACCTAACCCCTAGACTCGATTATGATACTACAGTAGATGTTGGATTGGGCTGTCTTTGATGTACCAATCAGTGAGATCCTTAGCAAGGGTCAAAACCTAGGTATGTTGGGACAATCCGAGAATTCATCTGGGTGGGTGATCATAGTGAAAGGATCAGCCCCTTTGTCGGACAAAGGTAATGATCGGGGATGCACTCTCTCTGATGGAAACCAAGACTGCCGGTAGCCGATTTCAACCGTTGAGATTTGTTTTTGCAAAGTATATTTTATATGAGATATAAAAGTATATATTATGGTTTCTAAAATGTTTGCAAAAGGTTTTAATTCCCGGGATCCATATAAGAAGAGAGTGCAACACTGTTCCTTGCGGCCGAGGGAGAAGTCATCTCTTGTCGGGCAGTGTATGATCATTATGGGCTGAGAGGTTAAGTGTAAGACCATTGAGGGTAATACCTGATGGGATAATCTTGCATCTGCCCACAGTCCCTGGGTGTTACAAGGTGGCTTGGCCCAGGGACCACTTAGGGTAAGTATTGGGCCCATAGATCCCATAAAATGGGTTTTCAGGGGGTGCACTGTCTTTAACAGTGTATTCGGCCAGGCCTTGTAACAAAGGCTGGGCCGAACCCATGTGGCTGATGTGTAGATCAATGTTTGGGTCCCACGCCTTACAAGGAAGCCCAACTGGGCAGCAATTTGGAAGGTTAAGTGAGTACATAAGCTTAATGGGCCTAAAGCCCATTTCGAACTGGGTTGTTTATTTAATTAATTATGGGGTGAATTCTGAGATAGATTAGCAAATAGGATAGGGTCTTAATCCTATCCACTTAGAGAGTCCAGATCTGAATGTGATTCAGATTTAGAAACCTCCTAATGAGATTAGGAGAAAACTAATCTAATCTGCAGATAAGATAAGGGTTTACCCTTATCACTTAAAGGGAAGTCTGATCCAAATATGATTTGGATCAGCAACTCCTAATGGGATTAGGAGCTGATCCCTTTAAAGCTATAAAAGGAGGAAGGGGCGGCAGCCTTTAGAAGACACACATTCACATCCTCTTCAGAGCTGAAATCACAGAAGGAAGAATTCAGCAACCCTGCGAAATTCTTTCTTGCCGCCGCCTCACCTGCTAGTTCGATCTCCTGTTCAGTGGGAGAAATCAAAATTCGATCTTGATATCAATTCCTTGTGAAGGGACTGATAGAAAGTTGTGCTCACGTACCATCCTGCTAATTCTTACGAAGGATTAGGTTCTTGGAAAGAACACTGCTGATTCTGCTCCATCCTGCACTGCGCAATCTTTAGTGGGAGCAGTCTTTGGATCCTTCCTTGGGCGTAAACACCTTCATTGGGAGATATTATTTCTCCGTATCAAGTATATCCCTCTCCCTCTGCTTTTGTTCAGATCTGATTCAGTTCATGGTTCAAGATTGATCCTTGAAAAATATGATTTTTCTAAAATAGGGAATACGATTCCCAGTAGGATGGAGAGAAATTTTTGAAATTCGCCTATTCTATTCCGCAAGATTCGGGCATCCATACGGTGGATATCTCATCCCTTCATTTTGGGGAGACTTGCGATCTGCTGCCTTGTTGTTGAATGGAGTTAAACCAGAGGAGATTCCTAGGAAGATTACTCTTCAAGTTGAGGGATTGTCTTTACAGATGTGGTTAGTCTCCTCCATTGAAGCTTCTTTGTGGTTAGATCAGGAAGAAGATGAATCAGAGGAAGCACAACCTTTACTTGGCAGTCTAGGATTGGAGAATTGGAGGAAGATGGAAAGTTTCACTAAAATGAACAAGCACGAGTTCAACCATCCAAAAGATATGGGCAAAAAAGATGGTCAATTACGTGAGGTACAAGGTAAGGGTCAAACAGCCGAAAGGACCTTTGCTCAAGTGCTCGCGTCTGGCGCCAAAAATTCGAATGAGTTAAACCATTCGACCACAAAAGAAAAAATAGGGTTGACCAAGGAAGTTAAGCCGGCTTTTGAGAGGGTTGAAAGTCAACCCAAAGGGGATTGCTCTTTAAAAAATCACGTGACCAGGCTTTTGCTCGAGGTCGGGCCTAATGTGTCAATTGGACCTTCTCATTTAGAAAAGCCCATCACTGGGCCTACTAAAACTGGCCCATTTGTTAAGAAGTCACATGTTTCCTTAAAGCCGCACATGACTGAGGTTGGGCCAATGATAGACAATGCCATTCGTCTAGCATCGTCCCCATTGAGCTCCTCCAAGGCTGTGAAGATGTCAAAGCAGAGGACCTGCTCGTTACACTCTCTTGTCCATCCCAAGATCGCCGCAACCCCAGGTCTGTTCGACGTAGAGATCCTGAGAACCTTGAAGAGGTTCTGTCATTAGAATTTGAGGGCGACTCAGATTCAGGCTCTGAAGACACTATCAGCATTGGAAGCATGAATCTACAAGCTGCAAAGGATATGTTGGAAGATAAGAGTTTAAACACCAGCAACTCTTTTCCTGGGAAAGGAAGCTTCTGCATCGGAAGGCTTTGGAAACGAGGAATGTAAGAGCGTGGATGTTGAGGGTGAACAATCAAGGACTATAACAGTTGTCGTGTGACATAAGGGTAAGGCAAACCTAGCAACAACTATAGATGATGATCAGGGTACAACTACTCCGACAACCAAATCCTTTCCAGAAAATCAGATTTTAAAGACGTTCAGTTTGGAGGAGCATGAATCATCTCTACAGGTTTATGAAGAGGCACACACACATGATAACCCAGAAAAGGTTTCTTTGGTCACAAGGATTGACAAGGAGTAGATTGAACCAAGTATACGTCCACAACTGAATCAGCCAGAGGGAATGGTCCTTGTCCAAAATTCTATTACTGATACCCCAACACAAGTCGTAGTCCATTCAGATTTTGATACTAACTTGGGTTCTATTCCTGAAGCAGGTACCACGGCATCCCAATTGGATAGAACAGCGGGAGGTGAGGGAGTGGAGGTGGAAGGGGTTGAATTTGAAACAAAGGAAGGAAGTTCTTTATTGAGAACAAGACAAGCAGAGGAACTAGAGAGCATCTGGGAGCAAATTTTGTGTCTTACTAGAAGAGTATAAACAGAAAGAAGACCAATTGGAGGCAACACCAACAAAGTCAGAAGTCAAAGGGACCACATGTAGTGAGAAGAAAGGAAAAGTCAAGAGTGCGGGAGAAGAACCACTTAATAAAAGTAGGAAGAAAGAGAAAATATCAGAAGTAGAAAGACTACTCTAGACATTGAAGGGGATTTAGAATTCAGTGGAAGAGAGAGAGAGGAGAAAGGCTCCTAGGTGAAGGATAGAGGGTGTTTGGAGGGTGTTACTCTACAATGGTGTTGATGAAGATCATTAGCTGGAATGTGAGAGGTCTAGGAAGTGCGAGGAAAAGAAGGTTGATAAAGGATTTGTTAAGGAGGGAAGGCCAAACATTGTGTTGATACAGGAAACCAAACTTACAAATCTAGATAGAAGATGGGTTAGAAGTGTGTGGAGGGCAAGAGGTGTGAATTGGTGCTCAACTCCCTCTTGAGGAGCCTCTGGGGGTTTAGTTACTCTTTGGAGAGAGGATGTGATAGAATCATTAGAGGAGCTGATAGGTAGTTTTTGAAGGGATGGGATATCCATCACATGGACGCCCAAATCTTGCGGAATAGATAGGGTGAATTTCAAAAATTTTTTCTCCCATCTTTGCAGGGAATCGAATTCCCTATTTCAGAAAACATATTTTCAATGATCAATCTTGAACCATGAACCAAATCAGATCTGAACCAAAAGGGGTAGGAGGGAGGATATACCTGATACGGAGAAACAATATCTCCCGATGGAGGTGTTCACGCCCAAGGAAGGATGCAAAATCTGCTCCCACTGAAGATGGCGCAGTGCAGGACGGAGCAGAATCAGCAATGTTCTTCCAAAAGAACTTGACCCTTCGCAAGAATCAACTGGATGGCTTGTGAGTACAGCTCTAACCAATCTTTTCCTAAAAGATTGGAATCAAGATCAGATCTTGATTTCTCCCAAGAACTGGAGATCGAACTAAAGGCAATGGCGGCGGCAAGAAGGAGGCGGCAGGAGAGAATTCGCAGGGAGCAGAAATCTCTCTTTCTATGATTTTTTTTTTTCAGCTCTGAAGAGAATCAGATGTTTGTATTTCTTAGGCTGCCGCCCCCTTCTTTTGTTAACCTAAAAGATCAACTCCTAATCCAATTAGGAGTTGCTTATCCAAATCATATTTGGATAAGATCTCTCTTAAGGTGGTAGG
Source organism: Nelumbo nucifera (assembly GCF_055504915.1). Taxonomy (NCBI): domain Eukaryota; kingdom Viridiplantae; phylum Streptophyta; class Magnoliopsida; order Proteales; family Nelumbonaceae; genus Nelumbo; species Nelumbo nucifera. The sequence continues at coordinate 46,216,293 of NC_142655.1, forward strand.
GATAAACCCTTATCTTATCTGCAGATTAGATTAGTTTTCTCCTAATCTCATTAGGAGGTTTCTAAATCTGAATCACATTCAGATCTGGACTCTCTAAGTGGATAGGATTAAGACCCTATCCTATCTGCTAATCTATTTCAGAATTCGCTCCATAATTAATTAAATAAACAACCCAGTTCGAAAAGGGCTTTAGGCCCATTAAGCTTATGTACTCACTTAACCTTCCAAATTGCTGCCCAGTTGGGCTTCCTTGTAAGGCGTGGGACCCAAACATTGATCTACACATCAGCCACATGGGTTCGGCCCAGCCTTTGTTACAAGGCCTGGCCGAATACACTGTTAAAGACAGTGCACCCCCTGAAAACCCATTTTATGGGATCTATGGGCCCAATACTTACCCTAAGTGGTCCCTGGGCCAAGCCACCTTGTAACACCCAGGGACTGTGGGTAGATGCAAGATTCCCATCAGGTATTACCCTCAATGGTCTTACACTTAACCTCTCAGCCCATAATGATCATACACTGCCCGACAAGAGATGACCTCTCCCTCGGTTGCAAGGAACAGTGTTGCACTCTCTTCTTATATGGATCCCGGGAATTAAAACCTTTTGCAAACATTTTAGAAACCATAATATATACTTTTATATCTCATATAAAATATACTTTGCAAAAACAAATCTCAACGGTTGAAATCGGCTACCGGCAGTCTTGGTTTCCATCAGAGAGAGTGCATCCCCGATCATTACCTTTGTCCGACAAAGGGGCTGATCCTTTCACTATGATCACCCACCCAGATGAATTCTCGGATTGTCCCAACATACCCTGGTTTTGACCCTTGCTAAGAATCTCACTGATTGGTACATCAAAGACAGCCCAATCCAACATCTAGTGTAGTATCATAATCGAGTCTAGGGGTTAGGTGTAACTTTCCAGTTTTGCCAATCTATCTCCAAGGTCCAGGGCAATACTGGAAATCTGGTCCAGTTGAAAGGTTCTATTAATCTTACACTGTATGTGCCTAGGGTCTCACCCTGGTAGCTGAGACAGGCCACCCCAACCGACTTGGTGGCACTACAGTGTCAGCCTTGTCAGGATAGGTCTCCCCAGACCGATCCACTGGCTGTGAACATTCTAAACTAACACGAGTCTCATTAAGTGTCCAGTTTAAGGGTATTACACAGAAACATACCAAGGGAACATGAATCAAATATGTACTTTTATTCATTTACAATAAATTCATAAAGTACATCATTCTTGATTGAAGCTAAGGGCATACAAAACTGTCTAACAGCTCCCACTTGCACTTAGGTCCAATCAGATACTAGCCAAAGTCCCATGCTTTCCACGTGTTTCTCAAACACTTTCTGTGATAGTGGCTTCGTCAATGGGTCTGCTACATTTTCCGCTGACGCTATCTTCTGAATCAGGATGTCCCCTCTACCAACAATCTCCCGCAATACGTGGTACTTCCTCTCGATGTGCTTCGACTTCGAGTGGGCTCGTGGCTCCTTAACCTGAGCAATGGCTCCATTGTTGTCACACAACAATGGAATAGGTGATGTGCTGGACGGAACTACTCCCAACTCATGAACGAACTTCTTCATCCATACGGCTTCTTTGGCAGCCTCACTTGCGGCAATGTATTCGGCCTCGGTTGTGGAGTCTGCTGTAGACCCCTGTTTGCTGCTTTTCCAACAAACAGCACACGATCCTATCGTGAAAACATATCCAGATGTAGACTTTCTATCATCCGGATCCGACTGGAAATCCGCATCTGTAAACCCTTGGATCTGTAGTGAACTACCATCGAATACCAGACAACTCTTTTGTCTTTCGAAGGTACTTAAGTATGCATTTCACAGCAGTCCAATGCTCCTGCCCTGGGTTGGCCTGGAATCTGCTTACTACACTCACTGCCTGAGCGATGTCAAGACGAGTGCATAGCATGGCATACATGATGCTCCCTACGACTGAGAAATAGGGAACGTCTTTCATGCTCTCGATCTCCTCAGAGGTCTTTGGAGACATCTTCTTGGAGAGATTGACTCCATGCCTGAAAGGAACATTTCCTTTCTTGGAGTTTTCCATGCTATATCTCTTGACTATTTTGTCAATATAAACAGATTGGGATAATCCTATTATCCGCTTCGATCTATCTCAATAGAGTCGAAAACTCAGTATATAGGAGGCTTCTCCAAGGTCTTTCATGGAGAATTGCTGTGATAGCCATACTTTTATCGTAGTTAACATTCCTACATCATTCCCAATGAGTAGAATGTCTTCTACATACAGAACCAGAAACGTAACCTTGTCACGATTGGTCTTTCTGTAAACACAGGGTTCATCCGGGTTTTGCTCAAAATCAAACTTTTTGACCGTAGAGTCAAATCGGATGTTCCAACTTCTAGAAGCTTGCTTCAATCCATATATAGAACTATTCAACTTACAGACCATGTGTTCCTGACCCGCAGCTACAAAACCTTGCGATTGCTGCATATAGATATCTTCAGTAAGATCTCCATTCAGGAACACAGTTTTGACATCCATCTGCCAAATCTCATAGTCATAGTAATCTGCTACACCTAGCAGGATCCTAATGGATTTAAGCATAGCCACAGGCAAAAAGGTTTCCTCATAATCGATGCCTTCTTTCTGAGTGTATCCTTTTGCCACCAGACGAGCTTTGTAAGTCTCAACCCTGCCATCGGGGCCCTTCTTCCTCTTGTAAATCCATTTGCAACCAATTGCTTTTACCCCGGAGGGTGGATCCACTAGAGTCCAGACTCCATTGGTCTCCATTGAGTCCATCTCAGCTCTCATGGCATCTACCCATTTAAGGGAGTCTATGTCCAACATAGCTTCCGTATATGTTACGGGATCCTCTTCACTAGTCAAGGTTTCGACCAGGTAACTATCCTGATCGTAACCAAAACGGACCGGTGGCCTGGACACCCGATAGATCTTCTAGGTTGGTCACTACCTAGAACTTGTGGGACACCTCCCACTGCATCTGAGCTCTCCTCATCAAGAATAATTTCCTGACGCAGATTGTCCAGGATGTAGTCATTTTCCAAGAATAGTGCATTCCGACTGCAGAACACCTTCTGCTCACTTGGATCATAGAATAGGTAGCCCACTGAGTCCTTTGGGTAGCTTACGAATAGGCAACGGTTGGTCTTTGATTCCAATTTGTCCGGATTCGTTCTTTTAACGTGAGCCGGACAACCCCAAATCTTCAAGTGTCGTACACTTGGTTTCTTAGGAACCGATTTGGTTGGAACCCGGTTCAGCACGTATAACGCGGTTTCTAATGCGTATCCCCAAAAGGATGTGGGTAACTCTGAATGGGTGAGAAGTGACTGGACCATATCCAATAAGGTCCTATTCCTCCTCTCTGAAACACCTTTAAGTTGTGGTGTAGCAGGAGGAGCCAACTGTGATACCATCCCATTGTCCTTTAAGTAGTCCCTGAATTTGTCAGAGAGATACTCGCCACCTCGATCTGATCGAAGGGCCTTAATTTCTCTCCCTAACTGTTTCTCGACCTCTTGCCTGAACTCTTTGAACTTTTCAAAAGATTCAGACTTGTGTCTCATTGGGTATACGTAACCATATCGTGAAAAATCATCGGTGAATGTAATGAAATACACGTGTTGGTTACGGGTCCTAACACTCAGGGGACCACATACATCAGTATGTATAAGGTCAAGCGTGCCTGTACATCTTTCAGGCTTACCGTTAAATGGCCTCTTTGTCATCCTACCCTGAAGGCAAGGCTCACAAGTGGGAAGATCTTCTACTGTTAGAAAACCCAAAGGACCATCCTTTACCAGTCTTGTGATTCGGTCAATACCAATATGGCCAAGTCGGTAATGCCACAGGCACGTGGGATCAATTGTATCACGTGCTCTTTTCTTGGGGATTTCAGCCGACGTAGTTTCGGCTATGTTTGTTTCTAGAGAAGGATGTAGAACATAGAGACCGTTCTCCAGTTCCCCATATGCGAAGAACTTATTGTTTCTTTTGATAGTAATCGTATTACTGAAAAAGATAGAATATCCATCCACACATAGTTTTGAGACAAATCAAATTTCTTCTTAGATTTTGCACAAAAAGACAATCTTTAAGTACAATATTTCCTTCTCTAAATTTTAATTCTACGGTGCCCATTGCCGTTGCTGCAACGCTTGCAGAAATCCCCAAGTAGAGCATCATTTCTCCATCATTCAGCCTTCTGCTTACCTTGAACCCCTGCAGTGTGTTACACGCATGAGTTGAAGCTCCAGAGTCAATACACCAGGACGCAGAAGTCACCAATAAGTTGGTTTCTATGACACAAGATTCGAAATTACCTTTCTTGGATTCCAGGTACTGAGGACAGTTCCTCTTCCAGTGGCCGGTTTGTTTGCAGAAGTGACATGCATTTGCTGTCCTGTCCTTCTTCTGCTTCTTGGGCTTGGTAGTCTTCTACTGAGGCTTCTTTGCCTTCCTCTTTTTCTTGCCCGTTTTGTTAGCTTCAACAAGCATCACCACAGGCTCATCCTTCTTAAGTAAGTCCTCGGCCCTTTGCAACATATTGCTCAGCTCTTGGACGCTGACATTCAGCTTGTTCATATTGTAGTTTAATATGAACCCATTGAAGGAAGAGGGCAAGGAGTTCAGAATGGCATCTACTTAAGTTCCAAGATCTAGCCCGGATCCAAGGGCTTCCAGCTCGTTAATGTAACCCATCATTCGAAGACAATGGTCGTGAACTTTCTGCCCCTTGGACATCTGAGCGGTCATGAACATTTTCAAGACCTTCTGCCGAGTAGAACGGTTCTGCTCTTCATACATTGTTTTCAGACTGTCCAATATGTCCTTAGCGAGTTCGATCTGATCGAACTGCCTCTATATTTTGTCCAAAGAAGCAACGACATAGCAGCGGGCTAGGGAGTTTTTATCCTCCCATTCTTGGAATTCTCTCCTACGGGCTTCAGAAGCCCTATCACCCGGACGTTCCGGGGCAGGAGACTTGACTACCTTGTCCAGTTTTTCGGATGTTAAAACCAGCATTAGGTTATGGTACCAGTCGGCATAGTTTGGGCCCTTAAGCTTGTTGTCCTCAATAAGCTTTGCAATTTGTCTGTTTGCCATTTTCTGATAAAACAGCAAATATCAGTCCACAACCTTATTTGATTCATGTTCAAGTCATATATATGGATTTTAATCTATGTTCCATTCCCATTTTTTCATCTCTGAGTTTTTCCTCCTGCTCAGGGACGGAGACAACGACTTGTCTCTGGAAATGTGGGAAACCACATAGGGTGCATGGAGCCAACTGTTTCAGCTGCAAAACCCCACCACCTTTCTGTGAAGGATCACATCCACTCATCATATGAATTTTCCCTTTGGCCTCTGCCAGACAAGGTTCAGAGCCGTTTTCAGGTAAACCTTTCTGTCCAGTGAGTGCTTACCCATCATATTCGTGAACGCCAAGGTACCGTGAGAGAGTTCCCATTTTCTAGTGAAGCCCCTCCCACATCGGTCTATGACGCCCCTATCATCTTATGAAACACTTAGACAAGCCCAACAGCAAATGGTTAGCCCATTTTCTGGTGCATTTCCTCATTATTGAAGGACCCATCCTCATGCTAATGATGGAAGGCCTTTAGAGAGTTCATCATATGAATCTCCCTATCACAAGCACTCATATTTACTGGAGGGAACAAGAATTACGCCCTAGTTTATTTTAGGTCAAACCAGAGTGGCTCCCACTGACTTTCATAAAGCCAGATTTCTGTGGGCCTGAATCGGCTAGGGTTCCGCACGTAACCTCTTCAGGAGGTGTGGGGCCCACCATTGAGGGAGGTCATCAAATGACCAGTAGGGACACCATGGCAATGATGTGCATTCAGCCATGGTATGCGCAAGAGCCACTATCGAATCTGCATGGGCCAAGCACTTATGGTCCATGAACGTAGCACATCACACATCCATACATCACATGCAGGGAGGAATTGATCCAATCAATTAATTATCTGTAATAGCCCATTTGAAGCCCATTTTAATTCATAATATTAACAGTTAACATCATCTAGGTATATGGGCTGAATCAGGGTTACCCAGTTCGGCCCATATAGCTTGTTCCTTTAAAGTGGGCTTTTGGCAGTTTTCACAGTTTAAAATTGGGCCTTACAGGGTGGGCCGAATTAACCATTTAATTAAACATCAATACTTAGGCCCATTTGTGGGAAAATTAGGGTTGACTTTCAGCCTTGAATAAACCCTAGATTCGGTCCAAACAATTTGAACCAATCTTGGTTCGAATGGGTCTAGGGTTTGATCTTTAATTAAATCTTTAATTCAAGAAAATAATCTGAAATTAAAGAACTGATAAAAGAAAACAAGAATCAGTTAATCCAGGGCTGTTCGTACAATCCATCCTGCAAAACAGAGGTTAGATCACAGAATGCAGTTTCATAAACTGCAAATCGCAGGTAGCGAAAGTCCCATCTGCGAAATCTCCTTCCTTGCGCCGCCATCTTCGACCCAAAAATAAATTAAATAGAAAACCTAATTTCTATTATAATTACATCAGATCGAATACCTAATACATTGAGTCTAAAAATAAAAAAATTATTTACAGACCAAATGTAATGAATAAATCAAGAAACTGCAAATCTTGCAGGTTCCCTGCGCAAACCAAGAATTCGATCTCCTCTTGTACGAACAGCCCATAAACCCTTATCTTATCTGCAGATTAGATTAGCTTTCTCCTAATCTCATTAGGAGGATTCTAAATCTGAATCACATTCAGATCTGGACTCTCTAAGTGGATAGGATTAAGACCCTATCCTATCTGCTAATCTATCTCAGAATTCGCCCCATAATTAATTAAATAAACAACCCAATTCGAAATGGGCTTTAGGCCCATTAAGCTTATGTACTCACTTAACCTTCCAAATTGCTGCCCAGTTGGGCTTCCTTGTAAGGCATGGGACCCAAACATTGATCTACACATCAGCCACATGGGTTCGGCCCAGCCTTTGTTACAAGGCCTGGCCGAATACACTGTTAAAGACAGTGCACCCCCTGAAAACCCATCTTATGGGCTCTATGGGCCCAATACTTACCCTAAGTGGTCCCTGGGCCAAGCCACCTTGTAACACCCAGGGACTATGGGCAAATGCAAGATTAGCCCATCAGGTATTACCCTCAATGGTCTTACACTTAACCTCTCAGCCCATAATGATCATACACTGCCCGACAAGAGAAGACCTCTCCCTCAGCTGCAAGGAACAGTGTTGCACTCTCTTCTTATATGGATCCCGGGAATTAAAACCTTTTGCAAACATTTTAGAAACCATAATATATACTTTTATATCTCATATAAAATATACTTTGCAAAAACAAATCTCAACGGCTGAAATCGGCTGCCGGCAGTCTTGGTTTCCATCAGAGAGAGTGCATCCCCGATCATTACCTTTGTCCGACAAAGGGGCTGATCCTTTCACTATGATCACCCACTCAGATGAATTCCCGGATTGTCCCAACATACCCAGGTTTTGACCCTTGCTAAGGATCTCACTGATTGGTACATCAAAGACAGCCCAATCCGACATCTAGTGTAGTATCATAATCGAGTCTAGGGGTTAGGTGTAACTTTGCAGTTTTGCCCATCTATCTCCAAGGTCCAGGGCAATACTGGAAATCTGGTCCGGTTCAAAGGTTCTATTAATCCTACACTGTATGTGCCTAGGGTCTCACCCTGGTAGCTGAGACAGGCCACCCCAACCGACTTGGTGGCACTACAGTGTCAGCCTTGTCAAAATAGGTCTCCCCAGACCGATCCACTGGCTGTGAACATTCTAAACTAACACAAGTCTCATTAAGTGTCCAGTTTAAGGGTATTACACAGAAACATACCAAGGGAACATGAATCAAATATATACTTTTATTCATTTACAATAAATTCATAAAGTACATCATTCTTGATTGAAGCTAAGGGCATACAAAACTGTCTAACAGTTTTTCTATCTCTTTAAAGTTTAGGATGGTGGAGGATGGTTTTACTTGGGTGTTAACCAATGTGTATGGGCCGAATAATTATAGAGAGAGATGAATTGTGGGAAGAGCTTCATGAGATTAATGGGTTATGGGAAGGTCCTTAGTGTTTGGGTGGAGACTTCAATGTAATAAGGTTTCTAAATGAGTCTAACAATCCCCAACAGTCTATCACAATTAGCATGAGGAGGTTCAATGACTTTATCAATAATTGTGATTTAAAGGAATTCCCTCTACTACAAGCCAACTTTACGTGGTCCAACTTCCAGGAGAATCCATCTTGCTCAAAAAAAAAATTTTTTTTTTTTTTAAAAGGTAAGAAATTTATTAGAACAAACTCATAAAAGTACAAAACAGAACCTGCCCACAAACAGACAGGCCTAAGGGACCCCCATTACAAGCACCAGATTGACTGATTTCTCAATAGATGAGTTACATTTGAGTGTCTGAATTCAGAAGTGACTGAGATCCAAGAGAGCAGGTTACCAACAGCCAGATGAACTATATATATCCTCGGCCCCTCTCACTTTTTGATTAAAAATTCTTCTGTCTCTCTCAGACCAAATGGCCCAAACCACAGCTTCCGGAATAGTGGTCCAGACAAATTTCCCTCTTTTCTTCAATTTACTGATTTTCCAGCAACAGAGTGACTCCTTAACTGATTTAGGCATGACCCAACAAATCCGCACCACCTTCAAGAAGTGATGCCACACCCGAGCAGCAAAAGGGCAATGAATGCATATATGATCCGTAGTTTCCATATGATCATCACAAAGGGCACAGGACTTATCCAGAATCTGCAAACCTCTTCTCTCAATATTGGTTCTGGACAGATATTTGTCCAATGCCATTGTCCAGACTGGAAAATTAATTTTAGAAGGGTAGGTTGGGCTCCAAATCTGTTTAGCAGGGAAATCTCCCACTGTCACTCTACTACCAAGCCTACTAGCCATTGATTTAACTGAAAAAACACCTTCTTTGGACCAATTCCAAATCCACTGGTCATCCTGATTGTGGTCAATGATTTGAGCCAGTAAAGTCTCCAACAGATCTGAAGCTTCTTGAATTTCCCAATCAAAAAGACCTCTTCTGAACTGGGGAGCCCAAACCACATCATTGCCCAAAACTGAGTAAGTTTCAGCAACCGAGGCATCCTGGTTGGAGGCACACTAGGAGATAAGAGGGAATTCATCAGCCAAGGAATGATTCAAACACCAATGATCTTTCCAAAATTTGAATCTATCCCCTTTTTTCCGACTTTGAGGCTGATTCCCCCATCAAACAAGGGAGCAACTTTCATGATACCTTTCCATAAGGAATAACCCCAGTTAGATGGGGGGGGGGGGGGTTAGTTTTCCAATTACCCCACTCAACCCCAAATTTAGATGCAATTAGGCTTCTCCACCAAGCTCTCCTTTTAGTGGAAAATCTCCAGATCCATTTACACAGCAGAGCTGAATTTGTCACCTTGATTCTTCTCAGACCTAGACCCCCTTGTTCCTTAGGAAGGCAGATTTGGTTCCAAATCACAAGATGGATTTTCCTTTCTTCCTCCCAACTCCTCCATAAAAAGTTTTTTTTGGAGAGTCTCTATTTTCCTAGCCACTTTATTAGGGATAGGGAAAAGGGAAAGAAAGTAGGTAGGGAGATTAGAGAGAGTACTTTTCAGAATGATCAATCTACCACCAAAAGAGAGATACTTAGCCTTCCAAGATGACAATTTCTTTTCCAATCTTTCAACTATTAGAATTACTGGATCCCATATGGAAACATAGGAACATTTAGCCCCCAATGGAAGGCCTAGGTACTTTTTTTTATCAATAACACCAGCTTCATTAAATTAAGAGAAAAGAGGGAGTATGTATACAAGAGGGGAGATAAAATATATTAGCTCCCCAAATACAGAATACAAAGAGAATACCGAGAGAAAAAATTAAAAACTAGCCCAAAATACAAACTCCCTATTCACCCCTTGCCGGAATACAGAATACAAAGAGAAGGCCCAGGTACTTTACCGGAAGCTGATCCACCTGACTAGCCAAACATTAGCACAATCTTCGAGGTTAGGGACTTTACCCACTGGGATGACTTGATTTTTATTATGTTTGACTTTCAAACCTGTGACTACTTCAAACCAACTAAGGATCCCAAGCAGATTATCCAGCTGAACAAGAGAAGCATCAATAAAGCATAAGGTATCATCCGCAAACTGAAGGATGTTCACTTTTTCACCCCCTCGGGAAATTGCAAACCCTTCCCACAGACCAGAGGTTGCTACCTTCTGACTAAAGACAGTAAGAATCTCTGCAATACAAATAAAGAGAAGGAGAGAAAGGGGGTCTCCCTGCCTTAACCCTCTAGAGCTCTCAAAGAAGCCCACAGATTGACCATTAATCAGAATAGAAAATTTGGGGGAAAAAACACAAACTTTCGTCCAATTTCTCCACTTTGGCCCAAAATTCACCTTTTCCATAACTTTATCTAAACAATTCCAATTAACATGATCGTAGGCTTTTTCAATATCCAGTTTATAAACCAAACCTGGACTCCCCTCTCTCTTCCTTGAATCCAACAACTCATTTGCAATAAGGACTGAGTCAATTGGTCTGAAATCTTGTAAAAGCTATTCAGAAGGCTAATTGGTCTGAAATCTTTAACATGTACAGCCCCTTCGATCTTAGGAATGAGAGTGATAAAGACATTATTCAGGCTCTTTTGAAGAGAGGCATTAGAATGGAATGATTGAAAGGCATTTAGTATATCTTGCTTCACAAAATCCCAATACTTAACATAAAACAAGTTGGAAAAGCCATCCGGTCCAGGGGATTTCTCATTGTCCAAGCTGCTGATTGCCATCTTAATCTCCTCCTCAGAAAAAGGTTTTTCAAGAGAAATTCTTTGATCTTCACTTAGCCTTTTAAAAGGAAGGCCTATGGGGAAAGGTCTGTATTTGCAGTTTTCCTTATAAAGATTTTTATAAAAAGAGGTAGCTATTACCTTGATCTCTGCATCCTTGGTACCCACCTTATCATCCCAATTAAGTTTGCTGATTGTGGATAGTCTGTTTTTTGCATTTGCCAGCTTGTGAAAATAGTGAGTATTCCTATCTCCCGCTTTCAGCCATTCTGATTTTGCTCTCTGTCTCCATTTTAATTCTTCTTTGACTGCCAGATTGTCAAAAACTGCCTTCGCTTGAATTCTTTTCAATTTTAGCTCTTCAGAAATTGGACCAGCTTCCTCTGCTCTATCAATATTAGAAATAAGGCCTAGACAAGCCTTCTTCTCTGTTTCTGCATTCAGATTATTTTCCACTTTCCAAAGTTTCAGCTTTTCTTTAACTGCCCTCAGCTTATGAGCTAAAACAAAGGAGCTGGACCCTTCAGCCTGCACTTCACACCAAAAGGAGAAATCAGTCTCTTCAAACCATGCATTCTCAAATTTGAAAGGATTTTTTAACTTGTTCCTACTTCCACAAATCAGCTGAATTGGAGCGTGGTCTGAGATGGGTCTCAGCAGAATTATTTGCTTGAATTCTGAAAAGAGATCGTCCTAGTTTTCAGATACCAGGAATCTATCAAGCCTGACAAGTGTTGGATTATCCTGATTGTTGGTCCAAGTAAAACTTCCTCCCACTAGAGGAAGGTCAATGAGCTCTAAATTGTTAATAAAATCAGCAAAAAGACCCATTCCCCTTGATCTCCTGCTCCTGGTATTTTTCTCTTCAACTGACAGAGTAATGTTGAAATCCCCACCAATAACCCATAGAAGAGAAGAAGAACCTCTTGCTGCTTCAAGTTCTTCCAGAAAAAGGGTTTTGAGATTTGCTTCAATAGGACCGTACACATTAGTAACTTGAAAAGTGTTACAATTAGCTAATTCCATAACCATAGAGATGGAAAAGGAACCCACCCTGCACGAGATTAGCCTACACGCAGTAGGATCCCAAAGAGTGATCAAACCCCCAGCACTACCCCTTGCCACTTTCGCTCTCCATCTCACCTGGCCCTCCCCCCAAATGCTCCTCACAATTCCAGCGTCCAAACATTCCAGCTTTGTCTCCTGAAGCATAACAATGAGTTTTTGCTTTTTTGACAACCTCACACACAACTAATCTCCTTCTTCCCGTACCCAACCCTCTGACATTCCAAGATAAAATCTTCAGATCCATATAAAAATTAATTCACAGATGGAATCCGACCCTCTTCCCTTACTACTTATTGACTCTCACCCCCCCCCCCTTCATAACTTCCCACCCTGTCATTTAAGCCCCAGTTCAGTCTCATCATTTCTCTATTCTTTCTTGAAGTATTACCTCCCTTCTTCACGGCTAACTTTCCCCTTTCCATAAGAATTCTGTGTTCGATTCCTTCCAAAAATTTCGTTGTTTCTTCCTCCAGCCCGTCAAGTGACACTCCCAAAAACTTCCCCAACCCCAATAATTTTGAGGAAACCCAAGAGGAGGATGAACCCGCCAAAGCAACCTTATCTCATTGTGTCGCTATAACTGCATCTTTGCCATCAAAGCCTGTGGATGGGATGTTTTCAATATTTTGCAAATTATCTTTATGGATTGTGTTCAGTGTAGATGTCACCATCTCCCCTTCTTGAATGGCAACATTTCTCATCAACTGAGAAGAGTCAATCACCATAATCGACTGCACCTCCAATGGCTCCGCTTCCACATGTAAAACAGGTAGTTGACTAGGATTTAATCTTACAGTCCCAGATGATTGATGCCGCTGTTGACCAGGGGAAATATCTAACACAGCATTTTCCTCAGAGTGCTCCGACGAGAAGGCACGAAGGCTAGATCTTTGTTCAACCAGCAAAGAGAGAAGCCCAGATCTTCTCGGGGATTGGCTAAGCCACTGAGGCCCAAGAAAAATTTGGTCATTGACGTTTTGGTTCCTCTGGTGAGGTTTGGGTTCGCTCTTGGACTTCCTGAAAAAAATTTCTTCATTAGCCCGCTTCAGTTGGGAGACTGAGCGTGAGTGACTCGGGTTTCAGGTTTGGGTATGCTCCAAGTTGACCGAAAGGGCTGGGGGGTCTTCAATAGTCACTTGTCTTCTCTCCTCTGATGCAGCCAATCTGTCCTCCACCACCTGCCCTCTTTGTATTTCCCCAATGCATTCTTTAATGAGATTTTTTAATTGGTCCACCACCAACACACCCCTCTCCTGCGAAGATTCCAAAATTTGAATCTCCCCAACTCTTGGTCTTCTCGAGACACCATCTCTATCGTCCATTTGAATATGAATCTGACGGTTTGTATTCCCCCTCTCTTCGTCTTCTTCTTCCTCCCTAACACCGGACTCCGACCGTCGGGAACCCTAGCACTTCCCCGGAACTGGTGTGGGAAGAAAGGATGCCGCTTCAACGCTCTTTACTCAAGCTCAAAAGTGCTATCATTGAGATTCAAAAAGGTTCTTCCCTCTCTCGTTACTCAAGCTTAAGGAGCTTTTGTACAGGGTAGACAAATAATAGATCAGATCCCCATAGCGAATGAATGTGTGGAGGAGATGAGGAGATCAGGCAATCAAGGGTTCGTTTTTAAGTTGGATATTAAGAAGGCCTATGACCTGGTGGACTGGAATTTTTTGTTAGAAGTGTTAAAAAGATGTCGATTTGGGGATAGGTGGTGTAGTTGGATGAATGGTTGTAAAACCTCTAGTCATTTTTCAGTTCTAGTTAATGGAAGGGCTAAGGATTTTTTCCCAGCATGTAGAGGGCTAATACAAGGTGATCCACTGTCACCTTTCTTATTCACACTTGTGGCAAATGTGTTTAGCAGGATGATTTCTAAAGTAGATAGGGAGGAGCTAATAAGCAGTTGGAGGATAGGTAGAAATAATGTCTCGGTGACCCACCTTCAGTTTGCATATGATATTATCATTTTCTGTGAGGGGAGAGATCTAGGGAGAGAGAGAAACTTAAAAAATCTAATAAAATCCTTTGAGTCTGTTTCCAACTTGTCAATCAACCTGGATAAAAGTTGTGTGGTGGGAATTAACTAGGAGGATGAGGAGACAGAGGCTATTGCAGGCTGCTTAGAGTGTTCCATGTCCACTTGGCCTTTAACCTACTTGGGACTTCCTCTAGGTGCTATCCCAAAAGAAAGTTGATTTTGGTATCCAATTGTGGAAAAGTTTGAAAAGAGGTTGGCGAATTGGAAGAAGAATTACATTTCTTTAGGGGGGTAGAGCGACCTTGATTAGGGCTACACTTGCTAGACTGCCAATTTATTTTTTCTTAGTATTCAAGATACCCTCAAGGGAAGCTAAGAAGCTAGAAAAGGTGATGAGGGATTTTTTGGGAGAGCCAGGGGAAGTCAAGAAAGATCATTTGATTAGGTGGGAGATAGTTAGCAAAAGTAAGGAAGAAGGGGGATTAGGACTAGGTAACTTAGTTCTTAAGAATGAAGCTCTGTTAGGGAAGTGGTTATGGAGATGGCCTTTGGAGAGAGAGAGAGAGAGAGAGAGAGAGAGAGAGTTTGTAGCACAAGGTGGTCACTAGAATTCATGGCTGTTTGGAGAATGGATGGGATGCTGGGGTATCTCGATGGGCGACTCTCACAACACCGTGGAAGGCTATACATGGGATCCTTCCCCATTTTCTCAGTCTGGTCAGGTATGATGTCTACTCTGGAAATAATGTTCTGTTTTGGGAAGACCTTTGGGTGGGAAACCAACCCCTTAAAGACCTGTTTCCATCTCTTTACTCTCTTTCTCGTTACAAGAAAGAGTCGATTTCCATGTTTACCTCTTCCTCGGCCTCTCCATTGGCCTTGAACTGGGATTTTGGCTTTCAAAGAGGGTTAAGTGATGATGAATTCGCTTGTTTCTTAGATCTACTGTCATCACTTGAGTCCATTTGTTTGGATCCCCCCAATTCTTATTTAAGAATTTGGACCCCTAACCCAAAAGGCTTTTTTACTTGCTCCTCTTTTTTCAAATCCCTTTGCTCTTCTCCTACACCCCAGGCTTTCCCGGTTCAAGAAGTCTAGACTAGACCCATCCCCCCAAAGATTGCTGTATTTTGTTAGGAAGTCTACTATGGTAAGATTAATACCTTTGAAAACCTGCAAAGGAAGAGACCAAACTGGTGTTTATCCCCTAATTGGTGTGTCCTTTGTAAAGCTTAGAGTGAGGACTGTTACCACCTTCTGATCTCTTGTTCCTTTGCTGCAGCTTTATGGAATTGGATTTTTGGGATGTTTGAGTGCAGGTGGAACCTGCCATCTGATATTAGCTTGTTGCTTAGTCCATCTACCTTTGTGTGGAACCTGCCATCTGTATCAGAACAGCATTCTTCTGGACTGTTTGGGAAGAAAGAAACACTAGAATCTTTTCTGAAAAGGAAAGAAGCTTATCAGACATTAAGGACCGTATTTTAACAAGGGCAATTCAGTGGCTGAAAACTTTAAACCTGCTTGATAGATATTCCTTTGATGACCTTTGGACGAATTGGTTAGCAGTGGCTAATACTTATACTAGGAAGAATTGATGTTTGGTACAATGGATGCCACCTGGGGAGGAGTTTTTTAAGCTGAATTTTGATGGGAGTAGCAGAGGTAACCCTGTACCCTTGGGTATAGGAGGAGTTTTGAGAAATAAAGATAGAATTATCATATCCTTATATTCAGGTCCTGTTGGTATGGTAGATTCCACAAGGGCTGAATTGCTTGCTGCTGTACAAGGAATCCAGCTCGCAAACCAGCTAGGGATAGAGCATTTGCTTATTGAAGAGGACACTTAGGTGGTGGTGGGATGGTTGCTGAATCCGGACTCTATGATTTGGGGCTGTAGAAATCTCCTCAAAAAAGTCAAATGGCTAACAAGAAACATGACAGTTAGAATCCAATGGATAGGCAGATCAGCAAATTTGATGGATGATTCACTTGCTAAACAAAGGGTTTCTCAGGATTCTTTATTTTGGGCTACTTTCTAATTATGCTCATCTGATTTTGTAATGCTGTGATCAATCTTAAACGAGAGGTCACATCTCGTGCCTCTCCTTGGGTTGCCTGTAACTCTTATTTACTGGATTAATAAAATGCTTATTCATTTATCAAAAAAAATGGAGAAAAGGTATCCATCAAAAAAGAAAGTTGGAGAAAAGGTGTCAATTGGTTGGTTCCACAGACCAACCAAAAGTAGGTGGAAGTACACTTACAGTGTAATCCTTATCCAATTTGGCTGAAAATTGGGGAAGTACACTTACAGTGTTACTAACCTGTAAAATTTCAGCTTAATTGGATATGCAAAAGTCCCCCAACCCAAGACTTGAAGTTGGCTGATTTTCAGTTTCTGCAAGTCATTGTCATTTGTCAAAGTCAAAGAATTGACCAGTAAACCCCACATTATGTGTGCTACCAACCTGAGGAGTGATGATGAAGAGGCTAAAACAAGTGATTTGTTGCAAGTTGAAGGGGCTAGAAGGGCTAGGGGTAGACCAAAAAGAACATGGCTAGAAATGGTAAAAATGATTTTAAGTGCCAATAATTTAACAATGGATATGGCTTTAAACATAATGAAATGGCAAAACAGGATTCATGTAGCCAACCCCATAAGGTTGGGATAAGGCTTTGATGATGATGATGATGACCAAACTGAAGAATGTCTATAGTTCAAGTGTGAGCCAATCTAGTTAAGTATTTAGGGAGTTATAGAAGAGTCTAAGTGAAAAGAGTTCAAAGAGTTCAAGTTTGAATAGAAGAGTTAGAGTAGTTGGAGCCTAGATACAGATAGGAATTTCATTTTGGGGGGTTATATAATGGTAGCAACAGCTCTAGCTTTTCATTCTATTATTTCGTTTTAAAACTTGAAAAACGCAACCTTATTTCTATTATTCAAACAGAGATGACAGTTATAGTAGAGGTATATTTTCCTACTTCTATTTTTTTCACTAATTAGTAGTTCACCACTTGTGCCTAAAGGCTACTGCAGTCCGGAGAGCTTTTCTGCTATAATTAGATAATACATAGTTGGCACCTGTCAAAGTGTATTACTATCTTACAGTGTGATAATGATATAGTTCCCTAGACCATATGAGAGTGTTGTTGAGAAGATTTCAGCAAATAAGGAATCAGGATAAAAAACAAGAAGAAATAGTAACTGCATCCATGGAAACTAATAAAGAAAGAAAAAAAAGGTAAAGAATATCAAAGAGAAGAAATACCTGAAACAAGCTACCACAATCATAGTACACTATGCTTTTATTCATCAATCAACTATCAAAATTTCCAATTGCTATGAATCTACTTATAAACTCAACATAAGGACTTGGATCAACCTTTAGATACTCCTATTTTAACTCAAAAGCTGATCAACAACAACTCCTAAATGAAAAATCAAAATATTACCCATAAGGAGAACAACTACAATACCCACTTTCTTGCTAAATGGTCTGTTGAGTGTAAAGAATCCAGAATTTGGCTTACTTCCATTCTGGAGTATATTGCCAAAATCATCTGTAAGAATAAGTGTACATATTCCAATATTGATGTTTGCATAAATTGCCTCCGGGCATTTTATTACCAAAAAATATCTTACCATAATCATATAAGCAATAAACAGCTTGGAAATAGGTGCCTAGGAGAGCAAACAGCTTGGCTGATGCCTTAACTAGGCAAGGGGAAATAGACATCAAATGTTCTGGGGGAGATTCCTAGGGAATCGAATGTACATCTTTGGGGTAGGTAGCTTTGCTAGTTTATGCTAAGCTGACCATAACTTTCTCAATTCACCAAGTTGATGCTAAGTTGCCAAAATCACCACATCAATTAGCGATAGAATCATTAGCAATGTTACCCACATATGGCAAGGACACTGATGGACACAGTATCAGATATGGAATTTAAAGTAAAAATTGAAGTATTTTACATTACAGTATTCAAAAAAACAAATTGAAGTATTCAACATAATATGTCACCCTTAAATAGGTATCCAGTAGTCAGCTAGTCAATACTCCAACAATACTGGTTCTACCAATGGACTCTTAAAGAATGTATTGAATTAGCTAAAGAGGTACTCATTAAGAACATATCGATTAAAGTGGTGCATTGGATCAAGACTGGATATATTTGCACCTTTTTCCAAGGAGGATATTATTTGCGGATCACAGTTTGTAGCTCATTCATTAAAGCTCAAGACCCAATATTTTCATCGAATGGATCCCATCAGCCTTGAACCAAGTCATGCTTAACTTTAATGGCTGTAGTATAGGGAGCCCAGGCAACTAAGGCATACGAGTTTTTAGAAACCATTGCAAGTAAATTAATAGCTCTCTTCTCAGGCACTGTATGCACTGGTTACTCTACAAGAAATGAATTGATGGCTGTGTTGCAAGGCTTAAGAATGGGTAAGATGCTGAAAATGAGGAATTTAATAGTAGAAAGAGACTCAAAAGTGGTAGTGTGGTGGCTAAAAAATGACAGAAAGGAACATGGCATCACCAGCACGCCATGAGTGAAACCAAACACTTACAAGCAAAATCCTTGTTACTTTCATCTGGCTGTGCAGATCAGCATACACAATGACTGACTCCTTGGCAAAGTTAAGGTGTTAACAGAGAACAACTTTTCTGGGGGATAACCTTGTAATGTAGACTCTAAAAGGAAGGGTTGGTGACAGCGGCCAGCCTAAATTGAGGGGTAATCACCTTCGTAAATAGCATTTATTTAACTTCATAATCAATAAAGTTGACAGAATGTAATGGCAAAACAGGACCCATGTAGATGACCCGATATAGTTCGGACAAGGCTTATATGAAAATGATGACGACAATCATGAATGTGGACAACACTACCAATCTAAAAAGAAAATGCATTGAATCCTAAAGCTCTTCTTCCAGGGTTATAAATAGATCACCCCTCCCAGCATTCTCCAATACATATGACACTCCTCAGCCTCTGCTTCCCTAAAAGCCTGATCAGTTTTGAATTGATCAAGTTCCCCCAATCCCAAATGCTATAAAAAGAAAAAAAATGCATCCAGCTGCCCATCCCCACCATTCAACAACTCTCCACATTTTGAAAAGATGCCGCAGGGATCAGCTGAAAGCTTGACTGGAAAAGACCCCTAGAGTAGTAATTCATCATCCAGCTCATCCTCTGTTCTTGGTAGAGTTTCCTTTATACTTTATTAGTTATGGTAGATGGGTATATTTCTCATTTACCTTGCCTTGTCTACTTCTATTTCTAACAAGGGATGAAGTTGTAATTTGCTTATTTATTATTGAATGAATAAAATTGGGCAGCAGTTAGAGGTTGGACTAACCTCTCAGTCTCAGCTGTTCAGCCTTCATCTCACTCTCTCATCCTAAGATCTTCTGGACAGTTATTGGATTTATTTTCAACTTGTTATTGCTCTGTTTTCTTAATCAAAACATGGTATCAAGGCATAATAGAAAAAACTGGAGGCACTTGTTCTTGGATGCTATGAACAGAGAATTCTCTTCTCTTATTCCCTGCCCTTAATCGGTCTTCAAAAAGGGACTCAAGTGGACTGACCGGCCTTAGATAGAGATGCTTAAATGCCTCAAACCCAGTTGAAGCAAGTCAGTTTGGTGGTGTTTTAAATCTCCTCTACTTGACAGTTCAAAGAGGAGGATGACAATGAGTATTGTGGTTCACAGTTGAATGAGAACTTGTTTGGTGTGGAGTGGAACATGTACAAGTGTCACTGGGTCTTTTGATTTGTGCCCCTAGGTTTAGTGTAGAGGCTGAACTCTGTTGGTGGCTTTTTGGGATCGATTTTGAGACTAATCCCTGCTGTATTCGGGACGATGACATCCTCAGAAAGTGGAAAGCCTATGGTTGTGTTGCAAAACGATTTTATGACAATGGAAATGATTTCAGTTAAGTTGAAAGGTGAGAATTACATTCCCTGGGCTATGTTTTTGAAGTTTTTCTTACTAGCAAAAGAGAAGCAAAGTATATTGAAGAAGATAAACCTGCGATCTAGTACTTCTACTTCCGGATATGGTGAGTGAGTACAGGAGAATGCCCTGATCATGACTTGGCTGTGGAACAGTATGGAGCTACATATTAGTATTAATCTCATGTGGACGAGAGGGATGTACAGTTGCTTATTGTTATGATTTATAATGGCCCTCCCTCTATAATGGGCCAATCATGCATCTGTCAGAGAGGATTCTACTGGTGATGATACATCTGCCACTTTTGAACTCTAGATTCACCTGGTCCAACCTACGTGAAAATCCCCTCTGCTCGAAATTGGATAGATTCCTTTTTAACTTAGACTAGGAGAATCATTGGGGAGATTTGGTTTCTAGAGCCTTGCCTAGGGTCACTTCCAATCACAGTTCCATCAAAATAGGGGTGGAGTTATTTGTCAATGATGGGATTTGAAAACATGTGGCTAACACACCGGGATTTTGTGAATAAAATGAAGCAATGATGGGATGAGGAGTTAAGCGGAGTAAAGTGGAAGGGCATAAAAATCCATAAGAAATTGCAGACTCAAATGCAAAATAAAAGAGTGGAATAAGGATCATTTTGGGAAAATCGAGGAACAAAATTACTCTCTCGGATTGAAGAGTTGAATGAAAAAGAATCTCAAAATATTTTGAATGAAGGTGAAAGAGAATTGAGAAGACAGCTGAAGAAGCACCTAGAAGAGGTGCTTTTGAGAGAGGAAATTAGTTGGAGGCAGAAATCAAGGCACAAGTGGATTAAAGAAGGCAACGGCAATACTAGATTCTTTCATGATTTAGCAAATGGGAGGAGGAGGAAGAATTTTGTGACCAATCTAGAGATAGGAGAGGAGGTGATTACCAATCAGGATGAGATAGCCAGGAAGTTCGTGGACCAATTCAAATCCATATTTAGAAAACCCTTGATTGAGAGATTAGTGATGGAAGGGGTGGATTTTGGCCAAGGGTGATCGAGGAAAGGGCTATGTGGTTAGAAAGGAATTTTGAGGAAGAAGAAATTAAACAAGCAGTGTTTTTAATGAATAGAGATAAGGCTCCGGCCCCTGATGACTTCACAATGGCTTTCTATCAAGATTGTTGGGAGATAATTAAAGATGATTTGTGTGATGTTTTTTAAGGAATTTGAAGAAATGCACACAGTAAGCCGTGGGGTTAATGTGGCTTTTTTGGCTCTAATCCCAAAGAAGCCTTATGCTAGCCACCTAAAAGATTTTAGGTTGATTAGTTTGGTGACGAGCATTTACAAAGTATTGGCTAAAGTGCTCTCCCCAAGGATTAAAGAAATTCTCCCCTCTAGTATTAGTCAAGCCCAAGGGGCTTTTATTCACGGGCCACAAATAACTGATCAAATCTTGATTGCCAATGAATGTGTGGAGGAGATGAAAAGGTCTGGAAAAAAAGGCTTTGTTTGTAAATTGGATCTTGAGAAAGCCTACGATTTGGTGGATTAGTAGTTTCTTTTAGAGGTGTTGAGGAAGTGTGGGTTTGGGTAGGGGTGGTGTAGCTGGATACTTGGGTGTATTAGTACCTGTCATTACTCAAAATTGGTGAATGGAGTAGTGAAGGACTTCCTTCCAGTTTGTACTTTTCTGACCTTGGGGAGGGTTAAGAAAGTTTACCCCTTCCCTTGGATGCTGTATTCACTTTTATATCTTATTTAATAAAATTCTGGTTATTGATCAAAGAAAAAAGAATGGGTGGGATGTTGGTGTATCAAGGCAGGCTACTTTTACAACACCTTGGAAAGCCATTCACAGTGCTCTTCCTCAATTTCTCAGGTTTGTCAAGTATGATGTTTGCTCTAGGAACAGTGTCCAGTTTTGGCAGGAAATTGGGTCGGTAATATTCCTTTAAAGGACCTTTTCCCTTCACTTATCTCAATGTCTTTGTATAAAAATGAGGTCATTTCAAACTTTATCACAATTGAGAGTACCCCTTTGGCTCCAAATTGGGACTTTGGCTTTCGTAGGGGGCTAAGGGATGAGGAAATTAATTCCTTATCTAATCTGATCTATCTTTTGAATCAAATCTGTTTGGAACTGTCTAAGCCAGACAATAGGATTTGGGTTCCCCAGCCCAAAAGGACTTTTTCTTGTGCTTCTTTTTTAAGTCCCTTTGTCAGTTTCCCTCTCAATAGGTTTTCCCTTCAAAGGAAATTTGGTGTAGGCCAGTTCCCCCAAAGATAATGGCTTTTTTGTTGGGAAGTGTACCATGGGAAAGTGAACACTTTAGATAATCTACAAAAGAGAAGACCTTTCCTTTGTATTTCACCCAACCGGTGTACTCTCTGTGTAGCTCACAAAGAGGATGTTATCACCTACTACTTCTTGTCCTTTCTTTACAGAATTGTGGGATTGGCTTTTTTCGTTGTTTGGGTGCAGGGGGAACATGCCAACAGAAGTGTGCATGATCTTCAACCCTTCTACCTTCAGCTGAACCAAAGAAAGAGGGAGAATTATGTGGAGATGTGCTAGAGCATCCTTGCTATGGACAATATGGGAAGAAAGGAATGCTAGAATCTTTCAAGACAAGGAGAGGAGCAGCCAAGATTTGAAGGAGTGTGTGATAAAGCCTAAAGACTATGGAACTTTTCCATCACTTTTCCTTTTTAGACTTATGGAGAAATTGGTTAGCAGTGGCAAGGTGCTCTTCTAGGAAGACTACGGCATCTACAAAATGGACTCCACCGCCTGAAGGTTCAATGAAACTGAATTTTGATGGAAGTAGTCAGGGCAATCCAGGGCACTCTGGAATGGGAGGGTTCTGAGGGGAGATCAGCAAATGCTTTAGCAGATGGCTTAGCTAAACAAGGGACAAATAGGGAAGTTTTGTTTTGTCTCAGCTGTAATGTTCATCTTTCCCTTTTCCTTTTAAGTTTCTTTGTAATCAGTTAAGAGAGGCTGCAGCTCGTGCCTCTCCACGGGCTGTTGTATGAGATCTCCATTATCTTTTGAAGTAATAAAACTATCTTTATTCATCAAAAAAAAACAAGAGTTAGTATCTATCACATGAGAGTACGAAAAGCTTCATCTGTCATCTCTTGACCCCTTGCCAAATCAGGTATTCCTTATGTCCCTAAGTTTCCTTTTAGCTTTACGTATGTAAGTAAACTAACCAAGGCATTGAATTGTTACATTTCCATTTTCGCTTCTCATTGTATGTTTCAGAACCTCAAGATAGGGAGGAAAATTGGTGGTGGGCATGAAGCTGGACGACTTTAGTATCGGATAGTAGTGGCTCACAGATTGCATTACATTCTTCCCATCTCCATTGTGGTGGCATTACATTCTTCCATTGCTCAAGAAGGTGGTCCAATTGTTAAGTAAATTTCTCAGTTATAGTGAGAGTCGTGTCAATTTAGTATGCATCATCGTGTGTCCTTTGTCCCAAGAGATGATGCTAGAGTGTCCAGTCCTTTTGAGTTAACACATTCTAATGTTTGGGGTCCTAATATAGTCGAGTCGTATAATGGGTTCAAATATTTTGTAGTGTTAATTGTTGATTTTTCAAGGATGACCTAGATTTATTTAATGAAAACTCATTCTGAATTGCCTCATATTTTCTATTCTTTTCATGCTGAAATTCGAAATCAATTTGGTGATTCCATTAAAGTTTTTCATTCAGACAATGCAAAAGATTTTTTTATTTTTTTGATCAGTAAACAGAAAAAGCTTTTATTGAGATAGAAAGAAAAATTTACAGTAGTGAGCTGCCTTGGCTACCCTTGTAACAACCAAAAAAAAAACAGTAAGCACCCCAGAAATTTGCTATTTAATGCAAAAGAATATTTTGAAGGCCAGTCTTCTTGTTCCCGCACACACAGCGGTGTTGCTGAATGGAAGAATAGACATTTACTAGATATGGCTTGTGCTCTCTTCTTTCAGATGTCTATTCCTAAAATTTATTGGAGTGATGCAGTCTTTACATCTTGTTTCTTAATTAATACTTGAAAGAAGAAGAAGAAGAAGAACTTTTTACGGTATTACAGGTTTGATGAGAAGAAAAGAGAGAGAGAGAGAGAGAAAAAGATTGAAGAGATGAGAAAAGAAAGAAGGGGTTCGGTGGTGAATGATCTGCTGCCCCATACACTCCTTTATTTATAGATTTTAGGATCCTTACAAGAATAGGAAATAAACAAAAATTAGAAACAATAAGGCCAGCGAGCCCAACTTAACAGAAATTAGAAACTAAAGAAATTAGAACTACTAAAAAGAAATTAGAAACTACTAATAAAAGAAATTAGAAACAACTAGGTGTGGGTATGAAACCACACACACTAGAGCCTGAGTGTGGGTATGGAACCCCACACTTGTGGCTAACCAACTATTTCTTCACTCCCCCTCAAGTTGGGAGTAGATATTTGTCATGCCCAACTTGCGTAGATCTGTCTCCAATTTGCCTTTTGTGACTAGTTTGGTGAAGAGATCAGCTAACCACATGTCTGAGGCAATGTAAGGAAGGCATACTTCTTGAGATGCGACTCACTCTCGGATAAAATGTCTGTCAACCTCAATATGCTTAGTCCTGTCGTGCTGCATTGGGTTGTGGGCAATATTAATTGCAGCTTGATTATCACAATACAGCATTAGAGGCTTCTCATAATGAACCTACATCTCATTAAGCAAGGATCTCAGCCATAACACTTCTGCAACACCATTCGCCATGGATCTGTATTCCGCTTCTGCACTAGAGCGAGCAACAACATTTTGTTTCTTGCTTCTCCAGGAAACAAGATTTCCCCCCACAAATGCACAATATCCAAAGGTGGACCTCCTATCATCAACACATCCAGCCCAATCTGCATCTGTATACACTTCTATTTTCATATGACCATTATTCTTGAAGAGTATACCTCTCCCTGGACATCTCTTCAAGTACGCAATGATCCTTTCTACTACAAGGAGATGGGTGATCCTAGGAGAATGCATGTATTGATTGACAACACTGACAGCATAAGAAATATCTGGTCAGATTAGACAGAGATAAAAAAGTTTACCAACCACCCTTTGGTACTGTTAGAATACTCGAACCAGGGGTATTTTGGTCATTTTGGTTTATCTGTTTGAGAGTGAAAGGTCTATTTTATCTAAGTTTAAGTTATGTGTCCCATCTCTTATAAGGGACAATATGGTGTTTCTTGTAACTCTATTATTTGGAATAAATACAAGTGGATTGGCTAGGGAGAGGTGATTTTTCCTCTCTTCTAGTCTGGCCGAACTCTTCTCTGTTTGATTATCAAGGACCGAGCAGTTTCAAGGAGATGTCGATTTTTCCGTTCAGCTACACCGTTCTGTTGTGGGGTGTAGGCACAAGAAGTTTGATGAATTATCCCATGGTGCTCTAGGTATTGCTGAAATGGTGATGAGTTGTACTCTTTGGCATTATCGGAGCGAAGAATTTTAATATGAACACCAAATTGAGTACGTATTTCAGCATAAAATTTTTGAAAAATAGAGAACAATTCACTACGGTCTTTCATAAGATAAATCCATGTCATCCTTGAAAAGTCATCAACAAAAATTACAAAATACTTATAGCCATTGTATGACATCACTTTGATTGGACCCCATACATCAGAATGAACTAAAGAAAAAGGACTTGAGACACGACTATCAACTCTTGGACTAAATGAGACTCTATGATGTTTTCCCACCTTGTCTCCATTTCCTCTCAGCCCAAGAGTCTTTAGCTGTGTTTGTTTTGTTCAACACTTGGGGCATGGTTTAGACAAGTTAGATGCACGAGCCACTAAGTGTATCTTCCTTGGCTACTCGAGGACTTAGAAAGGGTATAAGTGCTATAACCCTAAATTCCATAAGTCATTTGTGTGCTCTGATGTCACCTTCTTTGAATCAATCCCGTTTTTCTCAGATGTTGTGGGTTCTTCTCCTTCCTCCGTAGTTCCTCTTCCCGTCCCTGTTGCAGATCCCCTTCCCGTGGCTCCTATTCCTGCTGCAGATTCACATCCCATGCTAGTTACTACTAAGAGGCCGCCAATCACACAAGTGTATACCCGCAGAAGTGCATCGGACCCTCCTCCAATTCAGCCCTCGTCGACAGCTCCTACTACTACTTCTTCTCCCTTAGATCTTGATCTTCCTATTGCTCTGCGGAAAGGTAAACGTACTTGTACTTCTCATCCTATTTCCAACTATGTTTCAACTACTTACCTTTCTGCTTCTCATCGCAACTTTATATCATTACTCTCATATGTTTCCATTCCCAAGACTGTCTAGGAAGCCCTTACCTCCCCAGGGTGGTGGCAAGCCATGGAAGAGGAACTCTCTGCTCTACAACACAATCACACGTGGGAACTCACTGCTCTTCCTCCCGGTAAGCATGCTGTTGGGTGTAAGTGGGTCTACACAGTGAAGTATCTTCCTGATGGCAGTGTGGAGCGATTGAAGGCCAGGTTAGTGGCCAAGGGCTATTCTCAGTTGTATGGTGTGGACTATATGGAGACATTTTCTCCTGTGGCTAAGATTGGTTCAGTTTGGGTGTTGATTTCATTAGTTGGTATGTACGATTGAAGGCCAGGTCGTGGTTTGCTATACCGAAGTGGAGGGACCCTTGAGATAGTAGGGTACACAAATGCTGATTGGGCTAGTTCTATATCAGACAGGAGATCAAGTACAAGGTATTGTACCTTCCTTGGTGGCAATCTTGTAACTTGGAAGAGCAAGAAACAAACAGTGGTGGCAAGGAGTAGTGCAGAAGTTGAATACAGGGCTATGGCTCATACCACATGTAAACTAGTATGGTTGAAGAACTTGCTACAAGAGATGGGATTCTCAGTTGATAAGCCCATGAAACTATTTTGTGATAACCAAGTTGCTGTTCACATCTCTTCCAACACAGTCTTCCATGAGAGAACTAAGCATATTGAGGTTCATTGTCACTTCGTAAGAGAGAAAGTGATAAGTGGAGTGATAACCACATCTCATGTGAGCTCAGGAAATCAGTGGGCAGATCTCTTTACAAAGGGATTGTCTCAGGGCAAAGTAGATTATATTTGTAACAAGCTGGGACTATATGACATACTCTCCAGCTTGAGGGGGAGTGTTAGAATACTCGAATCAGGGGTATTTTGGTCATTTTGGTTTATCTGTTTGAGATTGAAAGGTCTATTTTATCTAAGTTTAAGTTATGTGTCCCATCTCTTATGAGGGACAATATGGTCTTTCTTGTAACTCTATTATTTGGAATAAATACAAATGGGTCAGCTAGAGAGAGGTGATTTTTCCTCTCTTCTAGTCTGGTCGACCTCTTCTCTTCTTCTTCTTCTTCTTTCTCTTTCCTTTCTTCTTCTCTACTTCAACCTAGAATCGAATAGGGTTTACTTACAGGTACATAGCCCTGTCCTTAAGGAGTTCTCCACTTTCTGCACTTATCTTATGGTTAGGCTCAATGGGAGTATCAACAGGTTTCACTCCTAACTTGCCAGTTTCTTACAATAAGTCCAAAACATACTTCCTTTGGGAGATTTAATGCCATGCTTAGATCGAGCTACCTCAATTCCTAGGAAATAGTGTAACTTTCCTAGGTCTTTCACTTCAAATTCCTTGTGAAGGTGTTGTTTGAGGGTTTCAATTTCACTAGTGTCACTTCCTGTTATCATAATGTCATCTACATAGAATGCAAGTAGAGTCGGGGAATGATCTGTCTTCTTAAAGAAGAGGGTGTGATCTGACTGAGCCTGTATGTATCCGAATTTGTCCAAAGCCAGTCTAAACCTATCAAACCAAGCTCTCGGGGATTGTTTCAGCCCGTACAAGGCCTTCTTCAAATGGCAAACTTTCTTTCCTACTTCTGTACTATAAAAACCAGGGGGTAACTTCATGTATACTTCCTCTTGCAAGTCTCCATTGTGGACGGCATTCTTAACATCCAGCTGAAATAGTGGCCATGAGAAGTTTGCAGCAATGGATAGAAGAACACTAATAGTGTTCATTTTTGCAACAGGTGCAAAGGTTTTTGTATAGTCTATGCCATAATTTTGTGTGAATCCCTTTGCAACCAATCTGGCCTTATACCTCTCTACAGTATCATAAGCATTATACTTCACAGTAAACACCCATCTGCATCCAACAGGTTTCTTCCCTTCAGGTTGGTTAACTAGTTCCCATGTGTTGTTCTTAACAAGAGCATCCATCTCTACTTGCATTGCTTCCTTCCATTCAGGTATCAAAAGAGCTTATTGCACTTTTCTGGGTATAGGAATAGAAGAAATAGATGCCAAGTAAGATCTGTAGGATTCCGAGAGACAATTATAGGAAAGGAACTTGGAGATGTAATGGGCAATGGATGAGGTGCAACGGCGCTTCCCTTTACGAATAGCAATTGGAAGATCAAGGTCATCTGTTGGTGAAGGTTGAACCTCTGTAACAGTGGGATCAACAGTGGGAGCAGTAGTAGTGTCTGGATCTGGAGCTATAGAAGATGTTGGGACTGGCTTGGATTGCTGTTGAGTACAAGAATCAACCTGCCTCCACCACTTTCTGTGATACACTCTCAACTCCCTACATTTTTGACAACCTTCTTCGCAACTCCCCCCCTCAGTAACCGGAACAAGTAAAGGAACTCTTGGAGCTGAAACTGAAATCCCTTCCTCACTATTCTCCACTAAGGAGAAGCCTTATGATAGTAGGGCATATACTCAAAGAAGGTGACATCCATGGACACAAAGCGCTTCGCTAAAACTAGCTCATAACAGCAATATCCCTTTTGATTTTGTGCATACACAAGGAAAATACACTTAGTGGCTTTGGGATCAAACTTGGAGCGAGGAGGTCCAAGAATTTGAACAAAACAAGTACACCCAAAAGTTTTGAGGGGAATAGTCCTTATCTGGATATAGAAGACTGAACGGGGTTTGCATGCTTAGGACCCTTGAAGGAACCCTGTTAATGAGGTATATGGTTGTACAGATTGCATCTCCCCAAAAGCGTATGGGAACATTGGAGTTGAGCATGATGCTTATGGCTACCTCTAAAATATGTCTGTTTTTTTCTCTCAGCAACCCCGTTTTGCTAAGGTGTGTGAGGACAGGTGCTCTGATGAATGATCCCATGATCAAGGAGATAGGATGCCAAGGGTTTTGCAAAGTATTCCTTGGCATTATCAGATCTAAGAATCTTGATCTTGGTTTCAAATTGAATTAGGATCATCTGATGGAAAGCTTGGGTCAGAGAGGGGACCTCATCTCGAGAGTGCATAAGATAGACCCATGAAAAATGGGTATAGTCATCAACAAATAATAAGAAATTTTTGTACCCACCCCCCATGGTGGGAGTATGGTAGGGCCCCCAAACATCGGTATGCACAACCTCAAAAGGAAGGTTGCTTCTTTTATTACTTATAGGATAAGATGATCTACTATGTTTTGCAAGTTCACAACTTTCACATTTAAACCCAGACACTTCTACTGACTCAAACAAGTTTGGAAAAAAACTCATTAAACACCCAAAAGATAAATGACCTAAGCGGTTGCGCCAAAGCATAATCTTACTACAAGACCAAGAAACAAACAATTTCCCTGCTTCACTTTGCTCCCCCTGTGAAAGTTCCAGCAGGTAGACTCCATTCATCTCATGGCCAATCCCAATCACCTTCTTCGTTTCCATATCCTGCAAAATACACTGATTAGGGTAAAAAGTTACCGAACAGTTTTGATTTTTAGTAATACTACTAACTGAAAGTAAGTTAGCACTAAGTTTGGAACATGCAAAGCTGAGGATAGGGTGATGGTATCTGATAATCTGATGTCTCCCTTGCCAGAAATTGGTACAAGAGAGCCATCAGCAATAAAAACTTTGACTCTCCCAGAGGATAAACAATAGGTGCTAAATAGAGTAGATATGCTGGTCATATGATCTGAAACACCTGAATCTATTACCCAGGAAGGTCTAGTATTACCTGGGGCAGAAGTATGACAAGCAGTAGCTCTTCTACCTGTATGAGCAAGGGCTGAAGTAGGTTGTTGAGCTGAGGTAGAATGAGCTGAATTACTAAATTCATTTTCTAGCTGAGTCAAAGCAACTCGGACTACAGCTAGGGTATCTACAAGAGTGCTTCTTGTGCCTGATGAAATTGTATTATCAGTGTTGACAACCATATTAGCATTCCCTTTCTTATTTCTGAGCTTTGTTGGAACTAGATGAGGGTGCAACTTCCAACAGGTGTCCTTAGTATGTTTAGGTTTCTTGCAGTGTTCACATACTAAGTCCTTCTTAGCTTCCTTCTTCTCCTTATCCCCCCCAGATTTAAGTCTAACTGCTACCAAGGCTGATTCAGAGGGTTGTTGCTACAACATAACCTTTCTCCTAGTTTCTTCACCATGCACTAGGGAATAGGCTTGTGATGATAAAGTCACACTATCTCTTGTCAACAACTATTGTCTCACCATGTCATATTTAGAGTTCAAACCAGCTAGGAACTAAAAAACTCCGTTAGTTTCAACCTGCTGTCTATATGATGTTTGTGCATCTTTCTGACTCTCCCACTCAATTGTTTCAAGATGGTCAATTTCATGCCACAGGGATTTTAAGGTTGAAAAGTAAACAGAGACCCGCTTCTCTCCTTGCCTCAGATTTTTAACCTCACATTTTAGCTCATAAGCCCTAGCAACATTAAGAGGCTGAGAATAAGTTTCCTTCATAACATCCCATATTTCCTTAGTTGTTTTGGCCCACAAGTAGTTTCGGCTGATGTGTGGCTGCATAGAGTTGCACAGCCATGTCATCATCAAAAAATTTTCTTAGACCCACCTAGCATAAGTAGGGTCC
This sequence comes from Nelumbo nucifera, assembly GCF_055504915.1. Lineage (NCBI taxonomy): Eukaryota > Viridiplantae > Streptophyta > Magnoliopsida > Proteales > Nelumbonaceae > Nelumbo > Nelumbo nucifera. The sequence continues at coordinate 46,247,078 of NC_142655.1, forward strand.
TCCTTGGAGGTTCCTTCACATCCCCTAGCAAGAAGTTCAATTTTCCTCTACCCCCAATAGCCATCATGGCTGATTGGGCCCATTCCAAGTAGTTTGATCTATCAAACTTAACAGTTGTAATCCGAAAGGTGTTTTCGGTCATGTTACCTGAACCACCAGTCCCAAAAGCACCTTCCCCTTGGTTCTTGTACTCCATTCTAAGTTAAGAAGAGGCTTTAAACTAATGTGACAAGAAAAAACTGTATTTCAAGGCTGATAACAGCCGACCTAGGACAATGATTTTGCAGTTAGATAACAGTCAACTACTGTCCTGGGATTGATCAGTCCTCAGATTTTCTATCTGTACCTCTCTAAATGAATAACAAAGTCCTTTTGAGTATCAATCTCAAGAAAAGGTACTTACTTTATAAAGAAAAAAGCCCAGAAAACTGATTGCTACCTTCAGTCTTCAAACTTGATCAATCGATTACTGTCAGCACCTTGAATCTTGATCAAAGAACCAAGAAAAAAACTGATCGGCACCTCCAATCTTGATCAAGAATCGATCTTGATCACTCAATTCCTACCTGATTCTTCCTGATTACAAGAAGCTCTCTCCAATCTTAGGACAGCTGCTAAAGCCTTCTTGCAACCTCCAAGAATCAGCCGAAACAAGGATCTTTTTGAACTTTCAGCCCTAAACAATTCTCATGTGGTCGGCTGAATTAAATCCACATGAGAAACACTAGCTAAGGCTCTGATACCAACTTGAAAGAAGAAGAAGAACCGTTTACTGTATTACAGGTTTAAAGAGAAGAAAAGAGAGAAAGAGAGAAAGAGAAAAAGAGTGAAGAGAGGAGAAAAGAAAGAAGGGGTTCAGTGGTGAATGATCTACTGCCCCATACACTCCTTTATTTATAGCTTTTAGGATCCTTACAAGAATAGGAAACAAACAAAAATTAGAAACAATAAGGCCAGCCAGCCCAACTTAACAGAAATTAGAAACTAAAGAAATTAGAACTACTAAAAAGAAACTAGAAACTACTAATAAAAGAAATTAGAAACAACTAGGTGTGGGTATGAAACCACACACACTAGAGCCTGAGTGTAGGTATGGAACCCCACACTCATGACTAACCAACCATTTCTTCATTAATCATATATTGTCATCTTTTCTTGGTGGAGCTTCGCCCTTATCTTTTCTTTTCCCGTCCACCCCACCCTTCCTCCTCATGTGTTTTGTTGTGTGTACTTTGTTCAACACTTGGGTCTTGGAATGGATAAACTAGATCTAAAAGCCTTAAAGTGTATTTTTCTGGGATACTCTCATACCCAAAAATGTTATAAATGTTTTCACCCCCAACTCCATAAGTCTTTTGCACTTCCTGATGTGACATTCTTTGAAACCCTGCCCTTCTTTTCGTCTACCGAGTCTTCTGCTACTTCTCCTTCAGTACCTCTCCCAATTACTCCAACTGAAATTGTTGTTCCAATGACTAACCACAGTGTTGACACTAAAATCAGGTCCCCTCCTGAGAGTATGTATTGCAGAGGACCTCGAGGTATTGTTTATCCTACTTTAACTCTTGTTTTGCCACCATCACCTTCACTGTCAACAGGTCTATTTCACCTTGATCTCCTCATTGTGCTTCATAAACGTAAGCGTACATGCACTAATCATCCTATATCTCTTTATGTTTCTTTTGTACATTTATCTCCTGCCTACAAGAAATTTGTTTCCCTTCTTTCTTCTATCTCTATTCCCCATTCTCTCTAAGAAGCTATTGTCTCCCCTGACTAGAAGAAGGTGATGGAGGATCTTTCATGCTTTAAAATCTAATCACACATGGGACCTTGTTTCATTACCTCTCAAAAAGCAGGTTGTTGGGCACAGATGGGTATACACTATTAAACACCATTCTAATGGTAGTGTGGAATGGTATAAAGCTAGGCTGGTTGCCAAGGGTTATAATAAGCTATATGGAATGGATTATACTAAGACCTCCCCAATGGCCAAGATGGGCTCTGTTTGTGTCATCATATCTTTAGCTGCCCACTTTGATTGGGCCTTGTCTCAACTTGATGTTAAAAATGATTTTCTTCATGGTGAGCTTGAGGAGGAGGTGTACATGGAGCAACCTCCAAGGTATGTTGCTCAGGTGAGGTAGATAAAGTGTGTCAGCTTAGCCGCTTATGAAGGTAATCTATGGATTGAAACAGTTGTCACGGGTGTGGTTTGGTAGGTTCAATAGTGTGGTGAAACAGTTTGCTTTAAAACAGCGTAGTGTGGATTATTCAATGTTTGGCAGAGACACACCGTCAAGGAAGATCATCTTGGCAATTTACATTGATGATATAATCATTACAGGCAATGATGAAGAGGGAATTAAGGACCTTGAAAAAGTTCTTGCAACAACAGTTTTAGACCAAGGACTTGGCACAATTGAAATACTTCTTAGGTGTTGAAGTTGCTAGATCAAAATTGGGAATCTCCCTTTCCCAATGCAAGTATGCTCTATACTTACTAGAGGAGACAAGATTACTAGGAGAAAAACTAGTTGATAGTTTGATACTCCTATTGATCCAAATGTTAAGATTTCTAATTGTGAGGGGGATCCTTTGGAAGAACCAGGGAGACTAGGAGATTGGTTGGAAAACTTGTTTACCTCGGTATTACTAGACTGGACACTGATTTAGTGTGGGAGTACTTAGTCAATTCATGCAAAACCCCATAACTAGTCATTGGGAAGAAACTATAAGAGTATTGCAGTACATGAAATCTGCTCCTGGTCAGAGTCTGTTATACAAGAAGGATTGTGAGTTTTCTCCAGAAGGGCATTCAGATGCAGACTGGGCAGGGTCCACTTTGCTTCTAGTAACTACATTTTTCTTGAGGGAAATCTGATTTCTTGGAAAAGAAAGAAGCAAAGTGTAGTTGCTAGAAGTAGCGCAAAAGCAGAGTATAGAGCTATACACTCATACTACATGTGAGTTGGTGTGGCTGAGACGTTTGTTACAAGAAATTGGAATTAGCTATGGCTCATACTACATGTGAGTTGGTGTGGCTGAGACGTTTGTTACTAGAAATTGGAATTAATGTGTCTATTCTTATGAAGCTATTTTGTGATAATCAAATCGCCATCTAATCCAGTGTTCTATGGGAAGACCAAACACATAGAAGTGGACTACCATTTTGTCAGAGAAAAGTTGACAAGTGAGGAAGTGGTTACACCTTATGTGAAGTCAGAAGATTAGCTAAACAACCTCTTCACCAAAGGCTTAAACCATGCACAGATGAATTCCATTTGTAGCAAGTTGGATGTTTATGATATTTATGCTCGAACTTGAGGGGGTCTGTTGGATTTTCCTTTTTTCTTTATTAGTTATAGTAGATAAGGGTATATTTGTCTTTTACCTTCCTTTGTCTTCTACTTCTTTCTATTTCTAATAAGGGGTAAAGTTGCAATTTCCTTATTCATTATCGAATGAATAAAATTGAGCAGAAGTTAGAGGTCAAATTAACCTCGCAGCCTCGACTGTTCAGCCCTAGTTCTTCTACTTCTCTTCTTCGCACTCTCTCATCCTATATCTTCTGGGCAGTTTTTGGATTTATTTTTGACTTGTCATTGCTCCATTTTCTTAATTTAAACAGTTCTCGTCCATTTGGATGAGGAAAGGAAGAAAGGCATGGTGAAAATTATACAAAAGCACAGTAATGGTGAGCAAAATTTCGGATCATTCACAGTCTTTAAATGGAATCCAACATCCAACTCCAAGGATTTATTTGTCGAAGATGGTGTGGTGGTGCATGTAATAGGCTTGCCATTTCATCTGTGTTAACAAGAAGTAGCAGAGTCTATAGCAGTATTGTGTGGAGGAATCTTGAAAGGAGCTTTCTGGGGTGATCTTTATTCAGTAGCAATCCTACTAAGTGGTGTGAAGCCAGAAGACATTCCACGAAAGGTAGAGGTACGAACAGAGGGGAGTTTTGTCTCTGTGTGGCTAGCATCCTCCATTGAAGCAGGGCTGTGGAAGGAGGCTTGTATGGTAGGAGGGGAGAAGGAGGAAGAAGAAGCATTACGTGGACTTGTGAAATTGGTTAATTCAAATGGGAAGGAATGTTTCACTAAAAAGGGCCAACAAATTCTGGGAAGCCAAAAAGCTTTGGGGCAGATGGAAGGTCAAACCTGTAGAAAGCAAGAAAAGGCTATGACAAATGGCAGATCTTTTGCGCAGGTGGTGTCAGGGGAAATAGACAAAAATATACCAGTGTCTAAAGGGAGAGGGCTGAACCAGCAACCTCAAACAGGGAGGGTTGCTGGTTCGACCATTAAAACAGAGAGGCGTGATTTGTTAAGAGGTCACGTGGGAGGAAAAGACTTAGAAAATGGGCCTAGTCGAGTGGATCCCTTTTTTGGTGGGTCGGAGAAGGCAACTCAAGTAAAGGCTTTAAAGTTGGGTTCTTATATTACAAGTTTTGAGCCCAAGGCCCGTTACAAGACAAATGGGCCAAGGGACCCTTTAAGTAGAACGTGACTGGGAGGAGGGATGAGCTGATAGAGGAGATTAAGCGTCTATCTTCTTCTACACCGAATCCCTCCTTTCGGTCGAATAGTTCAGGCGCAAAATCTCAAGACTCTCAGTCTCGAGGCTCTCTACAGTGGGTCCCATCCAACCTGGCGAACCGTCTCTCAACAGATAGGTGCAACCTGAGATACCTGAAGCCTAGTGATTTGAACAAAACAGGGTTTGAAGATTGGTTGAGTGAACAAAACAGCAGTGACGATTCTGATAGAGACGAAACTTTAAGTTTGGGAAGTCTGTCTCCGAAAAGCAACAATGATTTACTTGAAATAGAAAGTTTGCATACAGAGTTCTTGTTTTTAGAGAAAGAGATTGAAGAGGCAGGTGGCGGGAACACTAGAAATGGCAAAGAAAATGGTCCTAAAGCTGTGAAAACTCCTCTTCCCTTCGTCGAGGGAGCTGACCCCGAGTCTAATGAATTACAGAATGTTGGTGGAGAGGGGCAAGATTCGGCCGTGAGGATGGATGTGGGTATTCCAGTGTCGAAAACACACAGAAAGGATTTCCAAGTGGGTAGGTCGTCAGGAAGTGATTCTTTCACTATGTCTACTTCACAACTTTGTCCAAAAATGGGAAATGCCTTAAACCATTTGTCGCCTGTCAACAACTCAATTCCAGTGATTTTAGCCCTACCCCGGTCCTACCAGGTATGGGTGTCAATTCTTTTTTAGGTACTGACTTGTGTGCCATGCCGGTAACAGATATTCCAGCTTCCCATCCAAGAGGTTCTGATGCAAGAGAGAGGGTGATAGTGGAAGGAAGAGAGAGGGTGATGGAAGGAAGTAGTAAGGGGGAGGCAGACGAAATTTGGGAGTTGATCTGTACAATGATAGAGGAACTAAAAAAAAAGGAAGGATTCTTAGAGAGTTGTTGTAGCCAAAATAAGTGTGAGCAGGGTAAAATCTTCCTCAGACATTGGCTGGAAAGGATGGAGAAAAGAAAGAGGATGATTGTTGTATTTGGAAGGGGGAGAAAAAAGGAACAAAGAAGAAAAAAAGATCTGAAGTGGAAAGGCTAATCTTAGACATTGAGGGAGATTTAGAATTTAGTGGAAGAGGGGATAGGAGGAAGGGCCTAAAATGAGGAGATTATGGCCTTTTCATGGGTTTTTTGCTATTTTGTCTCGATGAAAATTATTAGCTGGAATGTAAGAGGGTTAGGGAGTGCAAGAAAGAGAAGGGTGATCAAAGACCTACTCCGATGGAAAAAACCCGATATTGTGTTGTTACAAGAATCCAAAATGATGGAATTAGATGGGAGATGGGTGAGGAGTTTTTGGAGGTCTAGAGGTTTAGGTTGGAGCTCGTCTCCTTCTTGGGGAGCCTCGGGGGGGATCGTAACACTGTGGAGGGAGGATGTGGTGGAAGTAGTGGAAGAATTGATAGGCAGATTCTCAGTTTCCATTAAGTGTAAGAATGTAGAGGATGGGTGTGTATGGGTCTTAACCAATGTTTATGGCCCTATTTCCTATAGAGAGAGGAATGAGATGTGGGAGGAACTATATGCAATCAAGGGGCTATGGGATGGCCCTTGGTGCCTGGGCGGGAATTTTAATGTCATTAGATTCTCTGATGAAACCAGTAATCCCCAACAAGTAATTACAACAAGCATGAGGAAATTTAATGGTTTTATTAAAGAATGTGAATTGAAGGAAATACCTCTACTACAAGCCAGTTACACTTGGTCCAACCTTCAAAAAACCCCTTTGTGTTCGAAGTTGGACAGGTTCTTATTTAACCTTGCCTGAGAGAATAGTTTGGAAAACTTGCTTGCTAGAGCGTTACCTAGGGTCACCTCCGATCACTGTCCTATCCAAATAGGAACTGAGTTTTTTACTATAGGACCCAAACCTTTTAGATTCGAAAATATGTGACTTACCCATCCATATTTTGTGAAAAAAGTGAAGGAATGGTGGGGTGAGGAGGAGAGGGGGGTAAGATGGAAGGGGATCAAGTTTCATAAGAAATTAAAAAGGTTGAGAGCCAAAATAAAAGAGTGGAATAGAGATCATTTTGGTAGAATTGAGGAGCAAAAATTGTGCCTAATCTCTCAAATAGAGAACTTGGATGTAAAGGGATCTCAAAATGGGTTGACCGAGGAGGACAGAGTGTTAAGGAGACAATTGAAAAAGGATTTGGAAGAGGTCTTACTGAGGGAAGAAATCAGTTGGAGACAAAAATCTCGACACAAGTGGATTAAGGAAGGCGATGGGAACACTAGATTTTTCCATGATTTGGCAAATGGGAGACGAAGAAAGAATCTTGTGACCAAGCTAGAGATAGGAGAGGAGGTGATTACCAACCAGGATGATATAGCCAAAATATTTGTGGACCACTTCAAATCGATTTATAGAACACCTTTGAATGAGAGAGCAGTCATGGAAGAGGTGGAATGGCCAAGAATTGATGACGGAGTGGCAAGGTGGCTAGAAAGGGATTTCGAGGAAGAAGAGATTAAGAAAGATGTCTTTCTAATGGATAGATCCAAGGTTCCAGGTCCAGATGGCTTTACAATGGGTTTTTATCAAGACTGTTGGGAGGTGTTGAAAGAGGACTTATTTGAAGTCCTTAAGGAATTTGCAGACAATCACATTATAAGCCCTAGAATTAATGCCACCTTTTTGGCCTTGATACCTAAGAAGAATGATGCCATCCACCCAAAAGATTATAGGCCTATTAGTCTGGTGACAAGCATCTATAAAATTCTGGCTAAAGTGCTCTCGTTGAGGATCAAAACAGTCCTCCCTTCTATCATTAGTGAAACTCAGGGGGCTTTCATTCAAGGGCGACAAATAACAGATCAGATCTTAATTGCGAATGAGTGTGTGGAGGAAATGAAAAGGTCTAGTAGGAAAGGATTCATTTGTAAATTGGATCTTGAAAAGGCCTATGATTTGGTGGACTGGGAGTTTCTATTAGAGGTTATGCGAAATGGTAGATTTGGGGACAAGTGGTGTAGTTGGATCTTTGGGAGTATCAGTACTTGTCACTACTCTATTCTGGTAAATGGTACGGTGAGGGGCTTTTTTCCAGTTTGCAGGGGTGTCAGGCAAGGGGATCCACTTTCACCCTTCCTTTTTACCTTAGTAGCTGATGTGATTAGTAGGATCATTACTAAGGCTGACAGTGAAGATGCCATTAGGGGTTGGAGAATAAGGAGACACCAAGTCCCCGTCACCCACCTTCAGTTTGCAGATGACCTAATGATCTTTTGTGAAGGAGGCTTTAGCGAAAAGGTAGCAAACCTAAAGGAGCTAATCAAAGGATTTGAAAGTATTTCTAATTTGAGAATAAATTTGGAAAAGAGTTGCATAGCGGGTATAAATTTGGAGGTAGGGGAGGTCGAGGATATTGCAGAGTGTCTTGAGTGTTCCACCTCTGCTTGGCCTATGTCATATTTAGGGCTTCCTTTAGGGGCAAATCCTAGGGAGAGTAGATTTTGGACCCCAGTGATAGAAAAGTTTGAGAAGAGATTAGCCTCATGGAAGAGGAACTATGTCTCTTTAGGAGGGAGAATTACCCTAATAAGAGCTACCTTGGCTAACTTACCTACCTATTTTTTGTCTGTATTTAGGATACCAATTAGGGAAGCTAGGAAACTGGAGAAGTTAATGAGAGATTTCTTATGGGAGCCGGGACAAGAAAAAAAAGATCACTTGGTTAATTGGGAAATTGTGTGCAGAAGTAAAGAAGAGGGGGGTTTGGGACTTAGGAGGGTAACTAGAAAAAATCAAGCTCTATTAGGGAAATGGTTGTGGCGATGGCCATTGGAAAGAGAGAGATTGTGGCATGAGGTGGTGGGAAGCATTCATGGGAGGTCGGAGAATGGATGGGATGCTGGTGTATCAAGGCAAGCTAACCTAGCAGCACCTTGGAAGGCCATTCACAACACCCTTCCTCAATTTCTCAATTTTATCAGGTATGAAGTTTGTTCTGGCAACACTGTTCATTTTTGGGAGGATATTTGGGTAGGAGACACACCTTTAAAGGATTCATTCCCTTTGCTATTTTATGTTTCTTTGTACAAAAAAGAGGTGGTCTCAAAATTTGTCTCACCTTTGGGAACACCCTTAGATCGTACTTGGGATTTTGGGTTTCGTAGAGGACTTAGGGATGAAAGGAATATTAGAATTTTTCAAGAAAAAGAAAGGAGCAGTCAGGAATTGAAAGACTATGTGTTAAATAGGACAATACCTTGGTTGAAGACCTTGGAAATCTTTCATCAATTCTCCTTTAATGACCTTTGGAGAAATTGATCAGTAGTAGCGAGTGTGTTCATCCCTAAATGACAAATCAATTACAAGCTGGTCTCCTCCATCCGAAGGCTCACTGAAGTTGAACTTTGATGGAAGTACCATGGGTAATCCAAGATTATCCGAAATGGAGGTGCTTTGAGAAATGAGAAGGGAGAGATTTTGTTGCTCTACTCAGGTCCCTTGGGAATTGGGGACTCCATCAGGGCAGAACTTTTAGCTGTTGTACAAGGGGTCCAATTTGCAAACCAGTTGGGGGTACAACACCTAATAATCGAGGGGGATTCCAAAGTGGTGGTGGGTTGGTTGAAAAATCCTGAAGAGGCTATGTGGCGTTACAAGAATGAAATGAAGAAATTTAGTTGGTTAACAAGGAATATGTTGGTCACTGTACAGTGGGTGGGGAGATCAGCAAATACTTTGTCAGATGTGTTAGCTAAGCAAGGGATAAATAGGGAAGAATTGTTTTGGGCTCAGTTGTGATTCTTGCTTTTCTTTCCTAGTTTACTTGTAAGATTCAAGGAGGGGCTGCAACTCGCGCCTCTCCCTGGGATATTGTATGATCTCACTATAAATCTGCTTCTGAATTAATAAATTTATTATCATTCATCAAAAAAAATAAGCAACACATTCAAAATTTGGCCATTGATCACAATGAAAAAAAAAAGCTAGGAATAGAAATTACCTCATCCCGTGGTTTTCCTTCTGGAGAAGCCTCAGGAATCAACTCTGCTAGTTGGGGAGGATCATCAAAAGGATCATCCAGTATATAGGTATGTTTTATTCTATTACATTAAAGGAACCATGAGTCATTAAGTTGATTGTAATAATAACAGTAACAACAACAACAATGATGATGATCTTCTCTAATCATGGATAGATGCATCAGAAGAATGGAAGTATACAAGTGAAACAAAATAAGCTATCTGTAAAGAATGACCGGATATTTTTATATGGTCGTCCCTTCTCATCCACATATGCTTCATTTATCCTTGTCAAGGTTTCCAATCCTTCAGCAACCTCTCCAAATACCTATGCCAATGGAAATAAATGTTTTCCTTCCATATTTTGTTGATCAGGAAGAAATATGAATCCAAAGCCTATAAAGCAAACATCATAGGAACAAAACTCACAGTGTGTTTACCATCGAGATAGTCAAGATCATCACGCAATGTGAAATAAAACTGAAATTCAACAAGAAATATATGGTTAATGTAGAGTAGATCTGATTTGCAAAATCTCACATAGACTTGTTCAGGTAGAACTGAGAAAAATTAACAGATAGATGTGTCCAAAAAACCACCACAAATGATGGAATTCATGAAAAAAGATTGACTTAACTGTGGTTTTACAAGAAAATTACAGCATGAAGATAACCTCACCCCAACCATGAAACACAAATACCTTACATGTCTAGTGTATCAGCATCAACCAATGATATGTACCCAATATGACAATTTTTTTTCAACAAGAATCATAACAGCTCTTATTGATAAGAAAATTGATGAGCCCTAGCTATAGAGCCAATCACACCAAAGATCAGGACAATTTGTGGGAGGTTTTCATGTGAAAATTAATACTTCAAAGCATCTGGTGGGGGGGGCTAATTGGTATCTTTCTCCACAAATGTGCAATATTTGCAAAGCTAGTTGTGAAACTACAGTTCATTTACCAATTCTATTAAATTGTGTGGTATTAGGTATTTTTCGTTCTCAATGTTTGGGTGCAGCTGAAATCTTCCATTAGACTTGGGTTGCCTTTTTTTTTGAAGGATCAAAAAGAAATTTCATTAAATTGAAAAAAGGAATTACATCTCAACACCATTGGTTGTCAAGTTGACACACCAAATATACACTAGAAATCAAACTGAAAAAGAGTCTTCATTACAAGGCTGTAAATCAAGGGTATTCCAGAATCTTTCCAACAAATCAGCTTTGAATACTTGATCAAATTCTGGAAGTCTAAGGACCCAGTCTGAAATCAGATTTCTCACTGCTGCTACCAGACATTCAATGCTTTTTGACCTGTTCTCAAAAACCCTTCTGTTTCTCTTCTTCCAGATACCAACAAACTGCAAAAGGCACACAGCTCCAGAGAATCCTAGCTTTCTTGCTGCATCTGGAGTTTTAGCCATTTGGAGATCTCTGCTGGAAACATTGGTTGGAAGACACTCACTCCAAATAGAAAGGAGAACTTCCAAATGAAGCTTGCTACACTACATGAGAAGAACAAGTGAAGGACTGTTTCTTCCTCCTGACCAGATGCAATCCCCTAGACTTCAGGTGATCATAAGTGAGAATACTATCATGCACCACCAACTAGGCAAAGGCTTCTTCTACCCTTTTCACCATCTAAGAAAAGGGAAAATTTTTATGAAGATGCACTAGGGCTGCGCTAATTGAGACTATATGGTGAGAGTGGAATATTGGACAAAGTCATTGCAGCTTTTTTATCACTTCTCAACATAAGGAAGTTAGCAACTCATTGTTGGCACATCGTCCTCTAGGACCTAAGAATGATAACACGCATGTCACCTATACAAAATGTACAAGTGTCCCGCACTCAATATCCCTCAACCCCCTTCTAAAACCAAAGTCCCAACTCAAACCAGAATGAGAAAAAGTGACAAAGTTTGAGATAGGTTGTGACTTGTAATCAAACACTAAGTAAAGATCAGGGAAGAGAGAACAAAAAGGAGTTTCAGCCAACCAAAGGTCTACCAAAAGAGTACCCTAGACCCGGATCTACATCAAACCTAATGAAATTAATAAAGGTTGAGTATACTTCATGAATTGCTTTCCATGGAGAGCTCAAATTTAAGGGAGAAACGACCTTTGCCTCCCAGCCATTGTTCATTAGCCTATGAATGCTTTCAATAACTTTGTGCCACAACTTGTCTTCTTCCAAAGGAAACCTCCAAACTCCAAAGCCACTTTCCTACAGAGAAGTGTTCTTGTACATTAGATTCCCTAGCCCTAGACCTCCTTTCTCCTTTGTTTTGCTAACTTGTTCCCACTTTACTAGATGATCCCTTTTTTCATCCCCTGGCTCTCAAAGAAAATCCCTCATAAATTTCTCTAGTTGTCTTACTAGCCTAGCTAGAATTCTAAAGGTGGAAAGTAGACTAGTAGGTTGGCTAAGGTAACTCTAATCAGTGTTATTCTCCCACCTAGAGAAAGGTAGTTCCTCTTCCACAAGCACCAGCTTCTTTGTGAACCTTTCTACTACTGGCTTTCAAAAGGCATCAAGTTTTGGGTTACCTCCCAATGGTAGCCTTAAATACTCCAACGACCAGTGTTTAACCTCACACCCCAAAATCTCAGCTATCTATCTCATACTTCATCAAAATTTATCCCTATTATACAACTCTTTCCCTAGTTATCTTCAAATTGGAGACAAATTCAAAGGAACTAATCAGTTCTCGTAGCTTCCCATATTCTCTTGATTGTGTCCCTTGCAAAATAAAATGATGTCATCTGCAAATTGCAAGCATGTGACTGCCACCTCCAGTCTTCCTACCCTCCAACCTCTAAATAGATTACTTCGATCAGCCTTCAAAATCATCCTACTTAAAACATCAACAATTAGGGTGAATAGGAAGGGAGATAGAGGGTCCCCTTGTCTCAGGCCTCTTTTGCCGGGAAATAATCTCTAGCCACACCATTAATTAATATTGAATATTGAACTGACTTAACCAGCCCTTCATCCACATCCTCCATTGCTCCCCCGAGCCAACTTTCTCCATTATATCTAAGAGAAAAGACCAATCCACAAAATCATAGGCCTTCTCCAAATCCAATTTGCACATCAACCCTCCCCTCTCCTCCTCTTCTCTACTACACATTCATTTGCCACCAAAATATGGTCTATAATCTGTCTCCCTTTGACAAAGGCTCCTTCATGTTGTGAGATTACCAGTGGTAAGACTTTCTTCAGCCTCTTTGCTTAAACTTTTGCTATGATTTTATAAAGACTTCCCACTAGGCTTATTGGTCTAAAATCTTTTGGTGCTTTTGCCTCCTCCTTGGGGATTAGGACAATGATTCCTTGAGAGATTTCCCCTTCCAAATAGAACTCATTGAAGACTTCCAACAAATCCCCTTTGATCCAACACTCCTGATAAAAGGCTAAGGAAAATCCATCCGGTCCTGGGGCTTTAGATCTTTCCATTGAAAAGACAACCTCTCTAATTTCTTCAAGGGTAAAGACATTGTCCAAAGTTGTCACTATAGCTTCTGGAACTCTCTCCCACTGAATGTCTGGAAAAACAAGACTCCTCTCTCCTTGACATAAAAAGATGCTCTTAAAAATGTTTCTACAAAAATCTTAACGATTTCCTCCTCCCCGGTTACCTCATGGCCTTCCCTTCTAAGAGCCGCTTACATCTGGGTTTCTGCCTCCAAGATATCTCTTCCTTCCTAAGCAATTCTTCCAAATCACGCTTCAACCTCCACCTTTCCTCTCTTTCCTCTCCACTCTTATTCAACTCCTCAATCCTTAAAGTAACTTTCTCCTTAACCTCCTCCGCTTTGCCAAAAAGATCCTTGTTCCAAGCTTTTATTTTCTCCTTTAAACCCTTTAGTCACCTCAAGAAGCTAACCCCTTTCTTCAAACCTCTACAACCTACTTCTTGCCACCAACAATTTACCTTCTCCACAAAGGTGGGACCTTCCAACCACATGTTTTCGGATCTAAATGGAGAGCATAGTTGTCAAGGCAACGCCTAGGCGACTAGGCTGTTTTCCAGTTTTGCCTCGCCCAAATGCCTATAGTTTTGTATTCTAGGCGACCACCCAAAGACTTAGGCAGGCACCTAAATCCAGCTTCAGTGCTTTTCTTTTTCTAAAAAACAGGGGCTCCGCCCCTATACTCCTCCAGTCCAGATTCAATGCTTTTTTTTTCGAAAAAACAGGGGCTTTGCCCCTATTCTCCTCCCTTCTTCTTCTTCCCAGCTTCAATTCTTTTTTTCTTCGAAAAAAACAGGGGCGATTCTTCGAAAAAATAGGGGCTACAGATATCAGGTATATATATTTCTGCAGCAGTGCGGTTGAGAAAACAGGGGCTCTGCCCCATTTTTTTGAGCAGTTACAGCAACTCAGCCACTTATTATTTTTAACAGCCAAACCTACTCCCTTCCTAGTTCCTAAACTTATAAAATAGTTTAGGTCGAAGTATAGAAATCTACAGATTAACTAGGCGCCTGGGTGACCATGAACTATGATGGAGAGGGGCCACCAATTAAAGTTCCTTGAGCTAGCAAATAGGACAATGATCCGAGGTAATTCTTGTCAAGGCTTGAGATGTTAAGTCCTCTCACAAAACTTCCCAATACACAAAAAAGAGAAATGTCTAGCTTAAAGAAGATCAGGGATTCATGAAAATTCGACCAAGTAAATTCAGCTTGTAGTAGTAGGAGCTCCTTCAATTCAAATGAGTCTACAAACTCATTAAACCTGCTCATGCTTGTAGTGATTCTCTAACTTGGATTATTAGACTCTGTCAAAAATCATATTACATTGAAATCACCACCCAAGCACCAAGGTCCCTCCCACAAACCCTTAACTGCACTTAGTTCTTCCCATAAGTGAATCCTATCTCTATAGGAATTTGGGCCATGGAATTTGTCAAAGCCCACATCTTACCATCAGTCAAACCTCTGAATTTGATTGATATCGAGAACTACCCTATTAGTTCCTCCACCTCCTCGCTCTTCCAAACCATGACAATACCTTTAGATGCTCCCCAAGATGGTGCAAAGACCCAGCCTGAAGTTTTGTCTCTTGCAACAACAACACATCCGACTTCTCCTTTCTAAGAACTTCTCTTACCATCCTTCTCTTCTTCACACTACCTAGGCCTCTCGCTTTCCAGCTTAAGATCTTCATACCATTGTCAAACTTTGAGCCCTATCTTTAATACCTTAGCTAACAGCCTTCCACTCTTCTACCCCTCCTTTTGTTCCCTTTCCTATCATAATCTATCTCACTAAATAACTTCTCCACTTCACTCATTTTCCTTTTCCTGCCTTTATCCTTACCTTTTCCTTTCCTTGAGTACACCTTAACTCCTAAAGGCTTCTCTAAGGTAGGTTTCTTTTTCTTCTTTTCGAGCAAACCCTTGGGTTTCATTGGCCTCTTTAGTTGTCAAGGCGACGCCTAGGCAACAAGGTGCCCTTGGAGGCTCGCCTCACCTAGTCGCCAAGCAATTTTGCATATTGTGTAATAAATACTTTTATAATGTTATTTTTTTTGAGATTATAATTATAAAAAAGACATTATTAAAGAAAAATATTCATTTTTTGTGTTTATAAACTAATTTCTTTTTATTATTTTCTTATTTGTTAGGGTTTAATCAACACAAACATTGCTATCTTCTTCTTCTTCTTCTTCTTCTTCTTCTTTTACAATGGAGAGCAGCCTCGGCTGCCATTTGAAAAATGGAGAGTACCAAAGAGACAACCCCAGAAAAAACCTATTAGTATTACAACCAAGCCCAGAAAATCTGATCTCTTCTAACCCCTTGCTTTGCAAATTGATATGCTAAACTGTTTGCCGATCTTGGAACCCACCAGATTAGAGTTTGCATATCTTTTGACAGCCTTCTGAATTTTTTAATTTCATTTCTGAACCACCAAGGGCTCTTTTCCTCTCCTCTCAGCCAGCTTAGGATCACTTTAGAGTCCCCTTCAATTATTAATTTCTGAATTCTTAACTCCCTTGCTTTTTGTAACCCATACAGAATTGCCTCCAGCTCAGCTCTTGTGGAGTTTCCTTCCCCAATTGATCCCAAGAACAGGCCCAATATTTCTCCCCTATTATTTCTTAGCATCCCTCCTATTCCGGAAGGGCCTGGATTGCTTAATACTGCTCCCGTCAACACTCAACTTGAAGAATTCAGGTGTTTGAGGATCCCACTGCTTCACCAGTTTCTTCTTGGATGAGGAGGCCCCTGCAATCATCCTCCAGTTTCTGAGTAGATCATCAACAGCAAATTCAGAGAACAAATTCACCGTTTTTACCCAGAGCACCACTTTCATCAGCACATATTCAAGCACAATCTCAGCACTTTTCTCTTCATCTTTAAAAATTCTGAGATTTCTTTCTTCCCAAATCGACCATAAGACAGCAGCCCTAGTGCATCTCCACATCAATCTTCCCCTTTTTCTTGGCCACATAAAGGTAGAAGGATCTGAACAGAGCGGTGACTACGAATGTGCAGTTCTGATTTTTATGGCTTCAATAACTTCCTCCACTGTTTTTCTTTTTCCTGAAAAGATTCTTAGGTTTCTTTCCTCCCAAATAGTCCATATTGTAGCTGCTCTCACTGCCTTCCATATACATTTTCCCCTTTTCTTCCATTGACACAGGAAAGAGGGGCTGAATAGACTTACCACATCCTATGGGGGAGCCCATCTGCATCCAAAGAGAGAACAAACAACAACATTCCAAATACCAGAAGTAAAAGAGCAGGATAATAGTAAGTGGGTTAGAGTTTCACCACATCCCAAACAAAGGACACACACATGAGGAGAGAGGCAATTGTTTGGCCTCCTTTTCTGTAGCACATCACAAGTGTTTACCTTTCCCAGGAACACTTCCCAACAAAAAGCTTGTACTTTTGGAGGGATCGGCTTAGTCCAAATTTCTCTCACTGGGAAGTTCACCCCCATAGGGTTAATATGAATGAGCAAACCACCTCCAATTGGTAGGGAGACAATTTTGCATGGGCTCTCTGAATGGATGAAGTGTCCATGTTGGACATGCTTCAGACTATGACAGTCCATGGATTTTTGAAGGACAACTCTATGAGGCTCATGCACTTGTGCAATCTGAAGAGAGTAGGAGGAATGCTATAAATCCTCCAGAGGGGAACAGGTTGCTCTGGTGGCTAAGGGTGGTATCAGTGGGGTAAAGAAAACTAATTTGAATAGGAAGTCAGAAGGTGATGAAAAGGACAAACTTTGGTAAGCCAAGCAGGGGCAAACAGGGAAGACCTTTGTCGTTCCTGAACTGAGGAACTGAGGGAAAATGGAGGGGATGGAGTTCGTGCAGGCAGGTCAGTGGAGGAGATCCTTGAAGATAGAAGCAAAAAAATCTCCTGTTCAAAGAGATGAGAATCAAGGGGAAGGTAAGCCTGAAGGTAAGGGAAGCGAAAAAGGGTACAATATTGCTGGAAGGATTAAAAGTGATCGCGTGGCTAAGAAAGTTCATAGCTGGAGCCTGTTCAAAAGGTAAGCAGATAAACTGGCAGGATTTTAGTACACTAGAAGGGAGAAGATATGTTGTTGAATGTAAGAGGAATAGAAAGGGGTTCTTAATAGCTTTGGCTGAATTTTTTGGTAAGGGACAAAGGCAACTGGTGTGTCTACCAGCAGGAAAACAGAACCAAGGCTGGGGGGAAGTTGACGGGTTGCTCAAAGAGTTCTTAGCTCAAAGAGTAGCAAATGAGAAAAAAGCCCCCATAAGGGAGGAGAAGGCTTATCTCAGTAACAGCAGGGTACAACAAGGGCCAGTGGTCATGGCAAAAACAAAAGGCCATTGCAGAATGGTGGGAGGTCTAGAGAGAGAGGAGTGGGATAGTAAGTTTGTGATACAAGCCAAGGAAAAGGTTAATGATTGGAGGAGGGTAGCTGACTTACTGGCAACCAGGTTGAAGTTGAAGAGTGTTTTCATAGTAACCCCCTTCAATAACTGTAAAGCCATCCTAGATCCATTAGAGAATGATTTGGAAATATTAGCTATCAATGTTCAGGCTGAGTTTGGATCATTCACAGTCTTCAAATGGAATCCAACATCCAACTCCAAGGATTTTTTTGTTGAAGATGGTGTGGTGGTGCGTGTAATAGGCTTGCCAGTCCATCTATGGAAACAAGAAATAGCAGAGTCTATAGCTGTGTTGTGTGGAGGAATCTTGAAAGGTGCTTTCTGGGGCGATCTCTATTCAGTAGCAATCCTGCTAAGTGGTGTGAAGCCAGAAGAAATTCCACGAAAGGTAGAGGTACGAACAGAGGGGAGCTTTGTCTCTGTGTGGTTAGCTTCCTCCATTGAAGCAGGGCTGTGGAAGGAGGCTCATTTGGTAGGAAGGGAGAAGGA
The DNA here is from genome assembly GCF_055504915.1 of Nelumbo nucifera. NCBI lineage: Eukaryota > Viridiplantae > Streptophyta > Magnoliopsida > Proteales > Nelumbonaceae > Nelumbo > Nelumbo nucifera. Next base: position 46,264,985 of record NC_142655.1, read on the forward strand.
GGAAGAAGAAGCACTACGTGGACTTGTGAGATTGGGTAATTCAAATGGGAAGGGATGTTTCACTAAAAAGGGCCAACAAATTCTGGGAAGCCAAAAAGCTTTGGGGCAGTTGGAAGGTCAAACCTGGAGAAAGCAAGAAGAGGTTATGAAAAATGGCAGATCCTTTGCGCAGGTGGTGTCAGGGGAAAAAGACAAAAAACTTCTAGTGTCGAAAGGGAGAAGGCTGAACCAGCAATTTCAGACAGGGAAGGTTGCTGGTTCAACCATTAAAACAGGGGGGCGTGACTCTTTAAGTGGTCATGTGGGACGAAAAGAAGGGCCCAATCGAGTGGATCCCTTTTATGGTGGGCTGGAGAAGGCTTCTCAAGTAAAGGACTTAAAGTTGGGCTCCTATAGTCTTGAGCCCAAGGCCCATTATAAGACAGATGGGCCGAGGGACACGTTAAGTAAGCATGTGACTGGGAGGAGGGATGAGCTGATAGACGAGATAAAGCGTCTATCTTCTTCAACCCCGAACCCTTCCTCTCGACCGAACAGATCAGGCGCAAAAAAGTTTCAAGACTCGCAGTCTCGAGGCTCTCTACAGTGGGTCCCATCCAACCTGGCGAACCGTCTCTCACCAGATAGGCGCAACCCGAGATACCTGAAGCCTAGTGATGAGAACAGAACAGGGCTTGAAGATTGGTTAAGTGAACAAAACAGCAATGACGATTCTGATAGAGACGAAACACCAAGTCTGGGAAGTTTGTCTCCGAAAAGAAACAATGATCTTCTTGAAACAGAAAGTTTGCATACAGAGTTGTTGTTTTTAGAGGAAGAGACTGAAGAGGCAGGTTGCGGGAAGACTAGGAATGGTGAAGAAATTGGTTCTAAAGCTGTGAAAACTCCTCCCTTCGTCGAGGGAGCTGACCCTGAGTCTAATGAATTACAGGATGTTGGTGGAGAGGGACAAGAATCGGCCGTGAGGATGGATGCGGGTATTCCAGTGTTGAAAACACAGAGAAAGGTTTTCCAAGTGGGTAGGTCGTCAGGAAGTGATTCTTTCACCATGTTTACTTCACAACCTTGTCCAAAAAGGGGAAAGGCTTTAAAACCATTTGCCGCCTGTCAGCAAGTCATTTCCAGTGATTCTAGTCCTACCCCCGTTCTATCAGGTATGGGTGTCAATTCTGTTTTAGGTACTGACTTGTTTGCTATGCCTATAACAGATATCCCAGCTTCCCATCCAGGAGTTTCTGATGCAAGAGAGAGGGTGATAGTGGAAGGAGGAGAGAGGGTGTTGGAAGGAAGTAGTAAGGGGAAGGTAGATAGAATTTGGGAGTTGATCTGTACAATAATGGAGGAAGAAAATAAAAAGGAAGGACTCGTAGAAAGATGTTGTAGCCAAAATAAGTGTGAGAAGGGTAAAACTCTTTCTCAAACATTGGCTGGAAAGGATGGAGAAAATGGGAAAGGGGGGAAAAGAGGAACAAATAAGAAAAAAAGATCTGAAGTGGAAAGGCTAATTTCAGACATTGAGGGGGATTTAGAATTCAGTGGTAGAGGGGAAAGGAGGAAGGGCCTAAAATGAGGAGAATATGGCCTCTTATTGGGTTCCTTTGCTATTTTGTATCGATGAAAACTATTAGCTGGAATGTAAGAGGGTTAGGGAGTGCAAGGAAGAGAAGGGCAATCAAAGACCTACTCCGAAGGGAAAAACCTGATATTGTGTTGTTACAAGAATCCAAACTGATGGAATTAGATGGGAGATGGGTGAGGAGTTTTTGGAGAGCTAGAGGTTTAGGTTGGAGCTCGTCTCCTTCTTGGAGAGCCTCGGAGGGGATTGTAAAACTGTGGAGGGAGGATGCGGTGGAAGTAGTGGAAGAATTGATAGGCAGATTCTCAGTTTCCATTAAGTGCAAGAATGTAGAAAATGGGTGTGTATGGGTCTTAACCAATGTTTATGGCCCTAATTCCTATAGAGAGAGGAATGAGATGTGGGAGGAACTATATGCAATCAAGGGGCTATGGGATGGTCCTTGGTGCCTGGGTGGGGATTTTAACGTCATTAGATTCTCTGATGAAACCAGTAATCCCCAACAGGTAATCTCAACAAGCATGAGGAAATTTAATGGTTTTATTGAAGATTGTGAACTGAAGGAAATACCTCTGTTGCAAGCCAGTTACACTTGGTCCAACCTTCAGGAAACCCCTTTGTGCTCGAAGTTGGATAGATTCCTTTTTAACCTTGCCTGGGAGAATAGTTTGGAAAACTTGGTTGCTAGGGCATTACCCAGGTCACCTCTGATCACTGTCCTATCCAAATAGGAACTGAGTCTTTTCCTATAGGACCCAAACCTTTTAGATTCGAAAATATGTGGCTTACCCATCCAGATTTTGTGAAAAAAGTGAAGGAGTGGTGGGGTGAGGAGGAGAGGGGGTAAGATGGAAGGGGATCAAGTTCCATAAGAAATTAAAAAGGATGAGAGCCAAAATAAAAGAGTGGAATAGAGATCCGTTTGGTAGAATTGAGGAGCAAAAATTGGGCCTAATCTCTCGAATAGAGAATTTGGATGTAAAGGAATCTCACAATGGGCTGACCGAGGAAGACAGAGTGTTAAGAAGACAATTAAAAAAGGAGTTGGAAGAAGTGTTATTGAGGGAAGAAATCAGTTGGAGACAAAAATCTAGACACAAGTGGATTAAGGAAGGCGATGGGAACACTAGATTCTTCCATAATTTGGCAAATGGGAGACGAAAAAAGAATTTTGTGACCAAGCTAGAGATAGGAAAGGAGGTGATTACCAACCAGGATGACATAGCCGAAAAATTTGTGGACCACTTCAAATCGATTTATAGAAGGCCTTTGAGTGAGAGAACAGTCATGGAAAGGGTGGATTGGCCAAGAATTGATGAAGAAGTGGCAAGGTAGCTAGAAAGGGATTTCGAGGAAGAAGAGATTAAGAAAGTTGTCTCCCTAATGGATAGATCCAAGGCTCCAGGTCCAGATGGCTTTACAATGGGTTTTTATCAAGACTGTTGGGAGGTGTTGAAAGAGGATCTAGCTAAAGTCTTTAAGGAATTTGCAGACAATCACACTATAAGCCCTAGAATTAATGCCACCTTTTTGGCCTTGATACCTAAGAAGAATGATGCCAACCACCCAAAAGATTATAGGCCTATTAGTCTAGTGACAAGCATCTATAAAATTCTGGCTAAAGTGCTCTCATTGAGGATCAAAATAGTCCTCCCTACCATCATTAGTGAAACTCAGGGGGCTTTCATTCAAGGGCGACAAATAACAGATCAGATCTTAATTGCGAATGAGTGTGTGGAGGAAATGAAAAGGTCTAGTAGGAAAGGATTCATTTGTAAATTGGATCTTGAAAAGGCCTATGATTTGGTGGACTGGGAGTTTCTATTAGAGGTTATGCGAAATGGTGGATTTGGGGACAAGTGGTGTAGTTGGATCTTTGAGTGTATCAGTACTTGTCACTACTCTATTCTGGTAAATGGTACGGTGAGGGACTTTTTTCCAGCTTGCAGGGGTGTCAAGCAAGGGGATCCACTTTCACCCTTCCTTTTTACCTTAGTAGCTGATGTGATAGTAGGATCATTACTAAGGCTGACAGCGAAGATGCCATTTGGGGTTGGAGAATAGGGAGACACCAAGTCCCCGTCACCCACCTTCAGTTTGCAGATGACCTAATGATTTTTTGTGAAGGAGGTCTTGGTGAAAAGGTAGCAAACCTAAAGGAGCTAATAAAAGGATTTGAAAGTGTCTAATTTGAGAATAAATCTAGAAAAGAGTTGCATAGCAGGTATAAATTTGGAGGTAGGGGAGGTCGAGGCTATTGCGGAGTGTCTTGAGTGTTCCACCTCTGCTTGGCCTATGTCATATTTAGGGCTTCCTTTAGGGGCAAATCCTAGGGAGAGTAGATTTTGGACCCCAATGTTAGAAAAGTTTGAGAAGAGATTAGTCTCATGGAAGAGGAACTATATCTCTTTAGGAGGAAGAATTACCCTAATAAGAGCTACCTTGGCTAACTTACCTACCTATTATTTTTCTGTCTTTAGGATACCAGTTAGGGAAGCTAGGAAGCTGGAGAAGTTGATGAGAGACTTCTTATGGGAGCCGGGACAAGAGAAAAAGGATCACTTGGTTAATTGGGAAATTATGTGCAGAAGTAAAGAAGAGGGGGGTTTGGGAATTGGGAGGGTAACTAGAAAGAATCAAGCTCTGTTAGGGAAATGGTTGTGGAGATGGCCTTTGGAAAGAGAGAGATTGTGGCATGAGGTGGTGGGAAGCATTCATGGGAGGTCAGAGAATGGATGGGATGCTGGTGTATCGAGGCAAGCTAACCTAGCAGCACCTTGGAAGGCTATTCACAACACCCTTCCTCAATTCCTCAATTTTATCAGGTATGATGTTTGTTCTGGCAACTCTATCCTTTTTTGGGAGGATATTTGGGTAAAAGACTCACTATTAAAGGATTTGTTCCCTTCGCTTTTTTCTATTTCTTTGTACAAAAAAGAGGTGGTCTCAAAATTTGTCTCACCTTTGGGAACACCCTTAGATCCTACTTGGGATTTTGGGTTTCGTAGAGGACTTAGGGATGCTGAAATTGAGTCTCTTTCTGTTTTGCTTGGGTGTCTTAATCAGGTTTGTTTGGATCCCTCCAAGCCAGATAAGAGGGTTTGGACTCCTAGACACAATGGAACCTTCACTTGTGCTTCTTTTTTCAAGTCCATCTCTCAACTTTCTACTCACCAACCCTTTCCGTCAAAAGAAATTTGGTGTAGGCCAGTTCCCCCAAAAATTATGGCTTTTTGTTGGGAAGTTTTCCATGGGAAAGTAAACACTTTAGACAACCTACAAAAGAGAAGACCTTTTCTCTGTATTTCTCCTAATTGGTGTATCCTCTGTAGAGCTCACGGTGAGGATTGTTACCATCTATTAGTATCTTGTCCCTTTTCTATAGACCTTTGGGCTTGGCTACTTTCGTTGTTTGGGGGTAGTTGGAGTCTACCAGCAGAAGTTCACATGCTCTTCAACCATTCTACCTTTTATTGGCCTACAAAAATAGAGAGAATTATGTGGAGATGTGCTCGTGCTGCCTTGACTTGGACTCTTTGGGAAGAAAGGAATCTCAGAATTTTTCAAGATTAGGAAAGGAACAGCCAAGATTTGAAAGACTGTGTATTAAACAAGGCAATACATTGGCTGAAGACCTTGAAAATCTTTCATCAATTCTCCTTTAATGACATTTGGAGAAATTGGTCAGCAATAGCAAGGTGTTCATCTTTAAAGGCCAAATCAATTACAAGCTGGTCTCCTCCACCCGAAGGCTCAATTAAGTGGAACTTTGATGGAAGCAGCATGGGTAATCTAGGATCATCCGGAGTGGGGGGTGCTTTGAGAAATGAGAAGGGAGAGATTTTGTTGCTCTACTCAGGTCCTTTGGGAATTGGGAATTTCATCAGGGCAGAACTTTTAGCTGTTGTACAAGGGGTCCAATTTGCAAACCAGTTGGGGGTACAACACCTAATAATCGAGGGGGATTCCAAAGTGGTGGTGGGTTGGTTGAAAAATTCTGAAGAGGCTATGTGGCGATACAAGAATGAAATGAAGAAATTTAGTTGGTTGACAAGGAATATGTTGGTCACTGTACAGTGGGTGGGGAGATCAGCAAATACCTTGTCAGATGTGTTAGCTAAGCAAGGGGTAAATAGGGAAGAATAATTTTGGGCTCAGTTGTGATTCTTGTTTTTCTTTCCTAGTTTACTTGTAAGTTTCAAGGAGGAGATGCAGCTCGCGCCTCTCGTTGGGATGATGTATGAACTCACTCTAATTTTCTTCTGAATCAATAAACTTATTATTATTCATCAAAAAAAAAAACCAAAGAAAGATGCACAAGAAAATAAACCATCAGAAGTTGGAGACCACACTCTACAATCAGCTACAGGTCCAAGTAGACCCTCTCAAGTGTTGAAATCAACAGCACTAGAGACTCACACTCATTTTCCCTCAACCCTCTTCTAAAGAAAAAATCCCAAGAGTCCCTGATTTTGAAAGCACACCAAACCTAGCAACAGGTTTGTTTTTATAGTTTGATAAAGAGTAGAGGTCTAAGAAATTGAACATAAGAGGCACATACCCAACCCAAAGGTCTTCCCAGAATAAAACTTTGTTGACACAACCAACACCAAACCTGATAAATTGAAGAAAAGTTGGATATACCTCAAAGATTGCCTTCCAAGGAGAGGATGGAGCTGCATTGGGGGCTAATTTTGCATCCCAGCCATTATCTGCATCACCATGTAAGCTTTTAATGACCCTGTGCCACAACCTTTCTTCCTCACAAGGGAATCTCCATAGCCATTTTCCTAGGAGGGCCTTGTTTCTCATTATTAGGTTCCCTATTCCTAATCCACCCTGGTCCTTAGGGTAACAAACTTGCTCCCATTTCACTAAATGATCTTTCTTTTCTTCACCTGGCTTCCACAAAAAGTCCCTCATAATCTTCTCCAATTTCCTAGCTACTTTCGCCGGGATCTTAAAGGTGGAAAGGAAATAAATGGGAAGGTTTGCAAGGGTTGATTTTATCAAGGTGATTCTTCCCCCCAAGGAAATATAATTTCTCTTCCACATTGCCAACTTCTTCATGAACCTCTCTACCACCGGTTTCCAGAAACTTTCAGCTTTCGGATTCCCACCCAAGGGCATTCCTAAGTATTCCAGAGGCCAATTTTTCACTTCACAACCTAGCAGATTTGCCATGGCTTGGATATCCCTCCTTTCAATGTTGATTCCGACTACACAGCTTTTTCCCCAATTGACTTTCAATTTGGAGGCCTGCTGAAATTCATCCACCAATCTTTTCAGATTCCTTAAACTGCCTTCATCACAGCTTTCATTATGTCATCAACAAATTGCAAATGAGACACCATCACTTCTGATCTACCCATCCTCCAACCTTTAAACTGGTTTTCTTGATTAGCTTTGGTGATTTGTCTACTAAAAACCTCAGCCACAAAGGTGAATAAGAATGGAGATAAGGGGTCACCCTGTCTTAGTCCTCTTTTAGCCTAGAAGAAATCCTTTTCTACCCCATTCATCAGAATAGAAAAATGTGCTAAGCTAATACATTCTTTAATGCACATCCTCCATCTTTCACCTAGCCCCATCTTTTCCATTAAATTCAACATGAAGGACCAATCCACCATATCATAAGCTTTTTCAAGGTCCAATTTACAAATCAAACCTTTGTCACCTTGTTTTCTCTTAGCTGCCACACACTCATTTGCCACTAAAATTTGATCCACAATTTGTCTCCCCTCTACAAAAGCTCCTTGGTTCTAAGAGATAATATAGGGCAATACAGTCTTCAACCTACCAGCCAGGACTTTAGCAATGATTTTATACAAGCTACCCACAAGACTTATCGGTCTGTAGTCCTTAGGGGTTTTGACTCCTTTTTTGGCACTAAAGCAACAAAAGTTGCATTTGCTCCAAGCAATAATTTTCCTTCTTGACAGAACTCTACAAATACATCCATTAATTCATCATTCAAAATTTCCTAACAATCCTAATAGAAAGCCATTGAAAATCCATCCAGCCCCGGTGCTTTAGATCTATCCATCGAGAATATTGCTTCATGTATCTCCTCAATAGTGAAGGCTCTTTCTAGGAGGTCAACTTCGGATTCTGGCACTCTGTCCCACTGTAAATCTCCCAATTCTGCCACATTTTCATCAAAGGATGCTAGGATTGACTTAAAGTGATCCACAAAGCATCTTTCAATTTCCTCTTTTGCAGTGATCACTCTTCCATCCACCTCTACACTGGAAATTTGGTTTTTCCGTCTTCTCCCGTTTGCTAGAGAGTGGAAAAAACTGGTATTTCCATCCCCTTCCAAAAGCCATTTGCATCTAGATTTTTGCCTCGAAGAAATCTCTTCTTTTCTTAGAATCTCTTCCAATTGCACTTTTAAGTTCCATCTTTCTATTCTATCCTCCACCCCACACTCTTTCTTGGCCTCCTTTTGGTCCAGTTCCTCTATTTTCCTGGCCAATTCCTCATTTATGACCACAAGTTTTCCAAATTCCACTTTGTTCCACTCCTTGACCTTTTCCTTCAATCTTTTCAGTTTCTTAGAGAATCTCACCACTTTATTTCTAGCCCTAATCCCATCTTCTGACCACCATTCTTTTACCCTTTGCAAAAAGTTTGGAACTTCTAGCCACATGTATTCAAATCTAAAAGGTGTGGGGCCACCAATAAGATTTTCTTGGTAAAGGCTTAAAGGGCAATGATCAGAAGTCACTCTAGGTAGGGCTTTTAGTGTCAAAGTGCCCCACAGCTCTTCCCAATCAATGGAGAACAGGAATCTATCCAGTTTTGAGCACACTTGATTTTCTTGGAGATTTGACCAAGTGAAAGTGGCTTGTAACAAGGTAGGCTCTTTTATTTCTAGGGACTCAATCAGGGAATTGAAGTGTTTCATGCTAGATGTTAAGGGTTGGTTGCGGTTGATTGTCTCATTTGTATATCTTATTACATTGAAATTCCCACCCAAACACCACAGACCCTCCCATATGCCTCTGACTACAGCTAGCTCTTCACAGAATGAGTTCCTCTCTCTATATGAATTCGGCCCATACACATTAGTCAATACCCACTCCCTTCCATCACTCATCCTCTTGGCTTTTATTGATACTGAGTACTAACCTGTTAGTTCCTCCTGACAGTCAACCTCCTCATTCTTCCACATTGTAAGGATTCCACACAAGGCACACCACGACAGGGCAAAAGACCAACTTAGACCCCTACAACTCCAGATACTTCTTATCCACCTTCTGTCCAAGTCCGAAAGCTTTGTCTCCTGTAACATGACTATAACCGGTCTCTCCTTTCTTATCACATTCCTGATGATTCTCCTTTTCTTTGCACTTCCTAAACCTCTTACATTCCGGCAAAGCACTTTCATTTCACTCTTTTTTCCCCGACCCTAATTCAATCCCAAATCCTATTCTCCTCTTTTCTTCTCCCTTTTCCTATTTACAATCTTCTCATAGGACACACCACAGGCTAGCCTTTCCACCTCAATCATTCTTCTCTTTCTTTTTTTTATCATCTTCTACCCCCTTTCTAAGATAGACCTTTCCTTTGGCAAACTTCCTTTTGGCTTCTTTTTGTTCCGCTCCTTTTACTTTGGGTATCTCTCTACAGCCTTCTTCTCCCTCATCCAAACGACAGTCTTCCTTTTCCTTCTCTTGGGAACCTGCAATAACTTCATTTCCCACCTCATCCTTTTCCAAAACCATCACATTAAACAATTTAATGCTATATTAAATAATATATATATATATATATATATTATTTAATTGGTAAGATGAAACTCTATGTTCCATGTATGGAATTATCACAATTCTATCTTGAGAGGAAAGATATTTTATTTTTGATAGGAAAGATAATATTATACCTGGGAAGCATTAAGATTCTCTCCAGCACTAGCCATAGCAACAGTCCCAGTTTTAGAGTGCTTTAAATCTTGATGGATCTCATCACCAAAGAAGCGAGCTTGATCACCATAAAGAAACCTGAAAGAAAAATGATGCAGGATAAATATGTTTATGTAATCTCATAAGTGAGCCTGATCAGAAATCTGTTGCATTTCAAGTTTTTGACAGGTTTTGTATACCAACATTAGTAGGCAATGTCGAAGGGGTCATTACTTGGTGTATTGGTAAAATTTCAGGTTGGCAAGCATGAGAACAAAGGTTAAAGTCAAAGGTTAGGACCATACCCAGTGTACCCTTTCCAAGACCCCAGATAGCTAGGACCAACATTGGGTTATGGCCTTTAGTAGGCAACCTCAGGCTCTTATGAATGCAAGAATTTCAGCTATGTAATAATGAAATATTATAATCTATTTCTCCATAAAAAAGGGTCATTACCAATATCAACCTCCAGCATTCTTTGCACATAATGACCACTCTCAGGCCCTAATCCACATTTTAATGCTTGTAAGTCCAAGATTTTACATTTTACTATTGCACCAAGCAACGGGCCAATGGTGCCTCCAATTTTATATGTATATGTTTGCATGTTTTCCACTTAAGAATAATAACAACAATCCAATCAAAAATGTAATTCTACCATTGAAACATCATATGTGAAATTTCTTACTTGTATATGGAATCACCACCTGTGCCCTTTCCTGTCGGATCACCAGTTTGTGCAGTAAAATCCTTCTGAACTGTATGAAACAGACAACCATTGAAGTACTTAATCCTGCAAGTAAAACAACCAATAAGACAATGATGGTTAACATGAGCATGTATACAGAAGCAACATAATGCAAGTCTAGAAGAAGAATAAAAAGAAGCCTGGAAGACCCACCAAGCCCAAAGAACCCATAGAGCTCAAAGAAGTGAAGGTGACTAAAATGTTGGGATTGCTTTTCTTGGGGATGAAGAGTTTGCTAGGAAGGCATTTAAAGAATTGGAGAAGGATCAGGAAAAAGAAAAAGTGAATTTAGAAGAGGATGGTCTTAAGTTATGGGCTGAAGATGCACAAGATGGAAGGTGGTCAGTTGGAGTTGTAAGGATATTGACAAAAAATGCAGAGAAGTGGTTGCAGACCAGACTACTGAGATTAATGCAGTCTAGGAGTCAGAAAGGATCAATGAGAGATGCAAGGATCCAAATGATTATAAAAGGTTCACCAATGCAGAAAAACGCTTCAAATATCAGAAAAACCGTCAAACTGTTCAGATTTCAGAAGTCTTTTGTTTTTTCATGAATAACAGAAGCTGATTTATTAAATTAATAAAGTGTACAAAGGGGAAAAGGGAGAGATAAACTCTCTTAGCTCTCCTAAGTACAGACAATACAATTACAATACAGCCTAAAATAAATTATACCTTCCCACCCCCTACTTTGCTAACATATCAGCAAAGGAATTAGCAATCCTTTTCACCCATTGAAAATTGATTTTGTTAGGATTCTGCCTAACACAGGTGTTATTCAAGGGAACACAGCCTCCTAACAAGAAGAAGAAGAAGAAAATGGATTGTTATCGAGTTTTCTAATTCCACCACCCCAAAAACAGTCTCCACCAACCTGAAATTAATTGTTATCAACCCTGCATCCAAAATAGCTCTTCTGTCATCAAAAGGAAAGACCGATACTCCAGAGGGTGCACATAGCTTCTCCATAATAGCCTCCACGACTAGCTTCCAATCAGGAACCTTCTTCTCAGCCTTTAGAATCAATCTTCTTTCCCATCCTCTGCTATCTTTTTCCAGTACTAACCTATGAAACTTTCCTAGGCTGACTACCGATAATTGTTGTTGCATTTCCTCTCGCTTATTAGCCACCTAGAAGTGTTGCAGGAATTTCTCAAGCTCATTGCACTCAGACTCTCCTTCACACCAAGAACTCTCGAATAAGAGCTCAGAAGGTTCGCCTACATTGAAGACCGGGAATCTATGAATGGCCGAAGCACCTGCCTTCCGGACCAAAAAATTTTGAAGCTTCTGTGACACCAATCTCCAACCCCAACCTCTTCTTCCTTCTGGGATACAGATGCGCTGATGTCTATTTCTTCCAAAGAATCCTATGACCTCCAGAAACCACCCTTTTCAGTTGCATTTTAGAGTCACCTGGTACCTTCTATTTGGTAGATCCAAATAGCTTTTCCACCCCTCGATCTTAATAGTGAGAATAGCTCCACCGGTGAAACCTTTCAGCCACTGAATGGCTTCCCCTAATAGAAAGATAGTAGCTCTCCCTTCTTCCCTGAGCTTTAAAATCGATTGATTTCGACTTTTACCTTCTTCTAAGACAAAATTCTTCTTCTCAATCGTCAACTCACTTCTCCAATGGCATGCCATTTTTAAATCGTCAACTCAATCTGCCCATGAATACCTTCATTCTTAACTACTCGTTATTCAGACAGGCGACAACCAAGCTCCAATAACCATTACCTACGTCCCCTTTCTCTATCTTCTCATGTGTTGTGACTTGTTGCAAAATACTAGGAGTGTGACAGTTGCTAGTTAATCTACTTCCACCTTGAACAGTAAAGGGAAGTTGGCAACAGTGGTGGCCCATTGGGTAAAAAGTTTGAAGCTGTTTTCAGCCTTTAAGGCCGAAGATTTCTTCAGGGTTTGGGGACTTATTGCTGCTTCATCATCTATGAGACGACAGTTTGTTGAGACTTGGTCCCCTCCAACAGATGGTTGGAAGAAGTTAAACTTTGATGGGAGTTGTGTGGATAACCCAGGCCCTTCAGGTATTGGGGGGGGGGGGGGGGCCATTAGAGACGAAAATGGTTCCATCATTGCCCTGTACTCTGGTCCTGTGGAGGTAGGTGATGTTACACGGGCAGAGTTTCTAGCTGCAGTATATGGGGTTGAGAAGGCTAAAGAGCTGGGGATCAATAGATTGATCATCGAGGGAGATTCAAAAACTGTGATAAAATGGTTGCAGAAAGGGGAAGGGTGACATGGAAGTTGAAAAATGATTTCAGAAGATTTAAATGGATGTCAAGGAACATGTCAATTCAGGTGGGATGGGTAAGGAGATCTGCCAATAGTTTGGCATATAGCTTAGCAAAGCAAGGGGTTCAAAGAACATATATGTTTGGGGCACATTTGTAATTCTGTACTGGGTCAGCTTACTATGCTGATTTCTTTTGTAACTTATTGGTGTATCCTAAAGTATTTTAATCAATAAAAGTTTCAAAGTTATTGATCAAAAAAAAAAAACAGTGGTGGCCCATGGAGGTAAGTCAAGAAAAAAACCCAGTTCTTCCTCTTCTTGGGTGACCTCTAAGCTTCTGGGGTTGGGTAAATTTTTGGGGTTGTCATGGAAGGCCTGGAAGAGGAGACAATCAACTATCTGGAGGGGGTCATACAAAGAATCCTCCTAGAGAGAGCGAAGCTAGCAACGAGAAAGAGGGGCATCTTCAAAAAAAGTTGGGAAAAAATGAGACTAACTTAGGGATTAAATGATAAGGCTAGGAGTAGTGAGGGATCTTAAGGAGGTAAGTTTTTGGTTCTGTTTTTTTGCTTTGGTTTGTCAAATGGAGCTAAAATTTCTCTCTTGGAATGTCAGGGGATTAGGGTCAGGAAGGAGAATGATCTTGGTGTGTGATGTCCTAAAGTGGTCTAAATCCCAAATCATTTTATTGCAAGAAACCAAGTTGGAAATAATGTAGGATGCTACAATCCAAAGTATCTAGGGGGAGGGCAAGTCAAATGGCTTTCTAAACCAATAGTCTGCAGTGCAGGTGGTTTGGTGAACATGTGGGACCTGACATGGTGTAAAATTATTTTACACAGGATCAGATTGTTCTCAATTTCTGTGATTTTGGATTTGGCTGTTGGGTAAGTGTGTCAAATTACAAATGTGTATGGTCCAATGGATGCTAGCCTGAGAAGTGCTTTCTGGGAGGAACTAGCAATGGTTAGTGGTTCGTTTGACTGTCCCTAGGCTTTAGGGGGAGACTTTAATGTGACAATATCTACATATGGAAAGAACACAAGAGGGCGAAGGACTAGGGCGATGAGCATATATGCTGACTTTATTAACAATTTTGATCTTTTGGACCTTCCTTTCGTGGGTGCTCAGTTCCCTTGGACAAACAATCAGGAGTCCCCTTCACTGGTAAGGCTGGACAGGTTCCTATTGTCTTCTAATTAGGATGGGCTTTTCCCTGCTTTTAAACAACTGGCCCTTCCTAGACCTGCTTCTGATCATAGTCCTATTCAGTTGGTTTGTGGAATGAAAGAAAGAAACAAGGTTCCTTTCAAGATGCATGGTTTGAAGAAGATGGCTTTATCCCTAATGTTGAATTCGGTTTGGTTGGATATTCAAGTGATTGGTTCCAACTAATACATCCTTGCAAAAAAAGAGTGCAATCAAAGAAAAGGTTAAAATTTGGAAACTAGAGAATAGTTTGTCTGCAGAAACTGAGAAAAAATCATGCCTAAGTGTGATTGATGAGATTGATAGAGCAGAAGAGCTTGGGCCCATTTCGGAGGACCTAAGGCTAAAAGAATCCAAGCAAAAACTAATTTTGACAGGTTAGCAGTTAAAGATGAGATCAGATGGAGATAGAGAGCTATTCCCATCTTATCCAATTTTACCTTTCATTCTGGAATGTTCCTTTATCCTATTAAAACATGTGATTATACCAACTTTCTAGAATGCTTTAGTTTGTTGAAACCTTCTAGAATACTTTTTTTTTATAGATGAAAAGTTAATTCATTAATCAAAAGATATAGCAGTACAGGTAACCCAACATTGAGAAGCACGAGGTGCAGCCTCAAAAAACAGTAAATTACAGCCTATTAATATGGAGAAGAAGGCAAATTACAGCTTGTAGTGGCTGACTAATTTGGTTTTAAAAATGGTTTGGTCTGGCTTGGGTCCAGCTGGATCTGCATACTTATATAATACCACCCTCTTACACTTATGGTTCAGAATGGTTCCATCCTGTCCTGGCTCCTGAACCAAACCCGACTTGACAGCTCTACCTGAAATGCCCTCCCAATTTGATGTGACTAGGAACCTATCCAGCTTACAACATATAATGTCTGCTTGCATATTGGGCCAAGTACATTGTGAATTTTGCAAGGGAAGATCCCTTAGCAATTATATAATACCACCCTCTTACACATGGTTCAGAATGGTTCCATCCTGTCCTGGCTCCTGAACCAAACCCGACTTGACAGCTCTACCTGAAATGCCCTCCCAATTTGATGTGACTAGGAACCTATCCAGCTTACAACATATAATGTCTGCTTGCATATTGGGCCAAGTACATTGTGAATTTTGCAAGGGAAGATCCCTTAGCAAGCTATCCAAAATGAAATCATTGAAATTTTTCATACTTCTAGTAACTTCGGAAGTTCCCGATCCTTTTCAGAACAAAAGCATATCATATTGAAATCCCCAGCTAGACATCATGCACCCTCACATAGTATACTTACACCATAAAGTTCCTCCTACTATCCTTCCCTCTCTCTCTCTATAAGATGTAGGGCCATAAACATTAGTCAGCCACCATTCAAAACCATCATTTTTTACTCTAAATTTCAATGTCAACATAAAAATACCCTCTTTTCCTCAAAAAACTCTACCTGACTCGCTCCCAAACTATCAAAGTGCCAACAGAAAGGGTGAAAACCCAATCCTTATTCCTCGACCCCCAAATACTTCTCATCCAACCGAAGTGTCAAATTATTATTAAATGCATACTTTGCACAGATTGCTTAACCAAAAAAACGCTTCAATAGATTTAACAAATGCCCCAACCCTCCCCAAAACAAACATAAGCCATTAGCTTGTTAATAAGCCATGTTATGATTATTTAAAGTGAAGAGAAAAAAGATCCCTGGTCCAAGAACAGCTCATCATAGAAAAATATCACAATGCATACAAATCCCATGATTTAGAAGACTGGAAGCTAACTTTAATGAGCTTCGACCTACATATCAGGATACTAAATTAAAAGACAAATTTAAGACATACTTAAAACAACAGTAAATAACAAAAATCCTCAACATCTAGCTTTTTCCTCAGCAACAACATTGAACCAGACCCAACTATTTTCTCAAAAAAGTTTCAAATAGCAGTAGCTAGATATCAACGTTTAGACAAAATGGAGAAATCGCAAAAGAGAAAAAAACAAAAGAAAAGGCGCAAGAGGACAGGACTATTTACTTGCAGAGCTTCAAAAAGCTTTTGGTGGTTAAGGGGCACCGGTCCGTGTGCAGATCCACAACGATATCCCCCAAGCTCGTCACAATGAGAACTGACATTTTCCAACCAGTTTTTCTAACGCAGTGGTCGAAATTCGAGAATCGATATGGAAATGGGAGGGACACCTTGAAGCTTACAGCTCGTGAACTCCTCCTTTCCCTTTAAGGTTGATTATGCTAGTCTCAGTGTTGCTGCAAGTCTGCAACACTGTAAATATCACGATCCATTAATCACTCAAACACGTGAAATAGTGGAAAAGCCTCAACCCGCAATTCCTCTCTCTACCGAATCGATTGCCGGCTGTTGGTTCATTTAAAACATTGGAATAAGAAGGAAATTTTAATAGAAGCCTCCTTGTTTGTTTAATCCTTCTACAGACTTAAAGAAGACTGACCTAATCGACTTTGCCTCTGCAACTGAACTGCCCTCCTCCGGTCTCAGAATCAGACACGCTTAACCGCGGAAGCCGAGTTGTTTTACTGGAGTGGAACTTAGGTCGGGTCAACCCGAACTCAATTCTAACAAGGGTTAATTATTAAATATAGGGAAAATTCTCGATAGTGCCCTTACTCGAACTTTAAAATGCATCCGAACTTTCATTTTGTTTTGTGACAATCTAAATAGCTGACGTTAAGTTACTGTTAAGTATCATGGAAAAATAGACAAATTCCCCTTAAATTTTATTTTAATTTTCTTTATCAAATGAATCCCAAAACTTGTGCTTTCAAAATGAGCAATTTGAATGCACTTTTCAAAATTATCAATTATTTCACTGAGCCATGACAGAAATAAGAAAAACGCTTATTTACGACAAATAAAAAAGAAAAAATAAAAAATAATATCTCTTTTTCTGGGTACGAATCCCACAAAGGACTATAAAGGCGATGAACTGAACCAACACCCTTTTGAATGGGACGTTGGAGTAGCTTACAAAGTAAAGGAGATCAATAGGAATTGAAAAATAGGCTACAGCGATAAGGAAAATAATGTGGGTTAGCCAGGCCCAGCCCATTATGGGCTGGGAGGCCTAGCCCACTAACGGGTGATAGCGTCAGCCACACTAGGGGGGAAGCCCTGTTGCCGTCATACGGAGCCAATTGCAGGATGGTCAAACATACCCGCCACAGCCAGCCGCCTGACTTTGTACGGTCCTCATCTGGTGCGTTCATCTTCACCTACCTCTAGACTGCTCAAGTATAAATAAGAGGTAGCTCCCCCTTAATGGGGGTTGGAACATGAATTCTAACACAGCTCCCTTATTTACTTCCCGCACCTACCTTGTTTCCTTAGCATTTACTCTTGGAGACCCGGTGCACCCGAGGACTATCACCAAGACCTCGTCTCCACCCGAAGCCTTTGACACTCATTATTTTGCAGTACCTCGGATCTCCAGGAACCTCGCCACCGGAGTGATGACATACAATCCCCGGCTTCTACTGTCCTCGGAAGGAATACCTCGCCTCGGCTTACCTCTTATGAGGCCTCGAAGTCTTCAACCTATCCTCGAAACTTGGAGAGTGAATTTACCTCGTTGCCCCCGACTACTCCATGCGACAACAATTGGCGCCATTTGTGGGAAACGTTGCTAAGATGACCCCCCCCCCTTTTAGGATAAAGAACATACTTTTACTCCAAGCCCTCCTAAGCTTGAAAGCAATGGTGCAAAGTACTAGGAATAATCAAAACCTGGTCACCTATGAACAATTTCAGAAGGTCCTCGATCGTTTAGACCGCCTTACTCAACGTATGGAAGAAGTCTACCCCCGAGCAGGAGGTCCCTCTCGAGGCGACCACCCCGCTGGGGTGTCAGAGGATCAGGGTCGACACAAGCATGTCGAGCCACCAGTCCTCAGCTAGGGCAACAATTCATTGGCCGAGCCATCGGAGTCGAGCAACAACCATCCCCCCAATTCACCACAAAGGAACATCTGTCCTCCTAGCCAAAAGGAAAATGTGTCCGCTCAATCTAAAGACAGTCACCAGCCTTCGGAGTAACACCACCACTGTCGAAGGGAGGTCCCTCGGGATGATGGCGGGCATCTCGATCGCCTTGGAATTTGCTCCCAAGGTGAGAGCTGATGCCATGCCACTCCACCTCCCATCTCGAATCTCCAGGATGTACTAAATGATTGTCGTGCCCGTAGAGGAGCACGCGACCTAGTCTCGGAGTACTCGGGAGTCCGAGCTGACACCCATCGAGTTCGTGAAGATAGAAGTGGGGCCCATGCCCATGCTGACCCAAGGCTTGTCAAGTTGTGAGCTGAAGATCGGGGCCGTCAAGGGCGAGCTCCACTAGGTTAAGGGGAGCCAAGCCGACGCCTCAACCAGTCACAGCAACTCCGCTGGCCGCATGGACACATTCATCCCGAAAATCATTTCGGAGCCTCTCCCCCCACACTTCAAGGCTCCTACTTTGGAAATGTACAATGGCTCCTCAGACCCGGATGACCACCTGGAAAGTTTCTGAGCGCTCATGATACTCTATGGGTATTCCGATGCCTTGACGTGCAACACTTTCCAAGCCACCTTCAAGGGGCAACACGGTGCTGGTTCTCCAGCCTCCCCCGAGGTCGATTAGTTCTTGGGAGTAATTCGCGAATATGTTTCTCAGCAGGCAATGCCAAAAGAGCGTCGGCTCACTCATGTCCATCAAACATAAGCCAGGCGAAAGCCTGCTGCCTTACATCGACCGCTTTAATAAAGAAGAGCTCGAGGTCAGGGACCTCGACTCCATGGTGTCAATGCATGCCACCATCAACGGACTCTGAGCTAGCTCTGCCCTCAAGTGTTCGGTCGTCAAGACCACACCGAAGACGAAGCTAGAATTCCTGAAAAAGGCCCAAAAGTATATTGTGGCCGAGGAGGCTTCTGCCAGGGACCATCAGGACAAGGAAATCGAACATAACGGTGGGCCCTCTGGAAAGAAAAGGAAGAACGAGGATCGCCGTGCTGATGGCAGCATAGATAACAGGAAGTCGTCAGCCTCAGCCATGGCCTACAACCAATATACGCCACTCAACTTCACCTGGACCCAAATCCTGATGCAAATAGGCGAGGAGAAGTTTGTAAAGTGGCCAGAAAAGATGAAGAGAAGCCCCAAGAGGGGGAACCCTAAGAAGTACTGCAAGTTTCACTGTGGCATGGTCCACGATACCGAGGACTGTTACGAGTTAAAGAACAAGATAGAGTCCCTTATCCGCCGTGTACACCTGAAGCAGTACATCGGAGGCGAAGCCAGTGCTTTATCCTCCCACAACAGCAACAACAACAACACCAACACCAACAAGTCGCCAGAGTCATCGACGTCATCGTCAGGGGCTCGCCTTAGGGGGAGCCTTGGCCTCAGCCCGCAAGGCCCACGCCAAGCAGTTGAACATCCGAGGGCCAGCCCCCAAGAGGCCAAAGTAGCACGAGGACCTCTCCTTCACAGACGAGGACCTAAATGGGATCACGGTCCCCCATGATGATGCGTTGGTAATTTAGGCTATAGTGGCAAACTTCCTAGTTAAGAAGATTTTCGTCGATAGTGGCTCCTCGATACACATCCTCTTCTATGAAGCTTTTGAAAACATTATTAGACAGTGTATGCCCTTAGCTCCAATCAGAATGATGTATATTATGACATTTATTGTAAATGAATAAAGTACATATTTGATTCATATTATTATGGTGTGTTTCTGTGTAATACCCTTAAACTGGACACATATGAGACTCGTGTTAGTTTAGAATCTTCACAGCCGTTGGATAGATCTGGGAGATTTATCTTGCTAAGGCTGACACTGATATGCCACCAAGTTGGTTGGGGTGGCCTGTCTCAGCTGCCAGGGTGAGACCTAAGGTACATGTAGTGTGGGTTTTCTTGAAACCTTGAACCATACTAGAATTCCAGTATTGCCCTAGACCTTGGAGATAGATGGGCAAGACTGGAATGCTACACCTGACCCCTAGACTCGATTGTGATACTGCACTAGGTGTCGAATTGAGCTGTCTTTGATATGCCAATCAGTGAGATCCTTAAAGGGGGTCAAAACCTGGGTATGTTGGGACAGTCCGGGAATTCATCTGAGTGGGTGATCATAGTGAAAGGACCAGCCCTTTTGTTAGACAAAGTGAATGATCGGGGATGCACTCTCTCTGATGGAAACCTAAACTGTCGACAGTCGATTTCAACCATTGAAATTTGTTTTGCAAAATATATTTATATAGAGATATACATATATATTATGGTTTCAAAATGTTTGCAAAAGGTTTTAATTCCCAGGATCCATGTGAGTAGAGAGTGCAACACTGTTCCTTGCAGCCGAGGGAGATTTCCTCTCTTGTCGGGTAGTGTTTGATCATTATGGGCTGAGAGGTTAAGTGTAAGACCATTGAGGGTAATGTCTGATGGGCTAATCTTGCATCTGCCCGCAGTCCTTGGGTTTTTATAAGGTGGCTTGACCCAATGACCATTTAGTGTAAATGTTGGGCTCATTAAGAGCCCATGGTGATGAACTAAGGGTTCACTATTTCTAACAGTGAATTCGGCCAGGCCTTGATACAGATGTTGGACTGAACCCATGCCATACAAGGAAAGCCAACTAGGCAATAAATTAGGAGGTTAAGTGAGCACATGGACTTAATGGGCCTAAAGCCCAATTCGAATTGGCTTAATAAGATTAATTAAAAAGAGGCGAATCTAAGATTTGGATCAACAGATAGGATAATGGATTATCCTTATCCACTCATAGAGTCCAAATCCAAAAAAAGATTTGGATTAGGAAACTCCTAATTTGATTAGGAAGGTTGATCTCTATCTATAGATAAAATAAGGAATTATCGTTATCTCTTAAAGAGAGTCCAGATCCAAATACAAGATTTTGATTAGGAAACTCCTAATAAGATTAGGAGATCCTCTCTTTAAAGGCTATAAATAGAGGAGCAGGGCCAACCTCTAGACACCAGACAACAGAACAAGAGTTCTCAGTTCACAAATCACAGAGAGAAAAATCTGCAGTTTGACTGCTCCTGTCTTTTGCTCTTGCCGCCCCTGTCATCTTCGGTGGAAGCAATCTTTGGATTTCTCCTTGAGCGTGAACACCTACATTGGGGGTGTACCATTACTCCGTATTAGGTATGTCCCTCTCCTTCCTTTGGCTTCATATCTGGTCTGGTTTGGCTTCAAAATTGACCATTGAAAATGCAGTTTTCTAAAATAGGGAATGCAATTCCCACTTAGGAGAGAGAGAAATTTTTGAAATTTCGCCCAACCTTACTGCAGGGTTCGAAAATCCATATGATGGATCTCTCATCCTTCAAAGATAAAGATAGAGCCAGAGTGCCTTCAGCCTACCGACGTCCCACTTGTCGGCTTCTCCGGCAATATTGTTAAGTTGAAAGGAAAGATCACCCTACTAGTCATGTTAGGAACCGAGCCTCAATATGTGACAAGGATGACGGAGTTCCTTGTCGTGAGGATTGGCTCCCCCTACAATGCAATCATGGGGAGGCCGATACTTCATATATTGTGAGCTTCCATGTCCTCCTACCACCTAGCCCTCAAATTCCCAACCAAGCACGACATCGAAGTCGTTCGGGGGGATTAGTATGTCACCCGCCAGTGCTACGTTGCAGCGCTGAAAGGTAAGAACAATGAAGCCTTGCCACTAGAGGGCCTTGACCTCAAGGAAGAACCAGCAAGCCAAGGCCAGTTGGCAGAGGACCTCGTCTCAGTTCCCCTGGACGAGGATGAGCCCGAGAAGACTATCCGTGTCGGGTCCAACCTTCTCCCAAAGAGCCTATCCGAACTAGTAAGTTTCCTCAAAACTAACGCCAATGTCATCTCATGGTCCGCCATTGACATTCCCGAAATTGATCGTTTGGTCATTACTCACAGGCTGAGCGTGGACTCGAGATCTAGGCTGGTTTGGCAAAAGAAGAGGAACTTTGCACCGGAGCGATGGAAGGCCATAGGAGAGGAGGTTGACAAGCTACTCGACACCAGATTCATCCAAGAGGTATACTATCCTAACTGGTTGTCAAATGTGGTTTTGGTTAAGAAAACTAATGGGAAATGGTGAATCTAAATTGACTTCACAAACCTTAACCGAGCCTGTCCCAAGGACAGTTTTCCCTTACCAAGGATAGACCACCTTGTCGATGTCACTACAGGATATGAAATGCTTAGTTTTATGGATGCCTTCTTACAACCAGATAAAGATGCACCCCAAAGATGAAGAGAGGGCCTCATTCATCACTGGACATGGAACATACTGCTACAAGGTGATGCCCTTCGGGCTTAAAAACGTAGGAGCTACTTACCAGTGCCTTGTGAACAAAGTGTTCAGGGATCAGATGGGGAGGAATGTTGAGGCCTATGTAGATGATATGGTGGTGAAGAGCCTGAAAGTCAAGGCCCACACCTCAGACTTGGTCGAGACCTTTGACACTACGGAGGTTTAATATGAAGATGAACCCCAACAAGTGTGCCTTCGGCATCACTTCGGGCAAGCTTTTAGGCTTCATCGTCACTCAACGAGCTATTGAGGCCATACTGGACATGGCACCTCCTCGGTCGATGAAGGAAACCCAGAAGCTCACCGGCTGTGTGGCAGCACTCAACCGCTTTATGTCAAAGTCAGCTGACAGTTGTCTTCCCTTCTTTCGAGTCATCAAGAAATTGAAGGACTTCTAGTGGACCGGAGAATGTTAGAGATCTTTCAACGAACTCAAGGAGTACTTCACCTCGCCTCCCCTCCTGGCCCGCCCGGTACCAGGAGAAACTCTATACCTTTACCTGTCAGCTGGGGAAGAAGTGGTTAGCTCGGTCCTGATCAGAGAAGACGGAGCATAGAAACCAATATACTATGTCAACAAATTACTGTGCGGCACCGAAACCAGATATCCCGAAGTAAAGAAGCTGGCCTTTGCTCTCATGGTTTCAGCCTGAAAGCTTAGGCCTTACTTCCAAGCTCACTCCATTATGGTGTTAAAAAACCAGCCCCTCAGAGCTGTCCTCACCAAGCCTGAGACCTCAGGACGCCTAATCCAATCAGCCATAGAGCTTTCCGAATATGACGTATGATACCTGCCGAGGCCCGCCATCAAAGCACAAGCCCTCACAAATTTCATGATGGAGTGCACCTTCAACCGAGCTCTCCCTCGGGACCCGGAAGATGAATCAAGAAATGGGTGCCTCGTCGGAGACACTCCTCCTGCCTGGAAGCTTTTTGTGGATGAGTCGTCCAATACCAAAGGAAGTGGCGCTGGCCATATTCTTCTCACCCCGGATGACTCAACCATCGAATATGCACTGACGTTTGACTTTTCGGCATCCAACAACGAAGTCAAGTATGAGTTTCTCTGATGTGTGTGCATGCTACACATCATTTTTAGTGCTGTTTACATGGTTTTCAAGATGATTTTCATGATTTTTACCCTAATTGAGCAGAATTTCAGGAAACTAAGAGTTTGGGACAATCTAGGGTGAAGAAAGAATACTTCGGCCCATCTAGAAAAAAGACCCAGCTGAAAATCAAAAGGAGAGCACTTCGGCCCACCAAGGAGAGAGCCCAGCCAAAACCCTCTATGGGAGAACATCACTTCGGCCCATCAAAGAGAACAATCTAACTGTAGTTCGGCCCACTAAGAACTGCAGCCCAACCGCAGCCCTAAGAGAGGTTCAAAAAGATGACTGCCTTTAGAAAAGAGAAAGGAGGCTGAAGGGAAGAGTATAAAAGAAAAGAAAAAGAAGAAATTAGGGTTCGAACCCCTGAAAGCAAATTGAAGAAGAGAAGTGCTAGAGGAGGAAGGAAACTGCTGAATGCGAATTGAAGAAGAATCACATCAAGGAGATCGAAGATTGATGCAAGGATCATAGGTTGTCTTCTTCTTTGGTTCTGCGCATTTGGTAACCTAGATTCAACTAGGGTTTAATGGATTTTTGTCATTGAATCTTTCTTTCTTGCTAATATTCGAACCATGTTGGGTGTTGATTCAAATCTGTAATTAATTCCTTTATGTTATTCGACTGATTAGATTCATTATTGGGATTTCTTGATTAGGGTTTTCAATTGATAGAATAATCTTGCCGAATTGTTCTTATTTCTTGGATTGCTTGAATTGCTTGAGAAAGAGTTTAGTAATCAGATCAACTGATCAAGAAAATGGATCTAATGCATCTTAGAGATAATATGCATGGTTCGTTTGGTCTTCATTCAATCCTGAATTGATGCCCTTCGAATTCTTTGTTCTTAATGCATATTTGGTGATTAAATTCTCGATAGAGATATAGGAATTATCACCCATAGATAGAGTGGGCTGTGCTCGAGAGAGGCTGCTCATACCATTAGGGTTTCGCCAACCCATGACTGAATTCCACATCAATTGAATAGCTTAATGGTTTAATTGCTGAACTGATTCTGCTAATGTTTACATACAACTTTTCTTCTCATTGTTGAAGGTGGTTTGATCCGAAACTGTTTAGGGTAGTTTTCTAATTAGGAATTAGGGTTTTTATTTGTTTAATATTTCGGTTTATCAGATAACAAAAGGTTGATTCAGTACTAGTAGTTGTTGGATCAATCCTCGTGGGAACGATACTCTACTCATCATTGTATTACTTGATCGGCTAGTGCACTTGCTAGTATAATCCATATGCATCAAGTTTTTGGCACCGTTGTTGGGGATTATCACAACAATATTAGGAACTATCAACTGATGTTAATCTGATTTTAATTCTGTACATTATGTTTATGATATTTGTGTATTAGTCTCTTTATGACTTTGACTTGTATAGTTTATGACACATAAAAGTGAAAGGAGAGCATCACCTACGATCCTGAGATTGAAAGAACTCTCCGTCGCTGCCTTAGAACTTCTAAGCAAGGGAGAGCTAAAAGTGTAGAGATGGCCGAACAAAGGACCATGATGGATTATGCCAAACCAACCCTCATCGGGGCAGCCGTGAGCATTGTGAGACCAGCAATAACTGCTAATAATTTCGAAATCAAACTAGCTATCATTCAGATGATACAAAATACAGTTCAGTTTTGCGGTTTGGCTCATGAAGATCCGAACACTCACATCGCCAACTTCTTGGAAATATGTGACACATTCAAGCACAATGGAGTTAGTGATGATGCGGTGAGGCGCAGATTGTTTCCGCTCTCATTGAAGGACAAGGCTAAGACTTGGCTGAACTCTCTACCAGCTAGATCGATTGCTACTTGGAATGAAATGGCCAGCTGCTTCTTATCCAAATATTTCCCTCCATCCAAGACAACAAAGATGAGGAATGATATCACCACCTTCTTTCAACAGGACGGGGAGTCCTTGTATGAGTCATGGGAGCATTACAAGGAACTATTGAGGAAAGTCCCACATCATGGACTTCCCATATGGCTGCAAGTTCAGACATTTTATAATGGGTTGACCGAAGCCAATAAGACCATTATGGATGTTGCAGCTGGGGGATCCATTAATAATAAGACCCCTGAAGTTTCCCATGCACTCCTTGAGGAGATGGCTGCAAACAACTACCAATGGCATTCCGAGAGAGCCCAAGTTAGGAGATAGCTTGAACTTCATAATGTAGACACCTATACAGCACTGTCTGCACAAATCGGTGCCCTCGGCAAGAAGATAGATGAAATGCAGTTGGCAGCCATGCATGTCCAAACCGTAGTCTGTGAATGGTGTGTGGAGGTCATATCATCACTGAATGTCAAGTCGGAAATCAGTTCGTGCAGTCCCCCGAGCAGGTAGATTTTGTTGGTAATTTGCAAAGGTAGCAAGGCAATCAGTACCCTCGTGCATTTAACCCCGGTTGGAGGAATCACCCCAATCTTTCTTGGAAAAATCAAAATGCGGTGAAACCCTTTCCCCAGAATTTCAATCAGCTAGAGAAGAAATCCAATCTAGAGGAGCTGATGACCAAGTTCATAGCAAGTGCAAAAATGAGATTTCAGAACCAAGAGGCATCGGTCAAGAACTTGGAAACTCAAGTGGGATAGTTGGCACAGATGATATCTTCTAGAGTCCAAGGCACTTTACCCAGCAATACCGAAGCAAATCCAAGAGAGCAGGTGCAAGCCATTACCTTAAGGAGTGGTAAGGAGCTGCTGACCGGATCATTGTGGCATTAGCAAGTGCACTATCCGTTCAAGTAGTAAAGTAGTGAATAGAGTATCATTCCCACGAGAATTTAGGAAACAATTACTAATACTAATTTGGTCAATTCTTATCTGATTAACAACACAGTATAACTTTATTCAAAAATTAAAATCCTAAGCTAAAATCTATCTAAAACATTGGCTCAAATGCCTTCAATTCAAGTTAGAAGAGTGAGCAATAAAACCCAATTTCAAGATTCAGCAATCAATCAACTCGAGTCATTCGAATAGGCCATGATTAAGCCTTGGTTTGGTAAAACCCCAAGGTCATGAACAACCTCTCTCAAGCGCATGTTCATCCTATGCATGAGTGATGGTTCTTCTATCTCTAGTAAGAATCTAATCATTCATGCATGCATTTCTTCAAACACATCTAAGGCATCAATTCAAATCTGAGTTGATCACCAATTGAGTGCAAGTTATCTCTAACCTTGCATCCAATTTAGTTCTTGAATAGTAGATCTGAATTACTAGAGTCTTTATCAAGTACTCTAAGGATTCCAAGCATTAGATCAAATTTGCTAACCTGAAAATTGAGGATCTAAATTATCTTTCAAGCAATTCAGATCTTACAAATTTCAGATCTGAGATTTCAGATATGAGTTTTGAAAGATAAATTGGCTAATTTGATCTAGAATCACCCTCTATTCAAGAAAAATTTACATCAAAAGAAGCTGAATTCGAACCAAAGAAAGATGGAAATAAAAGGAATTATTACATAAGATCTTTGAATCAAAATTCCCCAAATTCAAACTCACCTTCTTCTCTTCTTGCTAGCTTGAACTCTTTCAGCCATTCTCCTTCTCCTTCTTGCACCTAGATCTTCTTCTCTCTTCTTCTCTTCAAGGTGTTCGAACCCCAAGGGATGGGAGAGCCTTGATCTCAAGCAATTGAACACCTCTCCCCCCTCTAGAGGCCTCTTTATATAGATTTTCAAGGGAGCTTTGCCCCTTCTTGAAGTCTCTAGAATGGGGTGTATTACACCCCCTTTGAACCTTCTAGAGTTTTCTCTCAAGAACCTTCTAAGGGTTGCCGCCCGTAGCTCTTTTGGGCTGCAATTAAGCTCATTCTTTGCACATGTTAGCTACAATCTAGGCTATTCTTTGGGCTGAGAATGGGCCTCCACTTGTTGGGCCTAAATTTTCTCCTTGCTTGGCTTCTTTCCTTAGGTTTTCCCAAGGAATTAACTTGCACTACTTGGGCCGAATTATGCTCTCTTGCTTCCATGGCTGAGCTGGGCTGAATTTGGTAATTTTTGGCATTCTTTTCTTATCTTTTGCCTTCTTTTTCTTGAATTGATTGCCCCTGAAATCTTTTTGGCATTAAGCTAAATTAGGGCAAAATTGAATAAAACCGGCATAAGAATTCTTGTAAAGACCTCATAAATTATAGACAAATTGTATGTTCATCAGCTGCAAGAGGTGGAAAAGAAAGCAAAGGAAGAAGGCAAGGTGAGCGCAACCCTAGAAACCGAAAAGGAGGAAGAGCAATCTGATTCAAAGAAAGAGAAAAGTCAACAACCGCAAGTACCATTTCCGAATAGGCTAAAGCAACACAAATTGGAAAAGGAATTCGGTAAGTTTCTTGAAATTTTTAAGAGTTTACATATTAACATTCATTTTGCAGATGCTTTAGCTTAGATGCCACACTATGCACAGTTCTTGAAGGAGATATTGGCAAACAAAAGGAAACTGGGAGACGTGGCTATAGTTGCACTAAATGAAGATTGCTCAGCAATCCTCCTCAATAAGCTGCCTCAGAAACTGAAAGATCCAGGGAGTTTCACTATTCCTTGCACTATAGACAGTTTGAAAATTAAAGGCATTATGTGATTTAGGAGCTTGTATAAATTTGATGCCATATTCAGTTTTTAAGAAATTGGGGTTGGGTGAACCCCAACCCACTAGAGTTGCACTGCAATTAGCTGATAGGTCCATCAAGCATCCTAAGGGAATCATAGAAGATGTATTTGTTAAAGTTGACAAATTCATTTTTCCCGTGGCTTTCATAGTTTTAGACATGCAAAAGGACGTTGATGTCCCACTTATCCTAGGGCAACCTTTCCTAGCTATAGGAAAGGCAATGATAGATGTCCAACAAGGGCAACTTAGCCTTAGGATTCAAGATGAGGAAGTAATTTTTAAAATGTTTGATGCTATGAAACATGCACCTTCTAGTGATGATTCCTACTATATGATTGATGTCATTGATTATGTTGTTGGTGACTGTTTTCAGGTTAACAGATTGGCTGATCCCTTTGAGCTATGCATACAAGATGGAGAAGCCATAGTGGAAGAAAATGAAGAGATTCAAAGCATGGCAGGATATTGATGAACCTACAATTTATCTATAATTTTTGAGGGCTTTAGCATGGATTTTATGCCAATTTTATTAATTTTTGCCTTAATTTAGCTTAATGCTAAGAATAAGTTTCAGGGGTAATTAATCCAATAAAAGGAAGGAAAAAGGCAAGGAAAGAAGGTTCAAAAAGACCAAATTCAGCCCAGCCCGGTTATTGAAGCAAGAGAGAGCATTTCGGCCCAAGAAGAGCAAGTGGATTTCTTGAGAAAACCCAAGAAAAGAAAGCCTAACTAAGAGTAGAATTTGGCCCAGCAAAGAAGACCCATTCTCAACCCAAAAGAGCAACTCAAAGTATAGATATCATGTTCTAAGAGAGAGCCTAAGTGCAACCCAAATAGCAACCCTTAGGAGGCTTTTAAGAGAGCTCTAGAAAGTTCAAGAAAGGGGTGTAATACACCCCATTCTAAAGGTTTCAAGAAGGGGCAAGAACCCCCTTGAAAAACTATATAAGGAGGCCTCTAGGCGGGGGGAGAGGTGTTCAATTGGTTGAGAGGAAGGTTCTCCCACTTTTAGAGGTTCGGCCACCTTGAGAGAAGAGAAGAGAAGAAGGCTAGGCACAAGGAAGAAGAAGAAAAAGGGCTGAAGGAGTTCAAGTCAAGCAAGCAAGAAGGGAAGGTGAGTTCGAAATTGGGGGTTTGTGATTCAGAGATCTTTTGTAATAAATCAATTGTAGTTTCATTCTCCTTTGATTTGAATTTAGTTTCTTTATTATATTTTCTTTCTTCTTTCTCCTTCCATTTTCCTTGATGTATTTCAGCTTGTAAAATTTCAGTTCAGCAATCTAATTCTTTTTTATTCATTCAAATGGTTATGAATCGTACTTGAAGTTTCTTGAATAAGGTGTTATTGTAGATTAATTCGGCCAACTAACCTTCA
Source organism: Nelumbo nucifera (assembly GCF_055504915.1). Classification (NCBI taxonomy): domain Eukaryota; kingdom Viridiplantae; phylum Streptophyta; class Magnoliopsida; order Proteales; family Nelumbonaceae; genus Nelumbo; species Nelumbo nucifera. The sequence goes on from NC_142655.1 coordinate 46,294,129, forward strand.
AAACTCAGATCTGAATTCTCAGATCTGAGATTGCAAGATCTGAATTGCTTGAAAGAGAATTCAGATCTGCAAATTTCAAATTGACCGAATTGATCTAAAGCTTGGAATTCTTAGAATGCTTGAGAAAGATTCTAGGAATTCAGATCTACTATTCAAGAACTGAATTGAGTGCAAGGTTAGAGATAATTTGCACAATTCAGTTGGTGATCAATTTAGATTTGAATTGATGCCTTAGAAGTGTTTGAAGAAATGCATGCATGGGCATTAGATTGTTGTTAGAGATAAAAGAACCGTCACTCATGCATATGATGAACATGCGCTTGAGAGAGGCTGTTCATGACCTTGGGGTTTCACCAAACCAAGGCTCAATCATGATCTATTCGAATGGTTCACTTTGATTGATTTCTGAATTCTGAGATTGACATTAACTGCTTACTCTTCTAACTTGAATTGAAGGCAATTGGGCCAATAATTTAGATAGATTTTAATTTAGAATTTTTAACTTTTTGAATAAAGTTTTGATTTATTGTTGATCAGATAAGAAATGCTCAATTTAGTATTGGTAGTTGTTTCCTAAATCCTCGTGGGAACGATACTTCACTCATTACTTTACTACTTGAACGGCTAGTGCACTTTCTAGTGTCACAATGAGCCTCACATCACATACCTGAATGCCAATCCGCAGTTTCAAAGGAAGGGGTTCATCAAGTTGGAGAGCTTGGACAGACCTTCGATGCTAGAAAGCAAGCCTTCAATTGAAAAGCCGCCCACTCTTGAGCTGAAGCAACTTCCACCGCATTTGGAGTCTGCTTTCTTAGAAGCACCTTTAGCCCTACCAGTGATCATATCAGCAGCCTTGTCCCCTTTGCAGAAGGAAAAACTGTTACGGGTGTTAAGAGAACATAAGATAGCTCTGGCTTGGAAGATAGCTGACATCAAGGGCATCAACCCATCCATATGCACTCACAAAATTCTGATGGAAGATGGAAGCAAGCCCTCGGTTCAGCCCCAGATACGCTTGAACCCAAACATGAAGGATGTAGTGAAGGCCGAAGTAGTCAAGCTGTTAGATGTAGGCATTATCTATCTGACCGTGGGTGAGTCCCGTGCAAGTAGTGCCGAAGAAAGGTGGCATGACTGTGGTACCGAACGCTAAGAATGAACTCATACCAACTAGGACCGTTACCGGGTGGCGAGTGTGCATTGATTACAGAAAATTAAATGAAGCCACACGCAAGGACCACTTCCCTCTACCCTTCATCGATCAGATGCTAGAGAGGTTAGCCAGACGTGAGTACAATTGTTTCTTTGATTGGTATTCGGGCTACAATCAAATTCCGATTTCATCGGAAGATCAGGAGAAGACCACCTTTACATGTCCCTACGGTACTGATGAGGGCGGATTTGGCCCTCTAGTGAAATTGTGACACCTAGCACCTCATGCCAACCAAGTGCAGCCTCTTGACAACTGGGCAGCCCGGTAGAGCTTGCCACAGGCAACTTACCACTTATAGACAGCTCGGCAGAGCTCGGCAGAGCTTGCCACAGCTCGCCACAGGCAGCTCGCCATAGGCAGCTCGCTACTTGCAGGGTAGCTCAGTACAGGGTAGCTCGGGGAAGAGCAATTCGGAGACCTACGCTCACGTCTCTCGCCAGGCATCGCCGTGCCTGCCAGCCCTGAGAGGTGTCCCTTGCCTGGCAGAGCCGTACTCTGCAACAGCTGCCTACACCCGCCACCTCAGCTCTGGCAGTAACGGCTGTGGCAGAGAGATAGAGGCGGTTATGCCTGACTTGACAGAGGCGGTTACACTTGATTTGACTAGACACCGCTATATAAGGACTCCGACCCCCAAAGACAAAGGGGGAAAAATGGAGGTAATCCCTGCTCTCTAGCTCTCTCATTTCTCTAATATCATCTTCAAGCTCTCTACAATCAGAGTGCTAATTTAAGCATCGGAGAGTCCCCATCGGGTAAATATCCCCGAGTCCCCTGATTCAGTTCTCACAGGTCCCTCAGCTCCCGTCACCTACAAAGAGGAGGAAAAGATGAAGTTCTCGTAGGTCCCTCAGCTCCCGCCTTCTACAAAGGGGAGAAGATCACCTCATGCAGAGGGCAGTCGGGTTGCACTATACTAGGGAGCTCCACCATTCTCTGAGTCATAGGCCACCTAGGAGCAGGTCAAATGACGAGTCCACCAAGGTAGCTCACCACTAGGGAGCTCGACACAACTCCCCCCTAGGCAGTTCGCCATCAGGGAGCTCGACATAGCTCTTCCCCAAGCCGTTCGCCACCAGGCAGCTTGGCATAGCTCTCCCCCAGGCAGTTCGCCATCAGGGAGCTCGGCATAGCTCTCCCCCAGGCAGTTCACCATCAGGGAGCTCGGCATAGCTCTCCCCTAAGCAGTTCGCCATCAGGGAGCTCGGCATAGCTCTCCCCTAGGCAGTTCGTGCCCAGGGAGCTCGACATAGCTCTCCCCCAAGCAGTTCGCCATCAGGGAGCTCGACATAGCTCTCCCCCAGGCAGTTCGCCATCCGGGAGCTCGACATAGCTCTCCCCCAGGCAGTTCGCCATCCGGGAGCTCGACATAGCTCTCCCCCAGGCAGTTCGCCACCAGGGAGCATCACCCTCCTCTGAGTCACAGGTCACCTAGGAGCAGGTTAAATGACGAGGTACTTAGCTAAAAAATAGAAAAATTGGTACATGACCAGAAACAGTTACATCTGGTACCTTTGCCTATAGGAGGATGCCATTTGGGTTATGTAATGCTCCAACAACTTTTCAGAGGTGCATGATGGCTATATTTTTTGATATGGTTGAGAAGTTTATAGAGATCTTCATGGACGATTTTTCAGTCTTTGGCTCTTCCTTCGAGTCATGTTTAAATAACTTGGAGAAGGTACTCAAGCGGTGCAAGGAAACTCATCTAGTGCTGAACTAGGAGAAATGTCATTTCATGGTGTAAGAAGGCATTGTGCTTGGACATAAGGTTTCATAGAGAGGGATTGAGGTTGATAGAGCCAAGGTGGAGACAATTGAGAAGTTGCCACCACCAACATCCATCCGGTCCGTGAGAAGCTTCTTGGGACATGCAGGATTCTATAGAAGGTTCATCAAAGATTTCTCCAAGATAGTTAAGCCGTTGTCCAATTTGCTTCAGAAAGATGTGCCCTTCGATTTCACAAAGGAATGCCTACAAGCGTTCAACATCCTGAAGGACAAGCTGATCAATGCCCACTCATAATAGCATTGGATTGGACTCTTCCTTTCGAGTTGATGTGTGATGCGAGTGATTCAGCAATGGGGGCTGTTTTAGGACAAAGAATGAACAAACACTTTCAGCCGATTTATTATGCTAGCAGGACTTTGAATGGAGCTCAACAGAATTACACCACAACAGAAAAGGAACTACTAGCGGTAATTTTTGCTTTTGATAAGTTTCTTTCATATCTATTCTTGTCCAAGTTTGTTGTGTATAAAGATCACTCGGCATTAAGACACCTACTCGCAAAGAAGGATGCCAAACCAAGGCTGATAAGATGGATTCTGTTGCTGCAAGAGTTTGATGTTGAGATCCGTGACAAGAAGGGTACCGAGAACCTAGCTGCTGATCATCTTTCCCGGTTAGAGAATGCATATTCGGAAGGGAAGATAACCAGCACCCTCCAAGATGAGTTTTCGGACGAGCAGCTCTATTCCATTCAGGTAGATACATCTCCTTGGTATGCTGATTTTGCAAATTATCTTGCTGGCAATGTCCTTCCCCCTAACCTTTCATATCAACAAAGGACGAAATTCTTCTCTAATGTGAAACACTATTTGTGGGAGGATCCCTTTTTGTATATACTTTGTGCAGATCAGATCATTAGGAGGTGTGTCCCCGAGGAGGAGATGGAGTCGGTACTTCGATACTGCCATGATTGGGAAGCGGGAGGCCATTTCGGAGCCAACCGCACTACAACCAAGGTATTGTAATCTGGTTTCTATTGGCCAACCTTGTTCAAGGATGCTCACAGGTATGTGTCTGCATGTGACCAGTGCCAGAGGATAGGTAATATCTCTCGACAGAATGAAATGCCACTTACTAATATATTAATCTGTGAAATTTTTGATGTATGGGGTATAGACTTCATGGGGCCATTCCCAAATTCTTTTGGGAATAAATATATCCTAGTTGCTGATGACTATGTGAACAAATGGGTGGAAGCCATCGCTTTACCCACAAATGACTCTAGGAGGGTAGTACACTTCCTCAAAAATCTATTCACTCGATTCGACACACCTCGCGCCATAATTAGTGATAGGGGAACTCATTTCTACAACACCCAATTTGAGCGGCTGATGTGAAAATAAGGTGTCATGCATAAATTAGCTACCCCATATCACCCTCAAACCAGTGGCCAAGTTGAGTTAGCTAATAGGGAACTCAAAAGAATTTTGGAGAAGACGGTAGACTCTTCTAGGAAGGACTGGTCAATCAAGTTAGATGATGCATTGTGGGCATATAGGACTGCATACAAAACACCCATCGACATGTCCCCATATAGGTTGGTTTTTGGAAAATCATGTCATTTACCTATTGAACTTGAGCATAAGGCATATTGGGCCCTAAAGTTATTAAATTTTTATTTGCAGGCAGCAGGAGCACAGAGACGAATGCAGCTGAATGAGATGGATGAATTCCGACTTGCAGCTTATGAGAATGCCAAGATTTATAAGGAAATAACCAAATGATGGCATTATAAGAATTTGTTGAGGTGTGACTTTCTGGTGGGACAGCAAGTGCTATTGTATAATTCATGCCTCCAGTTGTTCCCAGGCAAGCTAAAATCGAGGTGGCCTAGACACTTCACCATCTCACAAGTTTTCCCTCATGGAGCTGTAGAGGTAACACACCCGACGCAAGGCACATTCAAGGTTAATGGTCAGCACCTAAAGCCAAATATAGTGGATGGGACACTACTTGCCCCATCAAGTATATACCTAGATGATCGTTGATGCCACTAGACTGTTGAGCTTCAGACAGAAAACAAGCTATTATTGGAAGGCAATCCAATGCTGATAAGTAGTTCTTATTTTTAGTTGTTTATCTGTTTTTCTTTTTTAGTATCATTTGAGTTTTTTTTAGGACTTGAATATTGTAGATTGATGATCACCCCTACTGTATCACATTCTCTCCCCCTAGTTTCTTTTGATTCTCAGCAGCTAGAAGGACCAAACGGAAGAGCCAATTCAAAATTTAGCACGCTCTTCAGGGAAGTTCTCTAAACCCCTTTTATTGCTTGAAGTCCCACTGCTCTCATTGCTGAATTCATCTTCAAATTATATGAACATTGAGGGCAATGTTCATGATAAGTGTGGGGGAGGCTGTAGTTTTGCACCTCAATCCCCCAATACTTACTTGCATCGATAGGCCGAATAAACTGGAATTCCCCTGATATTTATTGCTGTCTATAAGGTGAACTCCAAGAGGGAATACAGTGAAGTTAAAGGAAATCATTGTAAGTGCTAGAATTTACTCCTGTGAATTATCTAATTTTATCAAAATACATGAGGATGAAGAAGTCGAATAGGACTTTCATCATGACCAACACCAAATCTACTCATGTGTATAGTGTGCTTGGTTGAAATCCTAATGATCTTTCGAGCCATTAATACACATCTAAACTGCTAATGCATGAACTCTAACAATTGATTAAAAAAAAAGAAAAAAATAGAGAAAAGAGAAGAAGAAAAAGGGACAAAGTCCAAATGACTCCGCTGTCATGAACTGAATAGTAAAATTAGCGGTTTATGATATGAGTTCAGTCCCAACTCCGCTATTCCAAGCTGAATAGTAAAACTAGCAACTTGGAATATGAGTATTATCATCTGCCTCTAGGCTGTGACCCGTGTGAGATGGAGCATAAAATGCATTCACACTAAAAAAAAAAAAGAAAAAAGAAGAAAGAAAAGAATTCGGTGACGACTGAGGTTCAAGGGGACAAAAACATAGTTGGAAATTCAATTTAATGCATTGACAGATTTGAGACCAAGCTCGAGGTGATGGTTAATTATGGCGGTCAAGGAGTTGCTATACATATTGAACGGAATTAAGTGCTGGAGCATGAAGAATCTCATGTTCTCCCTTCCTTTGTTCTTATGTATGTGGTAAGAGTGGCTAATCATGGGGATGAATCGGAGTGCTTATGCAGTATTTCCGATCACTTAACGCATTCTCATCCTAAAAATCATTTGATAGATGGAAATAATCTGGGGAATGATCAGTTTATGGGTAATGTCTTTGCTTGAGGACAAGCAAAAGCTTAAATGTGGGGGAGTTTGATGCGTGCAATGCTACACATCATTTTTATTGCTGTTTACATGGTTTTGATGATGATTTTCATGATTTTTACCCGAATCGAGCAGAATTTCAGGAAACTAGGAGTTTGGGACAATCTAGGGTGAAGAAATCATATTTCGGCCCACCTAGAAGAAAGATCCAGCTGAAAATCAATAGGAGGGCAATTCGGCCCACCAAGGAGAGAGCCCAGCCGAAAACCTCTATGGGAGAACATCACTTCGGCCCATCAAAGAGAATAGCCCAACTGCAGTTCGGCCCACTAAGAACTGCAGCCCAACCACAACCCTAAGGGAGGCTCGAAAAGGTAGCTGCCTTTAGAGAAAAGAAAGGAGGATGAGGGGAAGAGTATAAAAAAAAAGAAAAAGAAGAAATTAGGGTTCGAACCCCTGAAAGCAAATTGAAGAAGAGAAGTGCTAGATGAGGAAGGAAGCTGCTGAATGCGAATTGAAGAAGAATCACATCAAGGAGATCGAAGATTGATGCAAGGATCATAGGTTGTCTTCTTCTTTGGTTCTGCGCATTTGGTAACCTAGATTCAGTTAGGGTTTAATGGATTTTTGTCATTGAATATTGGGTTCTGCCCAATCGTATGTTGGGTGTTGATTCAAATCTGTAATTAATTCCTTTATGTTATTCGATTGATTGGGTTTATTCTTGGGATTTCCTGATTAGGGTTTTCAATTGATAGAATAATCTTGGCCGAATTGTTCTTATTTCTTAGATTATTTGAATTGCTTCAGAAAGAGTTTAGGTAACCAGATCAACTGATTAAGAAAATTGATCTAATGCATCTTAGAGATAATATGCATGGTTCATTTGGTATTCATTCATACCTGAATTGATTCCCTTCGAATTCTTTGTTCTTAATGCATCTTTGGTTATTAAATTCTTGATAGAGATATAGGAATTGTCACCCATAGATAGAGTGGGCTGTGATCGAGAGAGGCTGCTCATACCATTAGGGTTTCGCCAACCCATGACTGAATTCCACATCAATTGAATAGCTTAGGGTTTTTATTTGTTTAATATTTCGGTTTATCAGATAACAAAAGGCTGATTCAATACTAGTAGTTGTTGGATCAATCCTCGTGGGAATGATACTCTACTCATCATTGTATTACTTGATCGGCTAATGCACTTGCTAGTGTAATCTGTTTGCTGGAAGACAACCGAACCAACATAATCCATATGCATCACCCTCCTCACTGGTGGTCAAGGACCTCGGCTTGTCATGTGTCCAAGCCTTCAACGACTCCCAACTGGTGGTCAACCAGGTGAACGACAATTACTAAGCCAGAGAACAAAACATGTCTAAGTACGTAGCCAAAGTCCAAGAACTAGCCCGTAACTTCCAACACTTTAACCTTAGCAAGTCCCACAAGCGGAAAATGCGAGGGTCGATGCCCTGTCCAAGTTGGTGAGTACCTCTGGCTCGGTCCTCGGCTGTACCGTTCATGTAGAGAAACTATCTAGGCCGACCATTGAAGAAACTCAAGTACTACCAATAGGTGCCAAGACATCATGTATGGACCTTATCATCAACTTCCTTCTTATAGAATAGCTACTCGACGACAGGAACGAGGCTAGACGACTCTGACGTTAGGTAGCCCACTATATGTTGCTCGAAGGAAAGTTGTATAAAATATCCTTCACCCTACCCTACCTTCGATGCCTTCACCCTGAAGAGGGGGAGTACGTGCTCCAAGAAATTCATTAAGGCATCTGCGGAAACCACCTTGGCGGTAGGGCCCTCGCCTAGAAGACGTTGAGACAGGGATATTTTTGGCCAACACTTCACAAAGACGTAGCTAAATTTGTGCGAATATGTGATCAATGTGAAAGGCACGCCAACATATGCCATCAGCCCGTGACAACTCTCTCTGCCCTCGGTATCCCTTGGCCCTTCACTAAGTGGGGAGTGGACCTCCTTGGCCCATTCCACAAGCGACGGGGGGCAGGAAGTACCTCGTCTTTGCAGTGGACTACTTCACGAAGTGGGTCGAAGACGAGCCCTTAGCCACTACCACGTTTCGGGCAATCCAGAACTTCTTATGGAAAAATATCATCTGTCATTTCAGCCACCCCCACATTCTAGCCACTGACACTGGGAAGCAGTTTGATGATGCCAAATTCCGAGAATGGTGTGCCTCCCTCGGCATCGAACAACAGTACACCTCAGTGGGCTACCCCCAAACAAATGACCTACCCGAGGTCACCAATAGAACCATCCTAGACAGACTAAAGACAAGGCTAGACTGAGCTAAAGGCTTATCGGCCGATGAACTGAATAGTGTACTCTGGACATACCGAACCACACCTCGGATGGCAACGGGAGAAACTCCCTTCAGCCTGACCTACGGCACTGAAGCAGTAATACATGCAAAGATCGGCCAACCGACGCTCCGAGTCAAGGCCTATAGCAAAGCGGAAAACAATGAATCTCTTAGAGCCAACCTAGATCTGCTGGAGGAAGCCCGGGAGTTGGCGTAGGTCAGGTTAGCTGCCTACCAACAACGTGTGGCCCGCTACTACAACTCAAAAGTAAAAGAAAGATGCTTTCGATAAGGGGACCTCGTCCTTAGAAAAGTCACGGTCCCCGAACCCGGAGTAGGAAAGCTGTGCCCAACTGGGAAGGCCCCTACCGGATCAAGCGAGTCCTCGGCCCTGGTACTTTCCACTTGGAACATTTTGATAGAAGACTCGTCCCCCAGACATGAAACTCAGAGAACCTCTGAATGTATTTCCAATAAATGTAGTTACCTATGGCTAAATGATGAAATTAATGAAGCAAAAAGTTCCTCTTCACCTTAGATGATTGAATGAATGTGTTCTAAATCCTAAAAACCCGTATCCTTGGGACCTGTCGATGCGTGAAGCCCTCCTCCGAGGGATGAGCCCTCGGCACGGGCCATTGCGGAAAACAATGACAACCCTAGGACACGCACCTCGCTAAGAGCATACATGCCAGGGCGAGAGAGGCCTTTTACGCCTTGTCACCTCCTCGGTGGACAGTGGCCCCCTCGGCATGCTAGGGCGAAAGAGGCCTTTACACGCCTTGTCACCTCGGAGTGTGGTGACCCCCTCGGCTACCTATACTTAGCGCAACGAAAAAAGTGAGACTCAGCCCTAGGCTTTGTTGGTGGGACGCTTCAGCCTCCCCCGAGGAAACACTTGGTGAGAAAACAAGTCAGGTGAACTGCACCTCGATGGTGCTGCTCCACGTCGGTTCTTTGTTTCCCCAAGTACCTCAGCGACATGCCTCGGCCCACGACCTCGGCCATGGTGACAGGTCCCATCGGCCTTGCCTAAGTTGACACTTAAGGAATTCGGGAGCTGGGTGAGCCTCACTACAGACGTGTGGCCTCGCCCTAGCTCCCTAACCACCAATTACTTGAAGCGAGTGTGCAAATAAGTGTACAGTTTGAGTGAATTGTGTGTGCTTTGTGTGCCATGGCCCTAATTGTTCAGAGGGGCAGGGACCTCTCGAAGAAGGAAGAAGAAAATGAAGAAAAAAGAGAGAGAAGAAAGACAACATACACAAAGCACAGTGAATACAAAAAATGACTTCATTCATTGTTTAATTCTTGTTTTCTATTGCCTTTACAAAAAGTTTGTTAAGGCCTCGTAGGCCAAGCATATATACATTCACAAAAAAAGGGAGAAAGTAAAACAAACAACAAAATACTATAGTAGCTGAATAAAAAAGAGGGGGGAATCTACACCTATGCCTCGCCATTGGCAGGAGGGGGAACAGAGTCATCGGCAGGCTAGGCCTCGCTAGGAGCGCCGGGGATCACCTACAACCCCTCAACGTGAAAATCCGACATCACCAGTAGGAGCGCCTTCTTCATATCTTCGATGCCGTTGAGGCAGGAAGACGAAGCATACTCTGCTAGTGCGTCCAGGTAATCGGAGGACTTCTTGTACACCTCCACTGCCTCGGCTACTGCTTTCTTTGATTGCTCTACCGAGGCCATGGCTTCGACAACCTTCTTTTTGGCCTCGACTGCCCATTTTTCCGCTTTAGTAACGATGCTCTCCAGTCGGACCTGCTCCATCTGCTCCTTGGAGAGTCCTTGCCACGCCTCTTTCAGCTGAATCTCAAGGCGCTGCCAAACTGATTGCTCATCTAGGAACGCCTTTTGGAACTTCTAGTACTTGTCCTTGGTGGCGGCAGCTGCCTTCTATAACTTCTTTTGTTCCTTCTAGAGCTTCTCCTTGACGGAATTCTTCTCCTTCTCCGCCTTTTCAATGCGAGACATGGCCAGCCTCGTTCGATCCCCCAAACCGACAAAAAGAAATAGGCCTGCTACAAAACTTGTTAGCAAACGAAAGGGTAGGGAGAGAAGGAGACGTAAAGCCGAAAAGTATCGTACCTCAGCCAAGTGGTACAAGCCCTTGCCGTAGATGGCCTTGGGATCGCTCTGCAGTAAGCGGTAGCGGTCCCTTGACAGGATGGCCCTGCTCACCAACTCTTGGCTGACCCCCTCATCCTGAATGGAGTCCCCTTCCCGGAGCTGCCATTGTGGGCGGAAGATCTTTCTGGCCCCCTCAGCTCTCTTGGGGAGCCCCTGTACTGATGGAGGGGCTGATGAAGGCCCAGATGGGCGCAGACCTTCGTACCACCTCCTCGGCCTGTCTGTCTGTATTGGCCACCTTCCGCGGTGGCTCCTCCCTCAATGTGTCTACTACGGGCCTCTTCTTACCCGCCTCAGGCCCATCTGTGGGCTTCTTCGGCGCCTCTATCATCTTTTTGGCCCCCTTCGAGGGCCTCTTCAACCCACTAGTGACTTCTTGGGGTGCCACCACTGGCTGCTTCCCCTTAGCGGGGACTTGCGAATTTCTCCCCTTTGTTGGGGCTGGGGCAACTTCATCACCGGGCCTTTGCCAGCAAACGTTGCTTGGCGTCCATGGGCACTTCTATGAAACAACAAAAGAAAATAGTTAGTACATTAAAGTGAAAAATGTGGAAGACGTACAAAGTAACCGCAGAACCTCTCCTACCGAGGGTGGCTGGGCTAATCCCAGCGAAGACTAGGGGGACCTCCTCCTCCACCAACGGCTTCGCCTGGAATGTCCCCATCACAAGCAGGTGAGCTACAACTGCAACCTCTTTGTTTTAGATCAGTGGGGGACATCACTCGATGATGACGCAGGCCTCCCTCAGTCAGACCTGAACCGCTAGCCCTCGGGACAGAAGACGTAAAAGAATTTGTCCTTCCACCCGTGGACGGACGAGGGGTTATGCATAGGCTTTGCCCTCCTCGGGTGGAAGTAATACATGTTGGCCTTGGAAAGCGTGCTTCCTCGGTGGAAACATGACACGGAACATCCTTAACGTCAACTCCACACCCCTGAGCCGAGCCCACACTATCATCGTTGTGATGGTCCTAAGGGCGTTGGGTATGAGCTGGTTGATAGTGATGGTCCACGGCCGACTACCCACATCAGGGACCCTCGGGTCATAAGACCAGGGTATGTGGAACCTCCTCGCCAGGGATTTGACCTGGCCCACGTCCAAGGAGCAGTCAAACTCTGAACACGGAACACTAGCGTCAGCCACCCTTCAGGCAATAGCTTCCATGACATCCTCCTTAGAGAGAGGAGACCGTTCGGGCTCCCTTGGCGACACCGATGCGGCTCTTACATAGGGAGAGTTATTGCTCCGGTGGCTGCCCTCGGCACCCACTAAGGCTAACCTTTCCCTCAATACGACCACCTCCCACCGAAGGGGGGCTATGGCTAAGGATCCTAGGGAAGATAGGGGGGAAGGGGTTGCTGGGAGCTCCCTTCCAAGAAGTTTGGGAGTTCATGGCATTCAGGGCCGGAGTTTTAAAACAACATAGTCGATTACCTAAGTGAAGAAGAAATGTCTTGAAGAGTGGAGGAATTGGGAAAGTCCTGGAAGATTGAGAGTTGGGGAGCTGAGTTCACTCGATAGCAAGGGCATCTAAGTTCAAATGAAGGGGAAAGTCACCACCAGGGCCCCTATTTAAAGGAAAATGGGTGGCTGGATCTCTCTAAATCCGACGGTTGAGACATCTCCGCTTCCACCATCCAACTACAATGCGGTACCCGATGCTCATCCTCGGAAGGCGAAACGACACTCAAGCAATCATTCAGATCAACACGGATCCGACGGTCACGGGAGCCCTCCGCTTCTACGAACCAGCTCTACCGCACCTTTTAGCGCATGCCTTCAGAAGATGAAGCGACACTGGGTGGACTGCGAGGCTCGCCCGTGGCAGCCCACTGAGCGAACTACAGGGCTCTCCCATCGCGAACCACCAAGTGAACCGCTAAACCTGGCAAACACACGCCTACTGGAGTGACCGTTCCCTGCACCGTAGCCCCCTAACGTGACAGGACCGTGCGTAATACGGGACACCTCTCCCTAACCAATGCATCCGCTCCACACACGCTTCCGAACTGAAGAGGGACGACGCACATAGTGAAAACGACGCCACTATAGGACACCCCTTGGCTGACGAATCCGAAGGCATAGTGGCCACTACTCCCAATGATCGAAGCCGAAGCCTTACCTCTACTGTTACCCTCATTACCAGCCGAAGCCTGGGCCTCGCCTCGGCCTCGGGAGTGGGGGGCAAATGATGTGGGTTAGCTAGGACCAGCCCATTACGGGTTGGGAGGCCCAACCCACTAATGTCTGATAGCATCAGCCACAGTAGGGGGGAAGGTCTACTTCCTTCATACTTAGCCAACCGCAGAACGGTCAGATGTACTCGCCATGGCCTGCCGCCTGACCTCTTTCGACCCTCATCTTCATCTTCACCTACCTCCAGTCCGCTCAAGTATAAATAAGAGGTAACTCCCCCTTAATGGGGAGTCAGAACTTGGAATTCTGAGGACTATCACCTACCTTGTTTACTTCCAGCACCTACCTTGTTTCCTTAGCATTTACTCTTGGAGACCCAAAGCATCCGAGGACTATCACCAAGACCTCATCTGCACCCCCTCCTACTTTACACCTCGTATTGACTTGAGTGTCGGAGTCTCCGCCTCGGGTCTCTACCCGAGGCCTCTGACACTCCCTGTTTTGTAGTACCTCGGATCTCTAGGAACCTCACCACCGGAATGACAACATATAGTCCTCGGCTTCTACTGTCCTTGGAAGAATACCTTGCCTCAACCCAAGGTCTTTGGCCTCCGCTTACCTCTTCCGAGGCCTCGAAGTCTTCAGCCTATCCTCGGAACTTGGAGAGTGAATTTACCTCGTTGCCCCTAGATAATCCATGAGGCAACAGAAATAAATGAAACCCTGAAAATGATAAAAGAAAGTAAAAAACCAAAGTTAAAAGAAACACATTTGCCAGGTCTCAAGATCTAAAATACCTAGAATCCCAAAGCCTCCAAAGACCAAAATTGAAAATTTTTGCTTCCTCTGTTTTTCCTCTTTTGTTAAATTCTTTTTATCTACCTTTTTCTTGCAAGATATATATTTTTTTTCCATCTTTAGTGTTTGCGTATGATAGCAGAGTTGAAGAGCATGGGATCTCTACAACTCATGACACCATAAACAAGAATCACTAATAAAAGAATGCGAAGGACCACTGATACTGACCTTTAAAAGCCCGGATACTAGCACCAGAAATGCAATGAAACTAAAAGAAGTACCTAAAAAACACACACTCCCGTGGCAAATGGAGACAACAACAATAAGAAGACTCATGACCCCTCCCAATCCTCCTCAACCTCCTTCCTCCAAGAAAACCAAACCTAGTGTCGGAGCACAACCTACAAAACTATTGTCGTGAACCCCACCCTCCACCAGCCTGGTTCTCCAAACAAAAAATCGGCCTTGTTGCGCCATGTAGGCCACTGAAACCCAGTAGAAGAGGAGGATAAAAGCGGTTTTGGGTGTTGGGTTCTTTCTATAGTTCATAGCAGAGCAGCTGGACCAAAAAATATCATATTCTCCTACTGTTCTCTTCATTTCTTATTATGCTTTTTTTTTTCAACTTCAATCACCCTTGTAACTCTCATCCCTCTGCTTCTTAAAGTTAAGGTGAGAGAGCTTTTCTTGAAGAAGAAGGGCCTCACCACTGGCTACGTTGGTCTGCTCGATGCGTCAGACCCCGTATAACAAGCGAGCTTTTTACCAAAAAGTTCACGTGGGCGCAAAATGCTATCATGCTCAACTGTTATGTAGCAATAGAAGCCTGGTGGAGGGTGCTGTTCACGACACTAGTTTTGTAGGTTGTGCTCCGACACTAGTTAAGGTGAGAGAGCTTTTCTTGAAGAAGAAGGCTTAGGAGCTCAGAGAGGTTGATAGGATGATGAGATAGAAAGAAGCTGGCCGCCATGTCCAAATGCTAACGCAAGAGATTCGGAAGTCATTGGATAGGTATACCATCTTGTATACCACTCTGGTTGAGCTATCTAATAGATTGGGACTACATAAATGTGTGAAGAGATGGCTAAAAAGCATCGCCGAAGCAGCATTAGTAGGCTTCTATTGCTACATAACAATTGAGTATGATAGCATTTTGCGCCCACGTGAACTTTTTGGTAAAAAGCTCACTTGTTATACGGGATCCGATGCATCGAGCAGACCAAAGTAGCCAGTGGTGAGCCCCTTGGGTTGGTGTGATGGCCACCAGACCGGGACGGGGCAATCTGGAATGTTCAATTGTTCACATCAGGTCCAAATGGGTTGCAAGATTGCCGATAGGCTTGCCAATGGAGCGAAAGGACTTGTCCCAAATACCTCTATTTCACTTCGTCAGGCCGAACCATAACTCCAATCGGGCCGCCATTTGACACCAGGTCATTGTGGGACGATCACCTACCACGTCATGCTGGTCTTATGCCACATGCCTAACCCTAACCCTAGGGTGCATCACATGGCCAAATTCATCAACTTGCCCTTGAGTAACAGGTAGCCCCCAGTAGGGGTGCGATGCCACTAGACTGGGACGGGACAATCCAGAATGTTTAATTGTTCCCATCGGGCCCTTACGTGATGCCTAATTTCTAACAAGCTTGGCTGACGAAGCGAAATGGAGTTGTCGTGAATACCTCCATTTTGCTCCGTCAGTCTGAACTGTAACTCTGATCGAGCTGCCATTTCAAACCGTTAATTGTGGGACGACCCCCTACCACACTATGCCGGTCCTATGCCACATCCCTAACCCTAACCCTAACCCTAGGGCGCCTCACATGGCCAAATTCATCAACTTGCCCCCGGAGTGGCAGGTAGCCCCAGGAGGGATGCGATGACTGCCAGACCGAGACAGAGCAATCCAGAATATTCAGTCGTTCACATCGGGCCATACAGGATGCCTGATTGCCGATAGGTTTGGCCGACGGAGCGAAATGGAGTTGTCCCCAATACCTCCATTTCGCTCAATTGATCTGAACCGTAACTCCGATTGGGCCACCATTTGACACTGGTCATTGTGGGATGATCCCCTACCACGTCATGACGGTCCTTTGCCACATCCCCAACCCTAACCCTATGGCACCTCTCATGGCCAAATTTATGAAGTTGCCCCCTAAGTGGCAAATTGCCTCTAGGAGGGGTGCGATGGTCTGCAGATTGGGACGGGGCAATCTAGAATATTCAATTGTTCACATCGGGCCCATATGGGTAGCCATATTGCCGACAAGCTTGGCCAAAGGAGTGAAACGGAGTTGACCCCAATACCTCTGTTTTGACATTGGTCATTGTGGGACGATACCTAACTCGTCAAGTCAGTCCTATGCCACATCCCTAACCCTAACCCTAACCCTAACCCTAGGGTGCCTTACATGGCCAAATTCAACAACTTTACCCCTTAGTGGAAGGTAGCCTCCAAGAGGGGTGCGATGGCCGCCAGATTGGATTGGGGCAATCCAAAATGTTCAATTCTTCAAATCGGGCCATACGGAATGCCTGATTGCGAACAAGCTTGCCCGATGAAGCAAAATGGAGTTGTCCACAATACCTCCATTTTGCTACATCAGTCTGAACCGTAACTCCGATCGGAACGCCATTTGGCACTGGTCATTGTGGAATGATCCCCTACCACATCATGCTGGTCCTATGCCACATCCCTAACCCAAACCCTAGGGCGCCTCACATGGCTAAATTTGTCGACTTGCCCCCTATGTGGCTAGTAGCCCTCAGGAGGGGAGCAATGGCCACCAGACCGGGACAAAGCAATCCAAATTATTTAATTGTTCACATTGGGCCCATACGAGATGCCTGATTGTCGATAGAGTGAAACAAAGTTGTCCCCAATACCATTGTTTCACTCAGTCGGTCCGAACCGTAACTCTGATCTGGCCGCCATTTGATACTGGTCATTGTGGGGTGATACCCTACCATGTCATACAAGTCCAATGCCACATCCCTAACCCTAATCCTAGGGTGACTCACATGGCCAAATTTATCAAGTTGCCCCCTGAGTGGCAGTAAGCCTCTAGGAGGGGTGCGATGGCCGCTAGAAAGGGATGGGGCAATCCGAAATAATCGAAAGTTCACAATTGGCCCATACGGGTAGCCTGATTGTCGGCAATCTTGGCTGAATGAGCGAAATGCAATTGCCCATAATACCTCCATTTCACTCTACCGGCCCGAACCGTAACTCTGATCGGGCCGCCATTTGACACTGGTCATTGTGGGACGATCCCATACCATGTCACACCGGTCCTATGCCACATCCCTAAACCTAACCCTAGGGTGCCTCACATGGCCAAATTAATCAAGTTGCCGCCTAAGTGGCAGGTAGCCCCCAGGAGGGGTGCGATGGCTACCAGAACAGGATGGGGCAATCCGGAATGTTCAATTGTTCACATTGAGCCTAAATGGTACGCATGACTGCCGATAGGCTTGGCCGGCAGAGTGAAACAGAGTTGTCGCCAATACCTCCATTTCTCTCCGTCGGGACGAATCGTAACTCCGAACGAGCCGCCATTTGACATCGGTCATTGTGGGACGATCCCATACCTCATCATGTCGGTCCTATGCCCACATCCCTAACCCTAATCCTAACCCTAGGGCGCCTTACATGGCAAGATTAATCAACCTGCCCCTGAGAGGAAGGTAGACTCTAGGAGGGGTGTGATGGCCGCTAGACTAGGATGGGGCAATCCGGAAATTCAATTGTTCATATCGGGCCATACGGGACGCCTGATTTCTGATAGGAATGGCCGGTCGAGCGAAACGGAGTTGTCCCCAATACCTTTGTTTTGCTCCATCAATCCGAACCGTAACTCCGATTGGGTTGTCATTTGACCCCAGTCATTGTGGGACGATCCCCTACTACATCATGCCATTCCTATGCCACATCCGTAATCTTGGCCATAGGGTGCCTCATAAGGCCAAATTCATCAAGTTGCCCCCTAAGTGGTAGGTATCCCCCAAGAGGGGTGCAATGATCACCAGACCAGGACGAGTTGATCTAGAATGTTCAATTGTTCACATCGAGCGAAAATTGGATGCGTAATTGCCGACAGGCTTATCCGACGGAGCAAAATGGAGTTGTCCCCAATACCTCTTCTTCGCTTAGTCAATCTGAACTGTAACTCTGATCGGGCCGCCATTTGACATCAGTCATTGTAGGACGTGTTAGACAGTTTTGTATGCCCTTAGCTTCAATTTGTATGATGTACTTTATGAGTTTATTGTAAATGAATAAAAGTGCATATTTGATTCATGTTCCCTTGGTATGTTTCTGTGTAATACCCTTAAACTAGACACTTAATGAGACTCGTGTTAGTTTAGAATGTTCACAGCCAGTGGGTTAGTCTGGGGAGACTTATCCTGATAAGGTTTACACTGTGGTGCCACCAAGTCGGTTGGGGTGGCCTGTCTCAGCTACCTGGGTGAGACCCTAGGCACATACAGTGTAGGATTGATTGAATATTTGAACTGGACCAGATTTCCAGTATTGCCCTGGACCTTGGAGATTGATGGGCAAAACTGGAAAATTACACCCGACCCCTAGACTCGATTATGATACTGCGCTAGGTGTCGGATTGGGCTGTATTCGATGTACCAATCAGTGAGATCCTTAGCGGGGGTCAAAACCTGGGTATGTTGGGACAGTCTGAGAATTCATCTGAGTGGGTGATCATAGTGACAGGATCAGTCCCTTTGTCGGACAAAGGTAATGATCGGGGATGCACTCCCACTGATGGAAACCAAGACTGCCGGCAACTGATTTCAATCGTTGAGATTTGTTTTGCAAAGTATATTTTATATGAGATATAAAAGTATATATATTATGGTTTGTAAAATGTTTGCAAAAAGGTTTTAATTCCCGGGATCCATATAAGTAGAGAGTGCAACATTGTTCCTTGTAGCCGAGGGAGAGGTCCTCTCTTGTCGGGCAGTGTATGATCATTATGGGCTGAGAGGTTAAGTGTAAGACCATTGAGGATAATGCCTAATGGGCTAATCTTGCATCTGCCCAGAGTCCTTGGGTGTTAAAAGGTGGCTTGGCCCAGGGACCACTTAGGGTAAGTGTTGGGTCCATAGAGCCCATTTGATGGGTTTCAGGGGGTGCTCTGTCCATAACAGTGTATTCGGCCAGGCCTTGTAACAAAGGCTGGGCCGAACCCATGTGGCTGATGTGTAGATCAATGCTTGGGTCCCACGCCATATAAGGAAGGTGGCTGATGGGTTTCAGAGGTTACGTGCGGAACCCTAGCCGATTTAGGCCCACCGAAATCTGACTTTATGAAAGTCAGTGGGAGCCACTTTGGTTTGACCTAAATCAAATTAGGGCATAATTAACAGTCCCTCCAGCTAATATGAGTGCTTGTGATAGGGAGATTCATATGATGAACTCTCTAAAGGCCTTCCATCATTAACATGAGGACGGGTCCTTCAGTAATGAGGAAACGCACTAGAAAATGGGCTATCCATTTGCTGTTGGGTTTGTCTGAGTGTTTCATAAGATGATAGAGGCGTCGTAGACCGATGTGGGATTTGCTTCACTAGAAAATGGGAACTCTCTCACGATATTTTGGCGTTCACGAATATGATGGGTAAGCACTCACTGGACAGAAAGGTTTACCTGAAAACGGCTCTGAACCTTGTTTGACAGAGGCCAAAGGGAAAACTCATATGATGAGTGGATATGATCCTTCACAGAAAGGTGGTGGGGTTATGCAGCTGAAACAGTTGGCTCCATGCACCCTATGTGATTTCCCACATTTCCAGAGACAACCCATAGTCTCCGTCACTGAGAAAGTAGGGAAATCTCAGAGATGAATAAATGGAAATGGAATGTAGATTAAAATCTATATCTATGAAATGAACATGAATCAAATATGGTTGTGGACTGATGTTTGCTCTTTTATCAGAAAATGGCAAACGGATCATTTGCAAAATTGCTTGATGACAACAAGTTGAAGGGCCCAAACTATGCCGACTGGTACATGAACCTTATGTTGGTCTTAACCTCTGAAAAGTTGGATAAGGTACCCAAGAATCCTGCCCCGGATCGTCCGGGAAATTGGGCTTCCGAGGCCCGTAGAAGAGAATACCAAGAATGGGAGGAGAAAAACTTCCTTGCCCAATGCTATATCATTGCCTCTTTAGACAATCCAATTTAGAGGCAGTTCGATCAGATCGGGCTTGCTAAGGACGTATTTGACAGTCTGAAGACAATGTATGAAGAGCAGAATCATTCTACTTGGCCGAAGGACTTGAAACAGTTCATGACCGTGCAGATGTCCAAGGAACAACAAGTTCCCGACCATTGTCTTCGGATGATGGGCTATATCAATGAACTGGAGGCTCTTGGATCTGGGCTGGATTTGGTAACACAGATCGATGCTATTCTCAACTCTCTGCCTCCATCCTTTAATCCATTGATCATGAACTACAACATGAACAAGTTGAACGTCAACTTGCAGGAACTCAGCAATATGTTGCAGAGGGCCGAAGAATTGATTAAAAAGGATGAGCCCATTGCCATGCTTGTTGAAACTAGCAAATCGGGCAAGAAAAGGAAGGCAAAGAGAAAGCCCCAGAAGAAGGCTGCCAAACCCAAGAAACAGAGGAAGGACAAGGCATCAGATGCCTGTCATTTTTGCAAAAAGACCGGTCATTGGAAAAGGAACTGTCCTGCCTACCTGGAATCCAAGAAAGGTAATTTCGAAACTTGTGTTATAGAAACCAATTTATTGGTAGCTTCTGCATCCTTGTGTATTGACTCTGGGGCTTCAACTCATGCGTGTAACTAACTCACTGCAGGGGTTCAAGGTAAGCAAAAGGCTGAGTGAAGGAGAAGTCACACTCTACTTTGGGACTACTGCAACTGTTGTAGCCACGGCCATTGGAACCGTGGAGTTACTTTTTAGAGCAGGAACAATTGTACTGAAAGATTGTCTTTATGTACAAAATTTAAGAAGAAATTTGATTTCTGTATCAAAACTGTGTGCAGATGGTTATTCTGTCTTCTTTAGTAATACGATTACTATTAAAAGAAATAACAGATTCATCGCATACGGCGAACTGGAGTACGGTCTCTATGTTCTATATCCTTCTCTAGAAACTAACATAAACGAAACTACGTCGGCTAAAATCCCCAAGAAGAGAGCCAGTGATACAGTTAATCCCACGTGTCTGTGGCATTACCGACTTAGCCACATCGGTGTTGACCGAATCGCAAGGTTGGTAAAGGGTGGTCCTTTGGATTTTCTAACTGTAGAAGTTCTTCCTACCTGTGAGCCTTGCCTACAAGGCATGATGACGAAACGGCCATTTAACGGTAAGCCTGAAAGATGTACAAGCACACTTAACCTAATACATACTGATGTATGTGGTCCCCTGAGTGTTAGGACACGGAATCAACACGTGTATTTCATCACCTTCACAGATGATTTTTCACGATATGGTTACGTGTACCTAATGAGACACAAGTCTGAATCCTTTGAAAAGTTCAAAGAGTTCAGACAAGAGGTCGAGAAACAGTTAGGGAGAGAAATTAAAGACCTTCGATCAAATCGAGGTGGCGAGTATCTCTCTGATGAATTCAGGGACTACTTAAAGGACAATGGGATAGTATCACAGTTAGCTCCTCCTACTACACCATGCCGGTCCTATGACACATCCATAACCCTAACCCTAGGGTGCTTCACATGGCCAAATTTATCAAGTTGTTCCTAAGTTGCAAGTTACCTCAAGAAGGGGTGCAATGGCCGCCAAACTCGGATGGGGCAATCCGGAATATTCAATTGCTCACATCGGGCCCATACGAGTAGCTTTATTGCTGACAGGCTTGGCCAAAGGAGTGAAGCGGAGTTGTCCCCAATATATCCGTTTCACTTCGTTAATCCGAATTGTAACTCCGATCGGGCCGCCATTTGACACAGGTCTTTCTGCGGTGATCTCGTACCTCGTCATGCTCATCCTGTGCCACATCCCTAACCCTAACCCTAGGGTGCCTCACATGGCCAAATTCATCAAGTTGCTCCCTAAGTGGCAGGTAGCCCCAGGAGGGGTGCAATGGTTGCCAGACAAGGACGGGGCAATACTGAATGTTCAATTGTTCACATCGAGCCTAAATGGTATGCATGATTGCCGACAGGCTTGGCCGATGCAGCAATACGGAGTTGTCCCCAATTCCTTCGTTTCGCTCTGTCAAGCCAAACCGTAACTTCGATCAGGCTGCCATTTGACATCGGTCGTTGTGGGATGATCCGCCACCATGTCATGTCGGTCCTATACCATATCCGTAACCCTAACCCTAAACATAAGGCAGCTAACATTGCCAGATTCATCAACTTGCCCCTAAGTGGAAGGTATCCTCCAAGAGGGGTGTGATGGCCGCCAGACCGGGATGGGGCAAACCAGAATTTCAATCGTTCACATCGGGCCCATACGGGATACAAGATTGCCATGAAATGGAGTTGTCTCCAATACCTTCGTTTCTCTCTGTCGGTCCGAACCGTAAATTCGACCGGAACACCATTTGACACCAGTCATTGTGGGATGATCCCTTACCACATCATGCCGTTCCTATGCCACATCCCTAACCTTAACCGTAGGGCACCTCATGGCCAAATTCATCAACCTGCCCCCAGAGTGGCAAGTAGCCCTCAGGAGGGTTGCGATGGCCACCAAACCGGGATGGGGAAATCTAGAAACTCAATTGTTCACATCGGGCCCATACGGGACACCTGATTGCTGATAGGCTTGGTCGATAGAGCGAAACGGAGTTGTCCCTAGTACCTATGTTTTACTCCGTTGGTCCGAACCGTAACACCGATCAGGCCACCATTTGACACCGGTCATTGTTGGATGATCCCCTACCATGTCATGCCGATCCTATGCCACATCCCTAACCCTAACCCTAGGGTGCCTCACATTCTGACACCTAGTGCAGTATCATAATCGAGTCTAGGGGTCAGGTATAACTTTCCAGTTTTGCCCATCAATCTCCAAGGTCCAAGGCAATACTGAAAATCTGGTCCGGTTCAAAGATTCAATTAATCTTACTCTGCATGTGCCTTGGGTCTCACCTTGGCGGCTGAGACAGGCCACCCCAACATTTGGTAGCACACTAGTGTCAGCCTTGGTAGGATAAATCTCCCCAGACTTATCCAACGACTGTGAACATTCTAAACTAACACGAGTCTCATAAATGTCCAGTTTAAGGGTATTACACAGAAACACACCACAGGAACACTAATCAAATATGTACTTTAATCATTTACAATAAATTCATAATGCACATAATTCTGATTGGAGCTAAGGGCATACAATTGTCTTACAGCTCCCGGTTGCACTTAGGTCAAATCTGGTACAAGCTGGAGTCCCAGACTTTCCACGTGTCTCAAAAACACTTTCTGTGTCAGTGGCTTAGTCAATGGGTCTGCCACATTCTGTGCTGATGCTACCTCTTAACATCAACCTTCCGAAGGTCCAGTGTTATCACACAATAGTGGAATGGGTGATGTGCTGAATTCCAAATTCAGGAATGAACACCTTCATTCATAAGGCAGTGTCACTTACGACAATGTGTTCGGCTTTGGTTGTGGACTGCTATTTTTGCAACTTAGGACCCTTGTTTGCTGACATTCAGGAAACAACACATGATCCTATCATGAAAACATACCCAGATGTAGACTTTCTATCCTCTGGATCCGACTGGAAATCAGCATCAGTATACCCCTGGATCTGTAGTGAGCTACCATCGAATACCAAACAAAACTCTTTTGTTCTTCGAAGGTACTTAAGTATGTTTTTCACAGCAGTCCAGTGCTTTTGCCCTGGGTTGGCCTGAAATCTGTTTACCACACTCACTGCCTGAGCAATGTCAGGACGAGTGCACAACATGGCATACATGATGCTCCCTACGGCCGAGGCATAGGGAACGTCCTTCATGCCCTCAATCTCCTCAGAGGTCTTGGGAGACATCTTCTTGGTGAGAGTGATTCCGTGACTGAAAGGAACATTTCCCTTCTTGGAGTTCTCCATGTTGTATCTCTTGACAATTTTGTCAATGTAAGCAGATTGGGATAATCCTGTTTTCCGCTTTGATCTATCTCTATAGAGTCAAAGACCCAGTATATAGGAGGCTTCTCCAAGATCTTTCATGGAGAATTGCTGTGAAAGCCATATTTTCACCGTAGTCAACATTCCTACATCATTCTCAATGAGTAGAATGTAACTTTGTCCCTACTGGTCTTCTTGTAAACACAAAGCTCATCCGGATTCTGCTCAAAGTCAAACGTTTTGACAGTAGAGTCAAATCGCATGTTCCAATTCCTAGAAGCTTGCTTAAGTCCATATATGGATCTATTTAGTTTACATACCATGTGTTCCTGACCCGCAGCTATGAAGCCTTGTGGCTACTGCATATAGATATCTTCAGTAAGATCTTCATTCAGAAACACAGTTTTGACATCCATTTGCCAAATTTCGTAGTCATGGTATGCTGCTACAACTAGCAGGATCCTAATGGATTTAAGCATGGCCACAGGCAAAAATGTTTCCTCATAATCAATGCCCTTTTTCTAAGTATACCCTTTCGCCACCAGACGAGCTTTGTAGGTCTCAACCCTGCCATCGGGGCCTTTCTTCCTCTTATAGATCCATTTGCAACCAATTGCTTTTACCCCCGGGGCGGATCTACTAGAGTCCAGACTCCATTGGTCTCCATTGAGTCCATCTCAACTCTCATGGCACCTACCCACTTAAGGGAGTCTTTGTCCAACATAGCTTCCGCATAAGTCACGGGATCCTCCTCACTAGTCAAGGCTTCCACCAGGTAACTATCCTGGTCATAACCAAAACGAATTGGTGGCCTGGATACCCGGGTAGATCTTCTAGGTTGGTCACTGCCTGGAACTTGTGGGACACCTCCCACTACATCCGAGCTCTCTTCATCAAGAACAATTTCCTGACGATGATTGTTCAGGATGCAATCATTTTCCAAGAATTGTGCATTTCGACTGCAAAACACCTTCTGCTCACTTGGGTCATAGAATAGGTAACCCACAGAGCCTTTTGGGTAGACTACAAATAGGCAACGGCTGGTCTTGGATTCCAATTTGTCCGGACTCGTTCTTTTAACGTGTGTCGGACAACCCCAAATCTTTAAGTGTCTTCGTACACTTGGTTTCTTTCCGGTCCAAAGCTCATAAGGAGTCTTCGGAACTGATTTGATTGGAACCCGATTCAACACTAATGGGAGAGAGATCCATCGTATGGATGCCCAAATCTTGCGAAATAAAGGGGCGAATTTCAAAAATTTTTCTCTTCCTTCAACTGGGAATCGCATTCTCTAATTAGAAAATCATATTTTCAATGATCATTCTTGAACCATAAACTGAACCAGATCTGAACCAAAAGGAGTAGGAGAGGATTATACCTGATACGAAGACACTTGGTGGCACCACAGTGTCAGCCTTATCAGGATAGGTCTCCCCAGACCGACCTACTAGCTGTGAACATTCTAAACTAACACGAGTCTTATTAAGTGTCCAGTTTAAGGGTATTACACAGAAACATACCAAGGGAACATGAATCAAATATGCACTTTTATTCATTTACAATAAACTCATAAAATACATCATTCTGATTGAAGCTAAGGGCATACAAAACTGTCTAACAGCTCCCACTTGCACTTAGGTCCAATCAGGTACAAGCCGGAGTCCCATGCTTTCCACGTGTTTCTCAAACACTTTCTGTGTTAGTGGCTTAGTCAATGGGTCTGCCACATTCCCCGCTGCTGCTACCTCTCAACATCAACCTCCTGTTGTCACACAACATTGGAACAGGTGATTTGTTGAATTCCAAATTCAGGAATGAACACCTTCATTCATAAGGCTGCCTCACTTACGGCAATGTGTTCGGCTTGGGTTGTGGAGTCTGCAGTGGACCCCTGTTTGTTGCTTTTCCAGCAAACAGCACACGATCTTATCGTGAAAACATATCCAGATGTAGACTTTTATCATCTGGATCCGACTGGAAATCAGCATTTGTATACCCTTGGATCTGTAGTGAGCTACTGTCGAATACTACACTCACTGGGTTGGCCTGAGCAATGTCAGGACTGAAATCTGCTTATTACACTCACTGCCTGAGCAATGTCAGGATGAGTGCACAGCATGGCATACATGATGCTCCCTACGACAGAGGCATAGGGAACGTTTTTCATGCCATCAATCTCCTTTGAAGTCTTGGGAGACATTTTCTTGGAGAAAGTGACTCCGTGCCTGAAAGGAACATTTCCTTTCTTGGAGTTTTCCATGTTGTATCTTTTGAGTATTTTGTCAATGTAAGCAGATTGGGATAATCCTATTATCCGCTTCGATCTATCTCTATAGAGTCGAAGACCCAGTATATAGGAGGCTTTCCAAGATCTTTCATGGAGAATTGCTATGAAAGCCATACTTTCACCGTAGTTGACATTCCTACATGATTCCCAATGGGGTAAAATGTCATCTACATACTGAACCAAGAAGGTAACCTTATCTCCACTGTACTTTCTGTAGACACAGGGTTCATCCGGATTCTGCTTGAAGTCAAACGATTTGACAGTAGAGTCAAAACGGATGTTCCAACTTCTAGAAGTTTGCTTAAGTGCATAAATGGATCTATTAAGTTTACATACCATGTTTTCCTGACCTGCAACAATGAAACCTTGCGGCTGCTGCATATAGATATCTTCAGTAAGATCTCCATTCAGGAATGCAGTTTTGACATCCATCTACCAAATCTCATAATCATGGTATGCTGCTACAGCTAGCAGGATCCTAATAGATTTAAGCATGGCCATAGACGAAAAAGTCTCCTCATAATCGATGCCCTCTTTCTGAGTGTACCCTTTCTCGACCAGACGAGCTTTGAAGGTC
The DNA here is from genome assembly GCF_055504915.1 of Nelumbo nucifera. NCBI lineage: Eukaryota > Viridiplantae > Streptophyta > Magnoliopsida > Proteales > Nelumbonaceae > Nelumbo > Nelumbo nucifera. The sequence goes on from NC_142655.1 coordinate 46,320,789, forward strand.
TCAACCCTACCATCGGGGCCCTTCTTCCTCTTGTAAATCCATTTGCAACTGATTTCTTTTACCCCAGAGGGTGGATCTACTAGAGTCCAGACTCCATTGGTCTCCATTGAGTCCATCTCTACTCTCATGGCCTCCACCCACTTCTGGGAATCTATGTCCAACATAGCTTCCGCGTAAGTCACGGGATCCTCCTCACTAGTCAAGGTTTCCACCAGGTAACTATCCTGGTCATAACCATAACAGACTGGTGGCCTGGATACCCAAGTGGAACTTCTAGGTTGGTCACTGGACAACCCCAAATCATTAAGTGTCTGACACTTGGTTTCTTTCCGGTCCAAAGTTCATATGGAGTATTCGGAACCGATTTGGTTGGAACCCGATTCAGCACGTAAATCGCAGTCTCTAATGCGTAACCCCAAAAGGATGTGGGTAACTCTGAGTGTATGAGAAGTGACCGGACCATATCCAATAAGGTCCTATTCCTCCTCCCTGAAACACCGTTAAGTTGTGGTTAGCAGGAGGAGCTAATTGTGATAGTATCCCATTTTCTTTTAAGTAACTCCATGGTTCCAATGGCCGCGGCTGCAACAGTTGCAGTAGTCCCCAAGTAAAGCGTGACTTCTCCTTCACTCAGCCTTTTGCTTACCTTGAACCCCTGCAGTGAGTTACACGCATGAGTTGAAGCCCTGGAGTCAATACACCAGGACGCAGAAGCTACCAACAGATTGGTTTCTATAACACAAGTTTCGAAATTACCTTTCTTGGATTCCAGGTAGGCAGGACAGTTCCTTTTCCAGTGGCCGGTCTTCTTGCAGAAGTGACAGGCATCCGATGCTTTGTCTTTCTTCTGTTTCTTGCCCTTAGTGGCTTTCTTCTGAGGCTTCTTTGCCTTCCTCTTTCTCTTGCATGTCTTGCTAGTTTCAACAAGCATAGCTACAGGCTCATCCTTTTAATCAGTTCTTCAGCTCTTTGCAACATATTGCTGAGCTCTTGCAAGCTGACATTCAGTTTGTTCATGTTATAGTTCATGATGAACGGATTAAAGGAAGGAGGCAAAGAATTAAGAATTGCATCTATCTGGGTCGCAAGGTCCCGCTCGGAACCAAGAGCCTCCAGTTCGTTGATCTATCCCATCATCCGAAGACAATGGTCGTGAACTTGTTGGCCCTTGGTCATTTGTGCGGTCATAAACTGTTTCAAGACCTTTTGTCGAGTAGAACGATTCTGCTCTTCATACATCGTCCTGAGACTGTCCAATATGTCCTTGGCAAGTTCGATCTGATCGAACTGCCTCTATATTGGGTTGTCCAAGGAGGCAATGATGTAACACCGGGCAAGGGAGTTTTTCTCCTCCCATTCCTGATATTCTCTCCTTCGGGCCTCAGAAGCCCTATCACCCGGACGCTCCAGGGCAGGATTCTTTGCCACTTTATCTAACTTTTCAGAAGCTAGGACCAGCATAAGGTTCCTGTACCAGTCGGCATAGTTTGGGTCCTTCAACTTGTTGTCATCAAGCAATTTTCCAAATGATCCGTTTGCCATTTTCTGATAAAAGAGCAAACATCAGTCCACAACCGTATTTGATTCATGTTCATTTCATAGATATGGATTTTAATCTACGTTCCATTTTCATTTATTCATCTCTAAGATTTCCCTCCTTTCTCAGTGATGGAGACTACGGGTTGTCTCTGGAAATGTGGGAAGTCACATAGGGTGCATGGAGCCAACTGTTTCAGCTGCATAACCCCACCACCTTTCTGTGAAGGATCATATCCACTCATCATATGAGTTTTCCCTTTGGCCTCTGTCAGACAAGGTTCAGAGCCGTTTTCAAGTAAACCTTTCTGTCCAGTGAGTGCTTACCCATCATATTCGTGAACGCCAAGGAACCGTGAAAGCGTCACTTCACCTTCATTCAGCCTTTTTCTTAACTTGAACCCCTGCAGTGAGTTACACGCATGTGTTGAAGCCCTAGAGTCAATACACCGGGACGCAGAAGCCACCAATAAATTAGTTTCTGTGACACAAGATTCAAAATTACCTTTCTTGGATTCCAGGTATTGAGGACAATTTCTCTTCCAGTGGCCAGTCTATTTGCAGAAGTGACACGCATCCGGTGCCTTGTCTTTCTTCTCCTTCTTGGGTTTGGCAACTTTCTTCTGACGCTTCTTTGCCTTCCTCTTTTTCATGCCCGATTTGCTAGCTTCAACAAGCATAGCCACAGGCTCATCCTTCTTAATCAAATCCTCGGCCCTCTGCAACATATTGCTGAGTTCCTAGACGCTGACATTCAGCTTGTTCATATTGTAATTCATTATCAACGGATTGAAGGAAGGAGGCAAAGAATTAAGGATGGCATCCACTTGCGTGCCAAGATCTAGCCCGGATCCAAGGGTTTCAAGCTCATTGATATAACCCATCAATCCAAGAGAATGGTCGTGAACCTGTTGCCCCTTAGACATCTGAGCGGTCCTAAACTGTTTCAAGACCTTCTACCGAGTAGAACGATTCTGCTCTTCGTATATTATCTTTAAACTATCCAATATGTCATTGGCTAGTTCGATCTGATCAAACTACCTCTATATTGGATTGTCCAGGGAGTCAATGACATAGCAGCGGGCAAGGGAGTTTTTATCCTCCCAATCTTGGAATTTCCTCCTTCTGGCCTCAGAAGCCCTGTCACTCGGACGCTCTGGGGCCGGATTTTTGACTACCTTATCCAATTTTTTAGAGGTTAAGACCTGCATGAGGTTACGGTACCAATTGGCATAGTTCGGGCCCTTAAGTTTGTTGTCGTCAAGAAGCTTTGCGAATTGTCCGTTTTCCATTTTCTGGTAAAACAACAAACATTAGTCAACAACCTAATTTAATTCATGTTCATTACATAGATATGGCTTTTAATCTATGTTCCATTTCTATTTGTTCATCTCAGAGTTTTCGCTCCCATCTCAGTGACGGAGAGAGTGACTTGTCTCTGGAAATGTGGGAAACCACATAGGGTGCTTGGAGCCAACTGTTTCAGCTGCAAAACCCCACCACCTTTCTGTGAATGATCATATCCACTCATCATTTGAGTTTTCCCTTTGGCCTCTGTCAGACAAGGTTCAGAGCCATTTTCAGGTAAACCTTTCTGTCCAGTGAGTGCTCACCCATCAAATTCGTGAACGCCAAGGTACCATGAGAGAGTTCCCATTTTCTAGTGAAGCCCCTCCCACATCAGTTTATGACGCCCCTATCATCTTATGAAACACTCGAACAAGCCCAACAGCAAATGGATAGCCCATTTTCTGGTTTGTTTCCTCATTACTGAAGGACCTATCCTCATGCTAATGATAGAAGGCCTTTAGAGAGTTCATCATATGAATCTCGCTATCACATGCACTCATATTTGCAGGAGGGAACGAAAATTACGCCCTGGTTTAATTTAGGTCAAACCAAAGTGGCTCCCACTGACTTTCATAAAGTCAGATTTCAGTGGGCCCAAGTCGGCTAGGGTTCCGCATGTTTCCTCTTCAGGAGGTGTGGGGCCCACCACTGAGGGAGGTCATCCAATGACCAGCAGGGACACCATGGCAATGATGTGCATTCAGCCAGGGTGTGCGCAAGAGCCACTATCGAATCAGCATGGGCCAAGCACTTATGGCCCATGAATGTAGCACATCACACATCCATACATCACATGCAGGGAAGGATTGATCCAATCAATTAATATCTGTAAAGCCCATAATATTAACCATTACTATTATCTAGGTATATGGGCCGAATTAGGGTTGATCAATTCGGCCCATATAGCTTTATCTGCGAAGTGGGCTTTTAGCAATTTTAACAATTTCAACCTGGGCCTTTACAGGTTGGGCCGAATTAAACATTCAATTAATTATCAATCCTTAGGCTCATTAGTAGAAGAATTATGGCTGACATTTAGCCTTGATCGAACCCTAGATTCGGTCCAACCTATTTGGACCAATCTGGTTCGAATGGGTCTAGGGTTTGATCTTTAATTAAAGATTTAATTCAAGAAATTAATCTGAAATTAAATACTGATAAAAGAAAATCAAGAATCAGTCAGATAGGTCTATTCGCACAATCCATCCTACAAAACAGAGGTTAGATCACAGTTTGCAGTTTCATAAACTGCAAATCACAAATAGCAATTTTCCCATCTGCGAAAACTCCTTCCTTGCGCCGCCATCTTCGATCCAAAATAAAATAAATAGAAAACCTAATTTCTATTAATTTTACATCAGATCGAATGCCTATACATTCAGTCTAAAAAATAAAAACTTTATTTTACAGAGCAAATGTAATAAAATAATCAAGAAACTGCAAAATCGCAGGTTCCCTGCGCCAATCAAGATTTCGATCTCCATGTGTACGAATAACCCATAAATCAATAAAATTATAAAGAACAATTCTAAATAATAATCAGATTTATGAAATTTAATTTAAGATTAATCGCCCATCAACTGGAAACAAATTTTCCAGAAAAACCTTAGATTTGCGCAAATTGGGTAGAACACCTTCTGCCCATTTGTGTAGGTTCAGGTTTGATCCAATTCGGTTCAAGACTTGAACCATGGCTCTGATACCACTAAAGGGATGAGAGATCCATTGTATGGACTTCCGAATCTTGCGGAATAGAATGGGCGAATTTCAAAAATTTCTCTCCATCCTATTGGGAATCGTATTCCCTATTTTAGAAAAATCATATTTTTCAAGGATCAATCTTGAACCAAGAACCGGACCAGATCTGAACAAAACAGCAGGAGAGGGATATACCTGATACGGAGAAGTAGTATCTCCCAATGCAGGTGTTCACGCCCTAGGAAGGAACCAAAGACTGCTCCCATTGAAGATGGCATAGTGCAGGATGGAACAGAATCAGTAGCGTTTTCAAAAGAACCAGATCCTTCGCAAGAATCAGTTGGACGGCACGTGAGCACTAGTTCCAATCAGCCCTTTCACAAAGGATTGATACCAAGATCCAATCTTGATCACTCCTACTGACAAGAGGTGATCGAATTGACAGATTTGGCGGCGGCATGAAGGAGGCGACAATAGAGATTTAGCGCAGTGATGCTGAATTCTCTCTTCTGCGATTTCAGATCTGAAGACAAATTGTGTGTTGTATGTCAAAAGGGTGCTACTCCCTCCTCCTTTTATAACCTTAAAGGGATCACCTCCTAATCCCATTAGGAGTTGATGATCCAAATCATATTTGGATCAAAATTCCCTTTAAGTGATAAGGGTAAACCCTTATCTTATCTGCAGATTAGATCAGCCCCTCCTAATCCTATTGGGAGGTTTCCAGATCTGAATCACATTCAAGACTCTCTGAGTGGATTGGGTTAAGACCCAATCCTATCTGCTAATCTAATCTCAGAATTCGCCCCTTCATTTAACTGATCAAATCAGCCCAGTTCGAAATGGGCTTTAGGTCCAATAAGGTTATGTGCTCACTTAGCCTTCCAAACTGCTACCCAGTTGGGCTTCCTTGTATGGCGTGGGAACCAAATATTGATCTACACATCAGCTACATGGGTTTAGCCCAGCCTTTGTTACAAGGCCTGGCCGAATACACTGTTATGGATAGTGCACCCCCTAAAAGGAACAATGGTCACTGGGCCAAGCCACTTTGTAACACCCAGGGACTGTGGGCAGATGCAAGATTAGCCCATCAGGTATTACCCTCAATGGCCTTACTCTTAACCACTCAGCCCATAATGATCAAACACTGCCCGACAAGAGAGGGCCTCTCCCTCGGCTGGAAGGAACAGTGCTACACTCTCTACTCAAATAGATCCTGAGAATTAAAACCTTTTGCAAACGTTTGGAAACCATAATATATATATATATATTTTGCAAAACCAACTTTCAACGATTGAAATCGGCTGCCGGCAGTCTTGGTTTCCATCAGAGAGAGTGCATCCTCGATCATTACCTTTGTCCGACAAAGGGGTTATCCTGTCACTATGATCACCTACTCAAATGAATTCTCACACTGTCCTAACATACTCAGGTTTTGACCCCCGCTAAGGATCTCACTGATTGGCATATCAAAGACAGCCCAATCCAACACTTAGTGTAGTATCATAATCGAGTCTAGGGGTCAGGTGTAACTTTCCAGTATTGCCCATCAATCTCCAAGGTTTAGGGCAATACTGGAAATCTGGTCCAGTTCAAAGATTCAATTAATCTTAAACTGCATGTGCCTTGGGTCTCACCTTGGCGGCTGAGACAGGCCACCCCAACATTTGGCAGCACACCAATGTCAGCCTTGGCAGGATAAATCTCCCCAGACTTATCCAACGGCTGTGAACATTCTAAACTAACACAAGTCTCACAAGTGTCCAGTTTAAGGGTATTACATAGAAACACACCATAGGAACACGAATCAAATATGTACTTTAATCATTTACAATAAATTCATAATGTACATCATTCTGATTGGAGCTAAGGGCATACAACTATCTAACACTATGCTAGATCCGTAACCCTAACCCTAGGGTGCCTCACATGGCCAAATTCATCAAGTTGCCCCCTGAGTGTAGGTTGGGCCTAGGAGGGGGCAAACTGCTAGGCTGGGATGAAACAATACGGAATGTTCAACTGTTGACATGGAGCGCAAACGTATGCATGATTGCTAACAGGCTTAGCTAACGGAAAACTACGTCACTCCGATCGGGATGCCATTTGACATAGGTCATTGTAGGATGATCCCCTACCTCGTCATTTTGGTCCTATGCCACATCCCTAACCCTAACCCTAGGGCGCCTCACATGGCCAGATTCATCAACTTTCCCCCTAAGTGGAGGGTAGCCTCCAGTAGGGGTTCGATGGCCGGTAGACCGAGATGAGGCAATCCGAAATGTTCAATTCTTCACATCGGGCCTATACAAAACACCTGATTTCCGATTGGCTTGGCCGATGGAGTGAAACGGAATTGTCCCCAACCATTTTGCTCCGTTGGTCCAAACTGTAACTCCGATAGGCCGCCATCTGACATTGGTCATTGTGGGACGATCCTCTACCACGTCATGTCAGTCCTATGCCACATCCCTAACCCTAACCCTAGGGCGCTTAACATGGCCAAATTCATTAACTTGCCCCTGAGTGGCAGGTAGCCCCCAGGAGTGGTGCGATGGCCACCAGACCGGGATGGAGCAATCTAGGATATTCAATTGTTCACAACAGGCCCATACGGGACACCTAATTGCCGACAGGTTTGGTCAATGGAGCAAAAGAAGGTTGTCCCCAATACCTCCATTTCGCTCAGTCGGTCGGAACCGTAACTCTGATCAGGCCGCCATTTGACACTGGTCATTGCGGGATGATCCCCTCCCACGTCACACCAGTCCTATGTCACATCCTTGACCCTAACCCTAGGGTGTCTCACATGGCCAAATTTATCAAGTTGCCCCCTGAGTGGCAGGTACCCTCTAGGAGGGGTGCGATGGCTGCTAGACTGGGATGGGGAATCCGAAATATTCAATTGTTCACATCGAGCCCATACGGGTAGCCTGATTAACGACACGCTTGGCCGAAGTAGCGAAATGGAGTTGTCCCCAATACCTCCTTTTCGCTCCGTCGGTCCGAACTGTAACTCCAATTGGGCCGCCATTTGACATCTGTCATTGTGGGATGATCCCCTACCACTTCAGGCCATTCCTATTCCACATCCCTAACCTTAACCGTAGGATGCCTCATATGGCCAAATTCATTAAGTTTCCCCCTTAGTGGCTGGTAGCCCCCAAGAGGGATGCGATGGCTGCCAGACTGGGACAGGGCAATCCAGAATGTTCAATTGTTCACATCAGGCCCAAATAGGACGCCTAATTGCCGATAGGCTTGGCTGACAAAGTGAAATGGAGTTGTCCCCAATACCTCGTTTTGCTCCATCGGTTTGAACCGTAATTCCGATTGGGCTGCCATTTGACACTAGTCATTGTGGGACGATCCCCTACCACGTCATGCCGGTCTTATGCCACATCCCTAATCCTAACCCTAGGGCTCCTCACATGGCCAAATTCATCCCTAACCCTAACCCTAACCCTAACCCTAACCCTGGGGTGCCTCATATGGCCAAATTCATTAAGTTTCCCTCGGTGGCAGGTAGCCCCCAAGAGGGATGCGATGGCCACCAGACCGAGATGGGGCAATCCAAATTGTTCAATTGTTAATGTCGGGCCCAAACAGGACGCCTAATTGCCGACAGAGCGAAATGGAGTTTCCCCCAATACCTCTATTTTGCTCCATCGGTTCGAACTGTAACTCCGATTGGGCCGCAATTTGATATCGGTCTTTGTGGGGCGATGCCCTACCATGTCATGCCGGTCTTATGCCACATCCCTAACCCTAACCCTTGGGCTCCTCACTTGGTCAAATTCTTCAACTTGCTTGTTGTGTGGCAGGTAGCCCTCAAGAGGGGTGCGATGCTTGCTAGACCGGGATGGGGAATTCCGGAATGTTCAATTGTTCACATCGGGCCCAATCGGGGACTCTTGATTGCTGATAGGCTTGGCCGACGGAGTGAAACAGAATTCTCCCAATTGGTAGGGACCAAATGACAGCCCAGTCGAAGTTATGGTTAGTCTCGACGGCTGCCCTGATTGCTAGTAGGCTCTGTTTCTCTCCGTCGGCGAAGGCCGTCGACATTTATGCGTTCCGTTTGGACCAGATGTGAACATTGGAGTATTCTGGAGTGCCCCATCCCGGTTTGGCGGCCAACTTACCCTTCCCTCGATTCACATGTCACTTAGAGGAAGCCTGGTGGATATGACCATGTCTGGGGCTCTAATTGGTACAGTAATGGATTGACCGCGAGACCGACATGGCGTGGCAGAGTATTGCCCCCCAATAGAAAGGGTCGAACGGCGTCCTGATCGGAGTTACGGTTAGGTTCTACGGAGCGAAACAAAGCTTTTGGAATATTCTAGAGTACATTGGCAATTATGCATTTCATTTGGGTCGGATGTGAGAATTGGAATATTCCAGAGTACCCCATCCCAATTTGGCGGCAAACGCACCCCTCCTTCTGTTTAGGTGCCATGCCATTCAAGGGCAACTTGGTGGATTTGGCAACGTCTGTGGCACTAAGGAGTAGGGTAATAGATGAGCCATGGGACCGAAACGGCGTGGTTGGGTATTGTCCCCCAATGACAAGGGTTGAACGGTGGCCCAATTAGAATTTGGAGATTTAGTCCCGTGTGTTGTGTTGGGCTCTCTAGGCGTGGATAGGCTTTTGGATCACTAGAACATCGTCGCCTCGTCGGGTGTTGTTCCCTGACACTACAGTGCGAAGCGGGGGCAGTCTTGACTTATATATAGGTCTGACAGAGCGAACGACCCTCTGTTTCTCTCTTTCAGGTAGGACTACTGAGAGTTTTTTGGGGTGGACGGTTGGTGATGTCTTTTTGGTGAGTGTCGGCGCTACCTTGTAGGTTTGGCATTTATATCACCCCTCCGCCGAATTTAAGTGCCGTTGGGGTGGAATTTGGATATTTGGTCACGTGTGTTGCGTTGGAATATTTACTATAAATAATTTACTTTAACAATTAAATGATAATAATTATTATCAATTTTAGAAAACTAATTCATTATAAGAATTTATTAAATGATTTTTTCGAAAATTAATTTACCAAAATTAAACTCATTTCAGAAAACTATCATTAAATTATAATTAAATTAGTTAGTCATTTACAAGAACAATAATTATTAAATTATTCTTTCGATTATGTAATTACAGTAATCATTAGTAATTTTTCAGTTTAGTTTTCAATTTGTTTTTCAATAATATTTTTTTAGATATTTATTTAATTATTTTTCAAAAATTGTTTAATTGTGATATTTTATTGCAATGCATAATTTTCACAAAATTATTTTAGAAAAATTTTTGTTCTGATTATGTTGTTGGAATATTTAATTTGCAGAAAATTAGGTTCCTTCATATTTAATTAACTCTAATAATTAATTTCCTAAAAATTAAATTTCAAAAATTGTACTTAAAAGACGATGTTATAATTAATATTCTATTAATTAACTGTTATTTTTAGCATTTTTTTTCTTCTAATTTTTAGTAAATTAACATATAATTTTTGTAATAATATACCATTAATTACCTATTAATTATACTTAACTCAAGATTCATTAACAACTATTAATTAAATTTAATAATTCTTCATTGTTAACAGTAATAAATCTAAATAAAATTTCTATTAATTAATTGTATGTAGCATTAATTAACATATACGCGGGTCGGGCTGTCAGATATGCAAATGATCCGATCCACATGTCTCATCTTCTTCACCCGATACTATGCTACAGCATTCATTCGAACTCTCAAAATAGCAAACCAAATTTTGAAATCAAATTTCTATCATTTTGGAAGAGAAACGTCCTGTAAAAAACAATGGTATTTATCATCTTCTCCACCTAGATGGATCAACTTCATGGAATCCAATTTTTTTTTATTTTTTTCTTGAAAGAGTTAGACAAGGGCCTCTCGAAAATCCCTTGCTTCTGCAAATCCCTGAGCTGCCAACACTAATGCAAAGTTGGGCTTTTCTATGTCTGGGTACCTCGTCTTGGCAACGTGTAGGACTTTGCTCACGTAGTAGACTAGTCGCTGGATTTTATCTTCTTTTCTTATTAGGACTAAGCTGACCACCTCATCACTCACGGAGAGGTAGAGCTTAAGCTCATCCTTGGTCTCGGGCCTAGTCAATGAGGGAGGCGAACTAAGGTAACTTTTCAGCTCATCAAAGGCAAGCTGACACTCTTTGGTCCATTCAAAACTTTGGTTTTTCTTTATCGCCTTGAAAAAGGATAAGCACTTCCCAATCGACTTAGACAGAAATCGGCTTAGGGCAGCTATTCGGCCAGTTAACTTTTGGGTTTCCTTAAGCGAGCTAGGAGGTCGCATGTCTAAGATTGCCTGGATTTTTTCCGGGTTGGCCTCAATACCACGTTGGCTAATGATGTATCCGAGGAATTTACTCGAGGTCACACCAAAAGCACACTTGTTTGGGTTGAGCTTTAGGTTATATTTTCTTAAAACGCTAAAAACAAGGTCTAGGTCAGTGACTAAATCATGCAAAAATTGAGGTTTGATAACCATGCCATCAACATAACACTCAATTTTATTAACGATTAATTATGAAAATACATTATTTACAAGTCCCTGGAAAGTTGCCCCAGCATTATTTAGTCCAAAGGGCTTGACTTTATAACAGTACAAGCCCATCTTGGTTACAAAAGCTGTTTTCTCTTGGTTTGCTGGGTCCATTAAGATCTGGTTGTAGTCGGAGTATGTATCCATGAAACTCAACAGCTAGAACCCTGAGGCCACGTCCACCAGGCGGTCTATCCGGGGGAAAAGAAAGATGTCCTTGGGGTAGGCTCGATTCAGATCGGTATAGTCGATGCACATGCGCCACTTTTCATTGGCCTTTTTCACCAGCACTGGATTAGCTATCTAGCTCGGTTAATGGACTTCCTTTACGAAGTCCGCAGTCAGCAATTTCCCTACTTCTTGTCTACTATTTGCCATCTTTCCGGGACAAGGTTACTTTTCCTCTACTGAGCTGGTCTAAGTGTAGGGTCAACATTCAATTTATGAGTTATAAGTTTTGGGTCTATGCCGGAGATTTCTGCTTCCGACTAGGCGAATACATCTAGATTATCAAGTAAGGAACTTACTAGGTTGAAGCACATTGGTTCTGTTAGGCGAGCTCTTATCTGCACTATCTTTTCTGGTTCGATTTTTTAAATCAAAATAAAGATGGTTTCTTCAGTGGGTTGAGCTTGCTCATCTATATTCTCAGGAGGTGGCCCCAGGTCGATGGTGATAGCAATCTTGCACTTTGCCTTTAAGGCGACTACGTAGCAATTGCGAGATTCCAATTGGTCACCTCGCATGACCCCGATGCCTATATCTGTAGGGAACTCCACGACCAAATGGTATGTCGAAACAACCGCCCGGAGGATGTGCAGAATAGGTTAGCCCAGTATGGCATTGTATGGGGAGTGGGTGGTGGCCACTAGGAAATTGTGATCAAACCGAACTGTGTTAGGAGGTGAACCCACCTCAACTGGTACCCTTACCTTGCCAACGGACCGAACTACCTCTTTGCTGAAGCCAGTAGGGGAATGTCGGCAGGTTGTAGATCCTTTTTCTCGAGCTCCATGTACTCGAAGGCCTCTAAGAATATAATGTTGGCTGAGTTGCCTGAGTCGACGAGAATCCTTTTCACCTTGAAGTCATTAATGAGTAACCTTATCACTAAGAAATCATCATGCGGATATTGGATTCCGCGCATTTGTGGGTTACTATGTTCAAGTTCCCTAACCAAATTTTTTCCTGTTGAGGTGGTGCATCCGGCGACAGTTGACCCTTCGGTGATCATGTTAATGACTCCCCGAACATGTCGCTCCTGCTGTTGGTTCTTGGGAGTTATTTCTTGCTCCCGACTTGTTTGGGGGGCTTCCTTGACTTGCTTTGCAGGTTGGCCCTCATCTTTGATGAACTGCCTTAGATATCCTCGCTTGATCAGATCTTCAATTTCTTTTTTGAGGTTCCAGTAGTTTTCTTTGCCATGGCCAACATCACAATGGATGTAGTAGTACTTGTTGGGATTTCTAGTGGCTGGGTCGCCCTTCATCCTGGGCGGCCACTTTTCATAGTTATTGGATTTTATTTGCATTAAAATTTCTCCCCTTTTTGTATTCATGGGAATGAAGGTCTTACAGTACAAGGGTGGGGTCCCAGATCGCTGGTTTGAACCCCGAGGTGGAGACTTACTCTTTCTTCGAGGCGAGCTACTATGCCTGCCTCTTGGGGATTTGCTTTTCATGGATGACACCTCGGGGTTTGAGATATTAAGCTTCATGGATGCCTACTTAGGCTACAATCATATCTAAATGGACCCCATAAACCAAGAAAAGACTACCCTTGTAATCAAGACCGACCTGTATTATTACAAGGTCATACCCTTGGGCCTTAAGAATGCTGAGGTGACCTACCTAAAACATGTAATTAAGATTTTTTATAAGTTAATTGGAAATAAAATTGAGGTTTATGTTGATGATATGGTCGCAAAAGCTATTTTTCTAACTCTCACATTGTTGACCTCACTGAGGTCTTTAACATTTTAAGGAAATATAAGTTAAAACTTAACCCTAATAAATGTGTGTTCGATGTCACGTTGGGCAAATTTTTGGGTTACTTAGTGACACAATGTGGCATTGAAGCCAATCTCAAAAAGATCTTGGTGATCTTGGATATGCCACCTCTGAGGTACATTAAGGAAGTCCAGAGAGTACTAGTAGGATCGTCGCCCTCAGCCATTTGTCTAGATCGGCAAGGTGGTGCCTCCCTTTTTCTTAAGTAGTAAAAAAGGCCAAAGACTTCTAGTGGACTTGAAATCGTACTTCCAAGCTCACATAATTATCTTGTTCATCAACTAGCCCCTCCGCCAAATTTTGTAGAAGGTTGAGGTATCGGGAAGACTGATCAAGTGGGCCATCGAATTAATCGAGTACGAAATCCATTTCGAACCACGCCCAACAATCAAGGCTTAGGTTCTAGAAAACTTCATCTTAGAATGTATGTTCAGCATGCCATTCTCTACATCAGACGAATCGCCATTGAGATCTGAGGCGCCCACTAGTGTTGCACCTCCCCTAGTTTGGAATTGGAACCCTAGATCATATACATAGATGGCTCATCAAACTAGAAAGGGAGTAGAGCCGAGCTCATTCTGGTAGGGCCTGATGAACTAAAGCTTAAGTATGCACTCATGTTCAAATTTCAAGTGTCCAATAATGAAGTTGAGTATGAAGCCTTGATTTTTCGTTTGTCCCTTGCAAAGGAGATTGGCATAAAAGACTTAGATGATTGTAGCGACTCCTACCTTGTTGTTAACGAAGTGAATGGGCACTATGAAGCTCGGGAACCCACAATGATCAATTACCTAGTAAAGGTTCCAAGCTCATCATGCAGCTTAACTCATTCTCTGTTCACTAGATCCCAAGGTTTGAGAATGCCTAGGCCGACGTGCTTTTCAAGATGACTAGCTCTATGGAAAACACAAACAGGATAGTGTATATAGAAGACTTGTCATGCCCCAGTATAAAGAGAACGATACAAGAGGAGATTTCTTCCATACAAGTTGCAGAACCAAGCTGAATGGACTCACTCTTCAAGTATTTGTGCCATGGAGTGTTACCCTTAGATTGGAGTACAACTTAGAAGATCGAACGCAAGTTGGATCACTATGTAATAATTAGCAAACAATTGTATAGGAAGTTGTTCACTTGTTAGTACCTACAATTCCCTCGACCTAGCAAAGCTGAGTATGTGCTCTAGATAATCCACGAAAGACTATGTTGTGAACACTTGCGGGGCAAGGTTCTTGCTCAGAAGGCTCTCTAACAAGGCTATTACTATCCAACAATTAAAGATGATACAATCTGATTTTTACAACATTGTGACTAGTGCCAACGCCACACCAGCATACCCTAGCATAGATATCCTTTGTCCCTTCCCACCAGCAACCAGGTGGAAAAGGTTCCTAGTCGTGGCTATAGATTTCTTTACTTAGTAGGTTGAAGCCAAGTCATAGACGACCATCACAACTTAGAACGTATAGAATTTCTTTTGGAAATGTATTGTTTATCGATACAAATTGCCCCACGCATCGATCTCTAACAACGGGAGGTAGTTTAAGAATATTAAGTTCTAAGACTAATGTGTCGAGATGGGGATCAAACAACATTTCACGTCAATCACTCATCCCTAGGGAAATGGGCAAGTCGAGGTGATGAATAGGGCCATCTTGCGAGGTCTAGAAAAGAGGCAAAAATTCAACCCTGGTTGGGGGGCAGGTCGTCATCCCCTATCTTCGCACCTTCTTCATCATTGCCGCCACCTTCCTCATCCTTGCAGCCCTCCTCTTCTTCCTCAGAGTCTGGCTCATTAGTGACCTAATCCAGCAGCTCGTTGGTTGTAGCCGAGATCCTGACTGGGTTCAAGTCAACCTCGGAATTGAGAGAGGCAATGAGACAATGACAGAGTTGGAACCCATTGTTTAGTTAGTCGGTGGCGTACTCATCCCACTCTTTCTGGAACAGCGCAAAGGCATGATACTCCCTGGCACCTTTTTCCTTGGCAAGGCGGATGTCATCAGCATATTTGGATCTCCAGTCTACAAGCTCAGCCTCTTTATGCTCCAGCTCAAATGTCGGTCTGACACGTTCTTCTCAGACTCCGTTAGCTGCTCTTCTAACTCAGTCGCCCTCGCTTTCACCCGCTCCAGCTTGTGGGCAAGAATTTAAACACTTGTTCGAGCCCCCACTAGTTGACCTCGAAGACTTTCAGCGTCTTCCTCACAAAGCCGTTCACCTCGGGCTCGGAAGTGGGGGGAAATTGATGAGGGGTAAAAGTGATTCGCTAGTTATTCATTACCACGTGGAGATCCAAAGCCACCTCAAGGCACCTTGGGATCTTACATGGCAAGACCTCGAAAGAACACCCCTTGGCAGATCAGTTTATGCTTCCCAAGCAATGCCAGTCCCTCTTGAAAGCAGATCGATGGACCACATTGTGGAGGACAACAATAACCTCGGTTCACCTATGTGACCTAGACAATCAAGGACTTGATGAGCTATTTGACCTCATAGAGACTGACCTGATGATCTATCCACATCTACCTTGGTTTGTTCAAGCCACTTAGTGCTCCCGAGATACGTAGAGGACACATCGCCCACATGGCAACAATTACCCAGGTTTCCCCCATTTCTTTGGGAAACAACAAGAGGTCAACGTAGTGACCTTTCTAGAGTATCCCCTGAATCTCGGTGGTTGTGTCCTATTACCTCCAAGCATGTTGGGCACATTCTGACCGAACCTAGGGTCCTATATAAGCGCAGCCCCCCGCACTCTAATGGTACGTTCACATTAGCTCTCACACTCTTGCTTTCACTCTTTGCTCTCAACTCTCTCTCTCTCTCTCTCACTCACTCACTCTCTCTCCCTCTCTCTCTTGTAGCTTGATGCTAACTTGACCATCGGAGCTCCTTCGCCTGGGTCCACTCCCTGGGCTCTCTAACATGTGTTTTCTTTGTAGACTTGATTTGCTGACATACTCACTTATGTCTGAGTTGTCAGTCCAATAGGGATTAACACAAATCAAGCATCATCAATGGTGTCTGCTGAAATTCGTCCAAACCTTAACTTATGTTGGGCTCAGGGTTGTCAATGGATCAAGGAGACCCATTAGACCCAAACCAAACCGACCCAGTTAATTAGGACCTGGGCCTATATTGTGTGTCCAAATTACAATTGGGTTGGGATTGGTTTTGGCATGTTATATATACTAGTAAGTGTGCATATGCTTTGTGCGTGGAAATTTTTTATGATTGATGTTGATGATGATAAATAATCTTAGGGGTGGATTCGAGCCGAGCCAAGCCGAATAGTACGAGGCTCAAGCTCGAGCCAGTATATAAAATATTTTTTATTTGATATTTAAAAAATTAAGAACTATAATAATTAATAATTATAATATTTTTATTATATATATTATTTTCTATAATTTTATTATATATATATATACTCTAGTAGGCTCGAGCTCGACTCATTTTGTAATTGCCAGTGAATTGGGCTCGAGCTTGGCTCGTTGCCACCCCTGAATAATCTTTATATGTGGCAATTTTTGATGATTGATGATAATGATGATGATGATAAATAATATCTTTCCAAAATTTTTATAATAGCTTTGAAAAAATTTTCTAGAAATTTTTTATATTTCTATGTTTATAAAAATTATTCTTATTTGTCACAATTATTTTTGTTTAGTATGATGAACATGCAATATTAGAGATGTGTCCAAATGTTTTCTACAATTATTTTTGTATTTTTTATACTTTTATGTGTTTTTTTATCTTTTTTAATTTTTATTATTATTCAATTATAACATTCAGGGCTGATACATTTGACCTAAAGGTTGAATTGTTGACTCACCTCCAAATAAGAATACAACTCCATTTTGGGTTGGTTTTAAATTTGTATTTTATTTCTATCATCAATAAAAATAATTATTCTTTATCACACTTATTTTTTATTTAATATGATTAATTGATATAGGATCCAAGAATGGGAGTTAATACCCTAAAAATAAAACCTAATGAGAGGGAATTAAAAAAGGAGAAATGTAGTAGTTCAAAGTTAAGAATATATTAATACCTTAAAATAAAACTTAATGAGAAGGATTTGACTGAGTAGAAAAGTGGTTGTTCAAATTACAATTATGTCCTTACAATTAGAGATTGACCAAATTAAAAAATTATAGTATTTTAATCAAACAAAAGTTCCACACATTCATTCACACTTTTAATAGTAGTATAAATTAAAAAATTACCTTTAGTCTAATTCATATTTTTCTATTTCACCACAAGAAATACTTATTTTTCTCATGATATAATTGTAGTATTTTCATGCCCAAATGTGTCCATTTAGCAGATAAGTTGGTTTATTGTCAAATGACAAGCAATATAGCTGTTAATTACTATATTGGGGGTGGTACCAAGTCTACCTTGATTGAGCAAAGTTTGAGGTTAAGACAAAAGTATCTTACCTTTATCCATCTTGGATGGGATAAGATTTATGGACAGAAACCCATATCCATCCTGTTTTCAAATTTAGTCAATTTTTATTGATCTAAACCAACTAAATATGGATTGTTTTTTATAAGTAACTAATTAGGATATGATGCAACACTTGATCTTGGGTCAAAATGTTCTATTTGATTCTTTAGCTAAAATCCTATAGATGGAGTTGTTGATTTGAGAAAAGGGTAAGTGAGATTCCCCAACCTCACCTGATGAACTAGACCCTGGCCTACCACATGTTGGGTTGGTCTCTTTTTTGGCTTGAGGGTGTCATTACTTGGGCATCTTAGAATACATGTCTAGTTAAATTGGCCTCTATTTCATTAATAACTTAGAGGATTTATTGCATAATTTAGGGCTCAAATTTATCAAAATTCACAAGCAAGTCAAGCTACTTTAAAATGAAGAGAGAATTACTCTAAATATTCAAATGAAAACCAACTGCAAGATAAAGAGATAAATCTACTTGAGATAGAAAAATAACGAGAATATGAAGTTAACTAGAAGCTAAACAAATAATTAAGGAATTAAATAGTAACGAGAAAAGTTTATAGGTTGACCATTAAACTAGTGTAAATAGATGATCGATGAAGTTAGCTAATGAACTAAGCAATCGTTGATGTTGTATTTTTCACATTCTGTTTATGTTCCCTGTGATTGTAATTTGGGCATTTTTTGAATGGAAAAAACAAAAGAAATAGCTGTAAATCATGGTTTTTAAAATCGAACCGGTGATCAAACCGGTCAAGGGTCCAGTTACTGGTTCGAATAGTTTGACCGTTTGACCCGAACGGTCAGCCCGTTCTGACAAAAAAAAAATTGAAAAATGGTCATAATCGTTCGAATGGTTTGAACGGTTTGAATGGTTAATCGGCCGGTTCAACGGTTTGCTGACCAAAATCAACAGTTTTGGGGGAAAAAGGAACCAGTTAGGTGACCAGTTCCCAGTTTTTCTGATCTGACCGTCCAGTCCGGTCTGATTTTGAAAACCATGCTATAAACTATGTAAAAAATTAGTGGCCAAAGAAATAAATGAATGCGCAACTGCATTTCAAGCTAAATAACTAATCTACAATGCTAAACATGCTAATGTTAATGAAATGCTTGCAAAAACTGAATTGGAATATGATTAACTTGACAAAATAGGTAACACAACAACTATGCAATTCTCTAGTTTAAAGCTAAAGTAACTAACATAGAATGCTAAAAATGTTAATCAAAATGCTAGCAGAAAACTAAATTGGAATATGCATGCTTAGCTTGACAAATGAGGTAATGCAACAATTATGCAGTTCTCTAAATGTGCCACTACCGTTAGTATACAACTAATGATGAAGCTATCCTACCTAAGGAATGGACCTATTCCTAATGTAATAGATCACAAATTAAAATTGGACCTGAGATGAATTAAAAAGAGAACTAAATTTATCAAATTAGAAGGTAAGAACAAAGGAAACTACACTGAAGGGTGGTGTTCCTTTCGTGGTTGTGTTTGTGTTTCATCTGATTCACAAACACAACTAGCATTATGTACATTATTTGTATGCAATTGTTGGTTTTTCATGGTTCCAGAAAAATGGTCTCTTGGTGAACATGTTTATAGCTTTCTTAACCTAGAAACATGGTTCACTAGTGTAAGCTTGACATGGTAGTTAAATGATGCGTCTTACACACCAATATAGTTCTATTCACAGTGTCTCTATTTGATGATAATGGTATAACTAAAAGCATATAGAGAAAGTACATGCAGACATGAATCATAAATCAATGCTCACATATCATGGTTCAAAGAATGAACCATGAATATAACAACATTTTTTTTGCATTGTTTGGTTAAAAATTGTTATAATACCATTTAAAAAAAAATAGTGTAGTTCTTGAATTGGTCTTCAGTATTTTACAAACACCCACACTCATACCTTGAGCCAACCCTATTGGTTGAGAGAAACCACTCCTCACAAGATAGCATGTATTGTTACCCTTTTCAGAATAAACTACCTAAGCCTATACATTACTTGAGAATATTTAGTCTACAAATCAATTATGATTTTGTCTAACCATTATTATGATTGTCATAATTCTACTATGCGGATCAAGGGTTAATTCACAAAAACATATCCAGTTGTTAGACAATGTATGTCCTAATCTTCATTGAGTATATTGTACATTAACTTTATTATGAATAAAAGTTAACTTTATTTCGTTTGTCATGGGTATGTTCTACTGATTACTCCTTAGTCTTATACTGGTATTATGTTTGAGACTTCATAATTTTATCAATATAGATTTAAATGTTCACAACTAGAGAATAAGCTTGAGGAGTTTATCTTGACAATATTGACATTATGAAGGTATGTATTTAATAAACATTTGTGATTAGTGGAACAATTAGTTGTTGTATTTAATCCCTAGACTTGATACTAGTACTTTATTGAGTATTGGACTCTTTTTTTTTTTTTCCGATATACCAATTAGTGAGATCATTCTAGGGTTAAATACTTGGATATGTTGGAGAACCTCACCCTGATACTTGGGCTGGTGATTAATGTAAGATTTGCTACTATGTTTAGACATAGTGAACATTCTTGTAACATACTATGTTAAGACTATGTTAAGACATAGTGAACATCGATTTGCTACTATGTTAATCCTCTATTAGGATTCATTTAAGAGGGAATTAGACACTATTATATTGACTTAGAGGTAATAAGTTTTTCCTAAACACAGTATCAAGTGTTGGAAGCAAAGAGATTAATTGCAAGTGAGTAGGATGATATTACCTAATAATCACTTAAATGGACTGAACTAATAAAACTTGGGCTTTTAGGATGATAAAGCTCCAAATACTTGGTGCTGGCTACTAAATGGGCAGAATTTTAAGCCTATAATAGCCATAGCTGAATTTTCCATGTTGGGAAAATTATTTCAAGATAGGGTGGCCCCACCTACTTAAGTGTAAGATAGGGTCTTTAGGTTGATTCGTTTCATTAGTTGTGGGTCTCACACCATACAAGCTTGCTTTCTCATATTATATCCTAATTAAAAGAGTGTTGCTAATTTGATGGAGTTGTCTTTCTACTTGACAGTTCTAATTAAATTTGAACTTTGACCATATCTTGGACTAGATTGTCTAGTGCTTGTTCTAATATGATTAGGACACTAAGAAAGAAATTCAGCAGAAATAGAAGCTTCTTTTCTCAAGAGTTTCCTAATAGGCTTTGGAGAATAATTCAGATTGGGAAAGAACTCTTTATAATTCATTCCAGATCTCAATTATATAAGAGAAGAGTGAGAATAAAACTAGTACTCTAGATATTCTTGCTAATTGAATTCACCCAACTCATTGAGAGCTATCAACTAGGGTTTCTAAAACATCTTTCTTCCACCATTAGAGAAACCTCTATTGTTGTGATTGCTAGCAATATTTGTAGTGATTCTGCACCCAAACTTAAGTGCTTTATACCAGCATTCTTTGCTAGAAATAATAAGAGATCTATCAAACGTTGCAAAAACACAAGATGATCGTCATGGATCTAAACTAGCTACTATTTCAATCTATTCATTTGTGGACATCAAACTTCAGGTAATGGTTCTACCTGATCTCTTGGTTTCATTCTATTGTGGTCCAATAGACCCAACCAGTCCTAGGAAAAAATCTATTTTCTCCAATTTGTAGAAATTTCAGCAATAATTTTGTGATTAAATTTTGAAAATTGACCACCATTTTGCTAGGATTTTCTAACGTAATAATCACTAGATGATTATCCATCATTGGTGTCAAAGCATGGTCTAATTGAGGAATTGAATCATAATAGACCAAACCTTTTGGATGCCCAAGAGTTTAGTTATGTGTAAATCAGTTACATGTGTTTTTATGCTAATTATAAATTTATTTTGAGAGTGAATGTGAAACATTCTTAGGGCATGTGATTTGATTTGTTAGGGTTTTACTTATTCCATTATCATGTGTTGTGATGATTGTGATCATTATACATGAATGGTTCAGTCTCCTTTTGATTATTTGTTTCAATGGGTTGTAATTATATATTTATTTGGGTGGCTAATTTGGTTTCCAGTTTCCCAAATTTTGTAATATAATTTTTATTTTATTAGATATTTAGATGGAATGTATTTATAATTCCTTTGTAAGCATTAGAGTAGGTTTTTCTTTTATTTTTGGAAGACCTATGAAGCTGGTTGCTTGCAAGATAATGGAGATTAAGTTCAATGTGCACAAGTTGTGTTGGAAGGGTTAGAATCCATCTTATGGATGGCTGAGCTATGCTAGACGGTTGGGCAAATTTTCAAAAATTTTCTAACCCTTTTGGGAACTTATTTTCCGGTGTTTTAAAAAATTGCATTTTTCTAAGTCGATCTTGCACTGAACCAGACCAGATTTGAAACCAAATCAAAAGGAAAAATTATACCTGATTTGAATACCACAAGCGCAAATCCCAGGGTGGAAGTTCAAGCCCAAATCGGTCCTAAAACCATCCTCCACTGAAAATGGTGCAGTGTATAGGTGAAGCCGGTTCAGCAACACTGTTTTCAACAAAACCACTATCTAACTTGCTTGTATTGAATGGGGTGAGTGAGCTCGATGTTCTTCAACGTTTTTTTTTTTTTTTTTTGCAAAAACTATAAGAAAAACTGATAAAAAATTAGTTCTTGAAAGGCTAGGTTGAAATTAGGGTTTCTTAGAAGACAAGAGAGAAGAAGAGAGAGCAACAGTGTGAAGTCTCACAGTCTAGTTCACCCTCTTCTCTTTTATCTCCTTATGGATCACTCTCCTAATCTAATTAGGAGATTATCCAAATCTGATTTATTTATGGACTCAATTAAGAGATAAGTCTTATTCTCTTAAGATGATAGGTTCTCCATACACAAAACCATACCCACATTTAACCCAGAGCACATTAATTAATCTTATTAATTTTGGGCCTTATGCCCATTTACTTCAAAGACTCATGACCCAAGGTGTTGCATGGCCACTTTAAGCTTGATTTGTATTGCATGGGACCCCATAATGATCTTACAGATGCCGGTATGGGTTCTGCCCATCCTTTGAAAGAGGCTAGGCTAAATTCACTGCTTAAAGCAGTGAACCCCTGGCCTAATCAACATTGGTCTAGTTTGGGCCCAACATTGGTCTAGTTTGGGCCCAACATTGGTCTCTTACACTTAACATCCCGGCCCATAATGATCAAAATACTGTCTGACAAGAAATGACCTCTCCCCTATCTGCAAGGTGCAGTGTCACAGTCTCTACTCAGATGGATCCCGAGATTAAAACCTTTTGCAAACATTTTTTCATAAAATAGTAATATATAACATATAAATATATTTTTCAAAAAAACAAATTTCAAACACAACTGAAATTCACCACCGACAATTTGGATTTCTATTAGAGAGAGTGTAAACCTTGATATTCACTTTCTCCAACGAAGGGGATGATCTTATCACTATGATCATCCACTTAGGTGAATTCTTAGACTATCCCAACATACGTAGGATTTGACCATTGATGGATCCCACTAGTTGGCATATCAAAGATAACCTAATCCAACGACTAGTGCAGTATCATAATCAAGTCTAGGGTTATGTGTAACTTTTCAGTTTTGCCATCTATCTTCAAGGTCTAGGGCATAACTGGAAATTGGTTTGGGTTCAATGCTTCTGATAAACACCCACTAGCTGTTCTTGGGGTTTCATCCTAGCAGCTGAGACAAGCTGCTCCAATTCCATGGCAACACACCAATGTTAGCCTTGTCAGGATAAACTCTCTAGGTCTATCCAATAGCTAAGAATATTATAAAATAACACGAGTCTTTTAAATGCCCAGTTTAAGGAGTAATACACAAAAACATATAAAATATCAGCATGAAACAATAATACACTTTATTCATTTACAAATAAATGTTTATGTACATCAATTTGATTGGAGCTAAGGACATACACTGTCTAACAAAATGGACATCTTGGTGATAGCACATGAAGGAGATACCCTAGAAGTTTTGGCAATGATATTTGTAGTTGTGGTTTTTATCCTTTGATTCTATTTATTTGTTGTGGATTGTATATATTAAATACATTAGATCACACTTGATGCTTGGCATAATATTACAACACAACAAACCCCATAATAACTAGGTGTCGCCTATATGTAGGCAAATTTTAGTTATTATGTTGCGCAACCATTAGGATCACATTATATGCAACCAAATTTATTTTATTGTGGATATTACATGGGCCAAATTCGGTCACAATTTGTTGTGGCATGTTTCTTATTTTTTGGGTTTATTGTGTTGGAATGTTAATTAGGTTGACCTACCTTTGTTTTTCTTCCAATTTATTAGTTTTGTGTGATGAAATGGTTGAATGTTGGTTCCACCACATGGCCATATGAGACTAGATGTTATTCTCATCATGGATTGATACACATGCTCTCCATGATATTATAAGAGCATTTGAATGATTTCCCTTGCTGAATTAGACCCATTGAATTCCCCTTCCACGAGGGATCCCTACGTTACAACCTTTCCCATTGACCAATTAGAAACTTGACTTTGTGAAAGTTAGTGGGAGTCTATATGGTTAATCAAAACTTAGACCAACTAGGGATTGGATCAAATTGAGTTTTCTTATTAAGAATATAAGTGTTTGAGATAAGGAATTGACTAATGAAATCATCTCTAAAGGCCTTCCATCAATAGAGTGAACGTGAGTTGATGTGACAAGTAAAGATGTCGGGACAGATAACCTTATCCAAGAGGAGGGGGGGGGTGAATTGGGTAGAGCTCTAAAAAATGATTGTCTTGGAATCCAATTTGAATTCTTAGACTCTTGACAATCAAGCTTAGGACAATTGAACCAAAGCCCTTTGCTAACAAATATGCCAATGAAAATTTAAAGGCTTGGTTAAGTAGGTTCGGTAGTTAATTAAAATAATACACTTAAATCAACCAAATTGTTGAAATAGTAAACCTACAGGTACAAAAGTAAACAAACAAGATAATAGTAAGAGTTGCAGAGGTTAGTAGTCAACAAGAAGATAGTAGCTAAAAGATAAATATTGCAATTAAGAATTGCAACCTACTATCTTGGTTACTGGTTCTATAGTTAATTAATAAATAATAAAAACAATAAATTTAAATAATTGTAGAAAAATAAAGTGTAGATGAAAGTAAATAAGCTCAAATGTGAATGGCACCTAGTGATATGTGCCTAAATAGCTAGAGAAAAAGGACAAACCACTAACAACTAGTAGAGAAATGGGCCTACTACACAAAGACAGCTGAGATATAGACCAACTATCCAAAATAAATAAAACTAATTATAGAAAAGTAAATGATGTTGGAATGTAAATGAACAATAAATATAAACAAGAGAACAATAAATGTAAAGTAGCTAGTAAAGTTAGTGCAGTTAGTAGAGTTAATGACGTTATAGCTCAAACAACACTAGTTGTTCTTGTATCTTGTAGATGTAAAAGAAAAAGAAACAAAATAAAATGTAAATCTGCAAGATCTCAAGATATTAAGTATTGTAATTGTGAAAAAGTTAAAACAAATAAAAATAAACCACAGACTTGAAAACAAAACAAAAGAACAAGGCAAACAAATACTTTTATAGAGGTTTGGCTAACCCTATCTATGCCCTTTACCTCAGATCACCATCGAGGATTTCCACTAGCCTTATCAACATCCTTTTACACTAGCAAGACTTTACGGGTGCCTACAATTCTTTAAGCAGTTGGACTTACATGGAATACCAACAGGGCTTTCGGGTGTGTGCAGTACCTTGTTGTTGGGCCTATGACAAGTTCCAACAAGACCTTGAATGGTGTTCAACAAGGGGAACACTACAAGCTAAAAAATTTTCACTAATCAACCACAAGAGCAGATTTTCAGCAAAGCAATATCTCAATAGAAAATATAAACAATTATAGCACAAATTAAATAGTTGCTAGAGTTCTTTACAAATGTTTAGCTTATGGAAGAAGATCCCAACAGATAGGTGAGAAACATGCTCAAAGGATTTTCAACAAAACTCACGTCCAACACTAATGAAGCACATGGATCTCTTCCTCCAAAATGACTCTAACCCTAACTTGCTCTCTACAAAACAACTATTTACAATATGTATAAAATATACATAGGTTGTTTTTCATCAAAGCTTACGTTTAGCTTCATTGTCTTTTCAATTAAGCTAAATACCTTTATTTATAGAGGATTTAAGAGCAAGTGAATGTTTTCTAGCCATTGGTGGTATTTCACCTTTTTTAAAAATTATTCAAATTTCCTCCAACATGTTAAAAGGCTTTCCAACAAGTCGACCAGTTCCACCTTTCAACCAAAATATGAAGGGAGGAATCTTTTTTCTTTTCAAGTCGACCGGTTCCTCCTTATTAGTCAACCAGTAAGCCTATATGCTCAGTCAATCTGAGTAGTTGACACATCTTCTCAAATTGGACATTTTGCATGTCTTGGCTGTAATAGCTAGTTGACACATGTATTTAAGGTAGTCAACTACTTCTCACAGTTTTGGCTATGAACGTTTTTAGCTGTCACAGTTAGTTGACACGTTTTTTGAGTAGTCGACTACTTTTTACAGTCAGGTCCAAATTGCTTGACAAACAACCTGAACACTTAGAAACATTTTCCCAAGAGGTTTGGAAACACATTTTTCCAAGAGGTCTGGTCCCCGTAAACTGACCTTTGAACCCCAAATCCTGGAATCGACATTGGTTGAGGATTGAGTTCACTTGTATCAACTTGTGCTTGTCAACTTCTATGGTTTGGTCCCAGTAAATATTAGAGTAGGAACACGGACTGCCATAAATTCCTATGATGGATTGATCGTATAAATACCGAACTCACTAGCTCTCTGAATTGCAAGCTTGGTCTCCTTTCTCTGAGCTATAGCAGGAGACCTCCGAATCTTCCCTACACATCTACTCCATGTTCCAATCTTTCAGGAACACTATCTTCTTAATATCACATTCATTTTTTTAGGAGATGGGTGCATATAAGATTTCGCAGTAGATGAACTGTCCGAGGGTCCCCCATCCCCTGATAGTTTTAAACCAAATGTCTCATTGGGTCAGGTGGGGCTGTTAAGGGGCAGCCACCCAAACCCCTAATATTAAATTCTCTTTTTAGTGAATGATTTCCAATAAAAAATGATTATATATTAGTCTTGGATTGCATCATTTTCTCATTTGAAACATATAATAGTGAAGTAGCAAGATTGAGTTTCACATAATCAAAGCATATAAAAAGTTTCAGTGAGTGCAAGGGCGTATCGTTTCATATTTTTGAAAAAACAGATATGTGATATATATGGAAATTGGGTGTCTCGTTTTTTTTGTGTATCGGACCATATCAGAGGTTTATTGGGGCGTATTGAAGGTATACTGGGGGTGTATTGGGGTATTTCGGTAGCGTATCGATGAAAAAGATACAACCAAAAACTAAAAAAAAAAAATAAAGGAGAAAGCAAGCTTCTTTTCCCTAAAATGAGCATTTTTTCACCCCCCAAATGACTCTAAAACTCCAAACCTCATTCCTATAGTGATAGATTTACAAAAATTTGCAAGAAACAAGTGTGAATCATTAATTTTTTAAGATTTTTCAAATTTTGAAAAAATGTCAAAAATAGGTAAGTTTTTTCAATATTTTATAATATCTTGTGATTTTTTTTCTTGAATGTTTAAATTTATATTGATTTACATTTCTTACAGTCAAAATCACATTTTTATTGTGTCATCAATAAATTTATGAAAATTTCATGAAGATATTTGGGGAAAATATAAATTAACAAAAAATTTGAAAATGTAATTTTTCTCTATCTATAAAGACTAAATATGTTTTAGATCTATGGATTTATCTATCATATCCATAGAGCAGTTGGAAGTTTATTCTTTAATATATATATATATATATATATATATTATTTTAGAGTTAAAAAATAAATAATACTTAATTATATTTTATCATTTGATCACAATAGTTGAATATATTTAATTTTATGGATAATCTATCATATACACAGACCAATTGAAATTTCTTTCTTAATAATTATTTTTTTATTTTTATATTTTTAGAATTAAAAATAAATAAATAAATAATTATATTTTATCATTTGATCACAATGATTGAATATATTATAATTCAATGGATGATCTATCATATCCACAAAGCAATTGAAAATTTTTCTTTAATAACAATTTTTTGAATATATTATGTAATGTTTATTATTTTTTATAGTTTTTAGAAATAAATAATAAATAATTATTAATTATATTTTCACTTAAAAGTTGTGCCAATGCATGTTTTATGACTGGATAGGAGATTTGAGTTTCCCATCTCATAAAACATTAAAACTTAAGAATTATAATTTTTAAATTATTGTTAAGCATAGGATTTTTAATGAAATTATAATTAAGTAGAATATATTTCTTCATAAAACCATTAGAATATATTAATTTAATGTATATACACCTCATTGAGGTCTTATATTTAGTGTTATTGATGTATTTTTATTATTTATTAAAGTATTTATAGTGTTTTTAAGCGTATCTATGCATATATTATTTTTTCTCCGATACACATGATTATCCAAGGCATATCCCAATATGTTTCTTAAAATTGGCTTTCTGATACATTTGACATTTCCAATACTTTGAACTTTGAATAAGCATGATTGATGATAGAACTTGTAACAATGAGGTAGGGGCATTTTAGGAATGATCAACCTAAGATCTACCAAATATAATCTATTAAAATGTAACATTACTTATAAGAACTTATTGAAAAGAATTTCCTTAGTACAAATATTACAGTGCAAATACAAGGTTTAGAAATACCTATAATTTTCATTCTTGCAAACTGTGCCTAATTTACATTGCTTCAAGTGATTTACATGGTCATACTCACGCTTGGTCGCCTACTACATGCATTGGCAGTATATTATGATCCCATGGTGTGTCTCCTCTCGAGGCCTCGTTTTTCCCCAACAAGAAATTAGTACATTAGAAGCCAGTGTGATACCCCTCTCCCCAATAAAAAAATGAAATAAATAAATAAATATAAGAAAAATCACATAATAATAATACTCCACACCAGCTGCCAACAATGTGCCATGCCGTGTATCATTCCAGAGATCCAGGAAATATCAAGAGCATGACCACCAGAGCAAGAACCCAAATGTAACCAATGGTTATTCTACAGAAATTACCCAACAAATATCTGATAGCCCCATGAATCTTCTTTTAGTGAAACAAACAGAAACATCTTCCAGTTACCACATCAACCAGAGCGACGTTTTGGCTTCCTGCGTCTACCAAGTAGTTTTAACATGTTGTCCGTGACATCAGGTGGGGATTCATCATCATCATCATCCCTCCTGTCAGAAGTGTGTGTCAGCCAGGCCAATGCCTCTATAGCAGCATCCCTCTCTGCAAGCTGCTTGTTTTTCTTGGGCTTTCCCACAAACTGCATACCTTTGAACTCTACCAGGGCCCTGAACTCATTAGTCTTGAGATGCTTCGTTTTGTATTTTGGAGGGCTATGACCAGCCCTCATCAATAAAGTCTGAAGCAAGCTTTTTGGGTTGCTCCCATCCTTGGTATAACTGCTGTTATTTTGGCTGTTTTCGTTAGAGTCCCTGGCCTTCCTGTATTCACGACCAAAAATAAATCTACCTTCACATTGGTCTCCTGATACCAACTCCTGAACAGCAAGCATAAGGTACTTGCCTTCCTTGTGAATGTCAAGGCTTGGATTTTGCAGCTGCATCATAGCAAGGCAGGTAAAATTTAATGCTTCAAGTAGTGTCAATTATATATTTAGATGGATACTCCCGAGCCAAAGTAACACCTAATGTCAACACATTTTCTGTGGACACATATGCATTAAATGCTGACGCTACTAACTGCCGAGGTCATAAATAATTTGAGTTGATTATGCACATTCTGAAACAAGTAAAGAACACGTGGGGAAATAATCAGTTTTCCAATTCCTACAGAAATTTCAGAATGGCGATAATGTATTGGTATAGTTTTAGTTATTTATTTATTTTTTGGTTGTAGGTGTCTTATGAAAAGGGCTTTGTTTTTTCTAGAATTCATTTCTGTTTTAAAATTACTCTTTATGGTCATTTTTAGAGTAAGTATTTATAGTAAAATTGCAATTCCCCTAATAAGAATTTTAACTCAGTTGATCATTTTTAGTAATTCCCCTAATTATTGTTTTTAGTAAAATTGTAATTTAATAGTTTTGCTAATTTGACATTTCTTTACATTAAGTAGGTTTTGTAGGATTAGTGAATTGTTATTAGAGTTGCTTAGAAGTTAAGAGACCTTATTTGAGTATACTTATGAATTTGTCTTAGCTTTGAAGTAGTTAGTGTTAGAGTCAGCCGAGCAAGGTTATTTTAGTCTTTCTGCTCTTAATAAGTTGTGTTTCATCTTTTGTTTTACTTTTCAGTTACTTGTCCCATACTTAATAGGGACATAATAGTCTTTGTATTTTCCTTGCAAACATATATAAATATCAGATTGGCTGGGTGGGAGAATATTCTCTCCAATTCAGACTATTATTTCTTTTCTCTCTTCTCCTCCACTTCTTTCTTTCTTTTCCTTTTGACCTAGGACTGCAACTAGCAAGAACCAAACTAATAAAACATGGTATTAGAGCACTAAAAAGGAAAGAGAAGGCTGCAAATTCTACTTCTTGGAAGATTGCGATCAGTCCTTTTCTGTCTTTTTTTATCCTTTTTTAGGTTGCTACGTGAGACA
This sequence comes from Nelumbo nucifera, assembly GCF_055504915.1. Taxonomy (NCBI): domain Eukaryota; kingdom Viridiplantae; phylum Streptophyta; class Magnoliopsida; order Proteales; family Nelumbonaceae; genus Nelumbo; species Nelumbo nucifera. The sequence continues at coordinate 46,351,255 of NC_142655.1, forward strand.
GAGGTATAGGAGGCTATGACAACTCTATTTCAGTGAGCCTGTTGACTGCTTATGAGTGACAGCCCTAGTAGTTGTGTAGTGGTTTCATCAACAGGCTTTCAGTGAGCCTGTGCTGTGTGGTGGTTTAAGCCCTCTATTGAGAAGTTTCAAGAGGGTTTTCTCCATCAGTTGACGGTGTTAATGGTGAATGAGGCTGCGACTAAGGTTACTATGATGAAGAAAGTTGCTGAATGCATCTAGAGTACTGTTACACATGCTTTCCCTTGCTATGTGGACTGAAAGGTGCTGCTAGGTGGGCAAGTAAACTCTGTAATGCCTAGGTATTAGAACCTTTTACTTGTGACTGTTGGTTCTATGAGCTAGTAGTTGAATAACTGTGGTGGTTTTGGTAGTTTTTTGAGTGGACAGCATTATGGCAACCACAAGAGAAGGTAGTGGAAATAAAAAATCAAGTGTTATGAATCCCCTTGATTACTAAATGTGCAAATTATATCAATTAAACTAAATAGTGAAAATTATGTGCCATGGGTCAAGTTGATAGAGTTTTTTTCTTAGAGCCAAGGAGGCGAAGCGTGTGAAAGACAATAAACCCTTGGCTGAATCTCAAGGGTATAGTGAGTGAGAGCAAGAAGATGCACAAATTGTGATTTATGACATGGTTGTGGAATAGTATAGAACCCAAATTAAGTGTAAAGTTTATGTTTTTAAATACAGCCAAGGAGATATGGGATCATGTTAAGAAACTTTACTGCGGTCAAAACAACATTCCAAGAGCATATCAACTCTAGCAAGAATATTTCAAATTGCAACAGGGAAATCAGTGTCTTGAAGAGCACCATACTAGTATGAAAAATCTCAGAAACGAAATGTATACTATCCCTAACCTCGTATGTTAAAATTTAGCAACAACAAAGGGATCATCTTGATGTGACCAGATTCTTATTGGCCATGAAGTCAGAGTATGAGCTGGTTAGAGCACAAATATTGGGTGGTTCTGCTCTCCCCTCTCTTGCGGAGGCATTTGCTTGATTTTGTTAGATTTCTCCTGGACCTACATAAAATACTACTAGTTTTGATAGTGGAGTTCAAGTAGGCCATGGTGGTCTTATGTTTAGCCGTGGTAATGGAAATAGTGGAGGTCAGGATACAAGGGGAGGTTGTGGTAGAGGGCACAGTAATGGTCCTAGGAAACGCACATACTATGGTATGGAGGGCATACTATTAACCATTGTTTAGAAAACCGGACTGGACCAGCTGGTCAAACTGGTTAAACCATGACCTGGCCCTTTGGCCAGTTTGGTGACTTTGGTCAAACACTTGAAACCATAATTCATGAAAACCAGCCGGTTTAATTGGAAAACCAGTTAACAGGTCCCAGTTTTATGAAACCACCAGGGTTATAACATGAATTGAAACTTCAAAATGTTGATAACAAGACTTGAGCCTAAGACCTCTTATTTATGTGTATTATCTTGTTACCATTAAACAATTTCTTTATTTGCATTTATTTGTGTCTCTTTAATGTATTTATTGCTTTAGTACACAAGTATTCTGAAGAAAACGTGGGTTAAGAGGCTTGAACCCTAGTCATTTATTTTACAAACTTAAAAACAAACCACTTATCCACCACATGCAAGTGCAATAATGTTTGTGAAATATATTATGTGTATACTTATACGACCTGTAAAATATATATGTATATGCCATATCATTATGATTCAACCTCGGTTTGACTGTGACTGAACCTCTAACCCATGAAACTTGCCCTTTTCCAACTTTATGTCCATTTTGGTTCTTTGCACAATGATATTAACTTTTGTTATGATCTACATGGCCCACCTTCTACATGGGCCAACCATGTTGTGACTAGTGTTGGTGAAGTAGGAAATAGTCAGGAAGCTGATCAAACACCTTGAAAATCTACAATTTCTAAGGAGATGATGAGTGTTCCACATAATGAATATAGTAGGTTCCTCAAGACTACCTCAAACTGCCATTTGTGGTGGCTTGTCCGACATCCAAACCTTCCCTTTCCCAATCCTCCACATCACAAAATATTACCCTAGCCAATGGTTCTACCTCTCCCACTTGTGGTGTGGGTAATGTTACTTGCACCTCTAATCTTTATCATCTATTTTTTATGTACCTAAATTTCCATTTAACCATATGTCTATTCAAAGATTGACCAAGTCTCTTAATAGTTTTATCACCTTTTACCCTTCTTTTGTTTTTTCAAGATCTGAAGACAAGGATGAAGATTGGTGGAGGGCATGAAACTAGTGGATTGTATTATCTTGATGGTGGTGGCACGAAAGTAGCACTTCAATCCTCCCTTTCCTCTCTAGTGGTGTCATGGAGTGAATTCGTTTTAATGACACATCATCACCGCATAGATGATTATGCTAGCATCTTGTTTGGTAGGTTGATCAGGTATAAATGTTTGACTAATTCTTATCTTGGATTATGTGAAACACACTTTCAAAGGAGACATTGCTTCGGCGTTTCTATTGTTGAATTGCACTTTGTGCCTACAAAGCGCAACATATTGTTCCCGATTTTTAATGCATAAGTGCAATAGACACACAACACCACAATACCAACCATCAACCTTATTGCTTTCCCTCTTTGTGGACCATAGCATTTGGAGTTTCATCATCAGATGTGCACATTCACAACCATAAGGAAGAAACAAAAAAGAACTAACGGGAAAGACATAATAGGAGAAAGGGGTTATAAGGCATTGAAAGGGTTAGCATGAGAGGAAGAGTTCTATGTGGGGATGGACAAGTGGATATTTCCCATCATATATTTATTAATAATTTTTCTATTCATCAATTTTGTTCATTTTCTTTTGACGTTTTTGTATATATAGAAATGAAGGGACGTCTCTTTTGTGTTGGTGGATTTTAATGGGAGGATTAATTAGGTGGCATGTATGGGTGATTTTTAGGATGATGCTTGATGTACTACAACATGAACCATTTCAATTAAGGTTTCTTTTTCAAAATACATTTTGCCCCTAAAAGATTTTGAGATGAAAGAGCAAATTCTGTCCGATAAAAATTCCAGAAAGTTAGACCCCATTCACACTTTTATTAGTACTAGTAAACATGTAAGTGCATTTGCACGTTGCAGTATCTCTAAGACAAAACTATTTATAATTCATGGACAGTTTTTGGTCAGTTATAAGTTGGCAGTTTCTGGAGAGTTATAAGTGAACAGTTTCTGGACAGTTACAAATGGGCAGTTTCTAAAATGAGAGTAAAGGACATATATGCCCTCTTTATGCCCATTGTATATTTAGACAAGAGAGATAGAAAACGTCCAATGAAAAATCCAGAATTAAGGAACATTCACTCTTTTATAAGTAGTATAGATAAATGAGTGTTCCCAAACTTGGAGTGATGCTATACTTACAACTTCTGTTCTCATTAGTTGGACACTCACATTCATTCTTGATGGTCATTCTTGGTATGGCCGGGTAGTCTCTAAACAAAGTAAGTCTCAAAGAGTACAACTGACAACAACAAGAATGGTATTGCAACATCTATGAAATTGATGCAACAAGTTACACTATCCTCTTGGTTTTGCAACTCATCAAGGTAGTGGCATTAGCCTCTACACACATAGAGAACAGTAAGGATTTTAGGGTCTCTCTGGCTCGAAAACAAAACCAACAAGAGAGAAGGGATAAATGCTCGAAGGCTAAACTCTTTACTCTATCACACAATTACATGTGTGAGCTTACCACTCTCTCTCCCAGTAAACATGATGTAGGGTGCAAGTGGGTGTACACTATTAAATATTTACCAGATGGTAGAGTGAAGCATTTGAAAGCTTGATTGATTGCTAATAGTTGTATGGAGTGGACTGTATAAAAAACTTATCTCTTATTGCCGAAATTGGTTCAATTCATGTTTTGATATCGGTAGTAGCTATATATGGCTGGCTACTATTTTAGCTTCACATAGAAATGCCTTCTTACATGATGATCTTATTAAGTCTATATGGAACAACCACCAAGGTTTATTGCTCAGGGGGAGGATTAAAAGTGTATATGTTAAAGAAGACAATTTATGGGCTGAAACAATCTTTGCATGCTTGGTTTGGCATTAGATTTTGGTATGACATAGTATTAGGTTGATTGTTCAATATTTAACTATGAATCTGAAACTAAAAATATTTTGTTGGTAGTATATGTAGACGACATTATTAAAACCGGTAGTGACAAGTTGAGGATTGACAAATTTAAAGGCCTTTCCACAATATCAGTTTCAAACAAAAGATCTTGACAAGTTGAAGTATTTATTAGGTATTGAAGTAGTGAGGTCGAAGCATAGCATCAATTTGTGTCAAAGGAAGTATGTTCTTGACTTATTAGAAGAGAGAGGGCTATTAGGTGCCAAATCAACTAAAACACCCACGAAACCGAATGTTAAATTTACCATTGATGTAGGTGAACAATCTGACGACCCTAGAAGGTATAGAAGGTTAGTGGATAGGTTAAGGTATCTAACATTTACCCGACTGAATATCTTTTTTTTTTGATCAATTTACCCAACTGGATATCTCCTTTATAGTTAGCGTAGTTATCCAGTTTATGCAGAATCCACAGGTTCTTCATTGGGATGCAGTCCTCAGAATTGTGTGGTACTTGAAGGGAGCACTAGGTGGTGAGTTTTTGTACAAGTTAGGAAGGAGTCTTGAAAGGAAGGTTGGATCGATGTAGATTGAGTCCACTTAGTATTTGATAGAAGATCCACCATAGAGTATTGTACCTTCCTTGGAGGAAATTTATTGACATGGAAGAGTAAGAAGCAGACAATTGTAGAAAGAAGTAGTGCTGAACTGATTATAGAGCCATGACACATACTGCATGTGAGTTAGTGTGGTTGAAAAACCTCTGATAGGAGATAGGGTACTTGGTGAATAGTCTTATGAGATTGTATTGTGACAATCAAACCATGATCCACATTCATCTAATCCTGTCTTTCATGAGAGGACAAAGTACATAGAGGTTGTTTGTCGCTTTATAAGGGAAAAGGTCCTTGGTGAAGTGATAAGCACAAAACATGTGAGCTTGGGAAATTAGTGGGCAAGTTTGTTTACAAATGGGTTGAGTCGAGTAAGAGTGGATTGCATATGTGACAAGCCGGGACTATATGACATATACTCTATCTTGAGGAAGAGTGTTAGAGTCAGCATATCGGGGTTATTTTAGTCTTTTTATTCTTATTTATTAAGTTTTGTTGTCTCTTTTTCTCTCTAGTTCAGGCTGTTATTTCTTTTCTCTATTTTTCTCCTCTTTTTTATCTATTTTCCTTTTGACCTAGGATTGCAGCTAGAAAAAAATGGACTAAGCCCTTGAACTGAATCTATATATAGTGATTGTAATTGAAATTTTAGAGTTCATATAATGGAATAAAAAATTTGTTTTGAAGTTACTTGTGAGTAAGAGTGATTTTCCTTTTTCTCTCTTTCTATATTTTATTCCTAAAGGTGCAATATTTTTTCTCTTTCTTCCCCTTGTCTTCTTTATTCAGGTCCCTGGTCCATCTTATTTTCCCACCATGTTTACACCAGTAGCACTTCTCTTATCCTTGCTACATTAATTTCATATTACAATGGAGCCTCAAAGTTTGTTAGTCATGGAGAACAATGAATTCTTGATAAGCTTCCTATGTTCACTACAAGAATATGAAGCTCAATTTAGAAGGTTTTGTAAATTATATACTTCACTTTGTGTCATATTTTCATATGGTTTCATAAAAAGTAGTTTTCAAATGATAAAAATGGACTTTCCATCCTCTAGCCTAGTAGGCATAGGTTTACCTTCATCAAAAGGCTGATTCATTTAGATCGGCATGAGGGTCAATCTACATTGCATTGCCAGATCCATGATGTATGTTTGAAACAGGTTGACCACCTTACTTCTCTCATGGTACAATCTTCTTCCTTCTGAGCCTTCCTTTCGTTTCAATCCATGGAGAGAGTACCAAGCCTTTATTTATTTACTTTTGGTTGTATAGAATTTCAGTCTTTAGAGAAAGTAATGAAGATCTAATGCAATTTAGTTATATTTGATTTAGATTTAACTGCAATGAAGCATAAAATTAAGATTTTCCATTTTTCTTGGACTTGGTTGAAACATTGTTGGAAACTCATGTGAAACAAGTGTGCACTATAAACTAAATGAGTTTCAACTCACCTTCCTGTAGATAAGCTTATCAAGTTCATCCTTAAGGTTCCAATAACAATCTGCCAAACTAGGATCCATGAAGAAATCAATATAGCCATCCAGCATTTTCAAATGTCCAGCCTGAAATACAAGGTCCAGTTAGTCCCAAAGTTACACCAGTTCAATTCATTCCACACACACAAGCACAAATAAAAAAAGGAGAAATGTTCACCAGCATAAGAAATTACCATAATGCCCCGGTTAAGAGTACCACCAAAAAGTATCACTATTGAGTCAGACACACCAGTGGAATCTCGTATAAAGACAGTATTGACCCTAACTTTCTCACCAAATACCAGCCATGGGTATGTGATTGTCTGATAGCGTGCATTCACAGAATTCTGGTGTAGATTTCATGCTCCATGTCAGTTAATAAAATAACAAGAATATTAAGATTAAGAATACGATGTTACCAACAAATAGTGAAAAAATCAGAACAAATTTATAGAACAGGAAATGTTGATGCAATTTCATGCTATTTGCCATATAAATAGGACCAACTACTCCATATGATCTTGCACAGTTCTTATACAACAGATGATCCATTGATTTAGACTGTCAGCATTGAGTACAACATTGCATTAGAGATTGCCCTGTAGGACCTTGTTAGTGGGTTAGTGGATTGTTTTTTTATTTCCTAGTTTTGTTTATTCTTTAGTTATGGGCCTGATATTATGGGCAACGCCTCTTTTTAATTGTTATTAAGTGTTATAACTGCTGCTGCCTTATTAGGTGTAGATCTGTAATTTTACAATTTATTACTAAAAATATAAAAGATGGTGTCTCAATTGAGCCCTGCGATCTGTTACCCTCCATTCCACTTCTCTCTCTTCTTGCTTATTTTCTTCTACTGAAACTTCTTGGTATCAGAGCCTAGTTTCAATCAAGGCACACCATCTCATGCAGTCTTAGTCTAGCTGGCTACATGAGATAGTCAGAGAGCTAGAGCAATTAAAGTCTTGTGGTCTGGTTTGGTTGCTTTTGTAGAATTGTTGTTGTTGACCAAGTGTTTGGATTGGAGAAAGTCCTGAAAGTCAAGAAAAAACAAGAGAATCAAGTCAGATTGTGGTTTTCAGAGTGTTCAATTTTGGGTCAAATACCTAGTCTGGTTGTGGTTTTCAGAGATTGTTATTTGAATATAATAGAGATCAACTGCTGCTGTTGTCATTTTGGGAAGCCTAGAGAGATTGACAGCTTGTTTTTTCTCTCTCTTGGGATCTTGGAAGTGGTCCCGTGATAGGAGGTTGCATTTGGGTCTATTTTATTTGGCCAGACTTCTGTTGTTGAGATTTATTTGAGTCTAATTGAGAGATTGAGCAGTGGTTGGACACTTGGACTGATTCCATTTCTCCTAGAGAGATTGATTTCTACCTTTCCTTTCTTTCCAGCCTGGTGATAGCTTTGAGATAAGCTGAATTAGTTGGCTGTATCTGTGCTCTTTCTTTGATATTGGCTGTTGTTAATCTATTAGAAATTAAGAATAATATTGTATTTGTAATAAATGGAGACATTTGGTGAGGACCATAAGCAAGGAATTGATACCTATGGTAACCCAGGAACAATGGGTAAGCTCTTTGCTTCTCAAATAACCAGTGTTAGGTTTAACATAAGCAATTATCTCCACTGGTCATAGGCTAATTGTCAATGCAGTTCGAACAAGTGACAATGAACATATTTGAGGTGTCTCTAATAAGTAGGGGTGTTCACATTAAATGTCATACCAACCAAACTGGCCTGACCCAACCCGAGTTGGTCGGTTTTTCAAAACCACTGGTTGGTTTCGGTTTGTGTGAGAAAATAAACCGGCAATTTGGTTCAGTTAAATGAACCGAACCGGTCCTGTATGTTTAAGTAATTATTAATTAGTTGCTACCCTGTATATTAAATGTTGATATATTTTATTTGTGTCTTGTTTGAACTTTGAAAAAAAATTGGTTATTTATGATAAAAACTAAAAACGTAAATACAAATATAATACAATGGTACAATATATATATATATAAACTGAACCTTCATGTTTGCTGAGGAAGAAGAATCTCATTTTTCTTTCCCCTTATCTTTTCTTACCTTCCCTTTCCTTTCCTTTTATTTCTTTCTCTTTCTTTTTTTTTTTCTTTTTTTGTCTTTTTACATGAGGTGTACAAGAGGCACATGAGGCGTACACCTCTAGCACACCATATGAAAAAAGTGTATGAGCTCAGAGGTGTCAGAGCCTCTGGCGTATGCCTCAGGGCATTTTGGGGGCACCTCGCCTGAAGGCGTGCTCCAGAAGTACGCCTTCTAAAACACTACATGTATATGCAACTGGAAATTACTGCTCACTGAACCTAAACCATAATTCTCTAATCTAATTAAATGTTGGCTCATATGGACTTACTGCATAGAGTAAAACTTGACCATCATCCATCGTTTTGAAAGACATTGAAGACTCTCTGTGCTGCAAAAGAAACGAAAAAAGTTGCTCATATGTCATCTGAAGTAAGAACTTATACGATTAAATGTCAAAAGAATCAAATGAATTACCAAATAATCCCTTACCAGAACTGATGCTATACCAGGAAATAAGCCAGAACAGATGATAGCACGAACCAATGACTGATTGTGGCTCAAACTATTATTTGTTCTAGCATCTGGAGCTAATAAACCAGCATCTTTTAGAATAAAGCTAAATTGCTTCCGGAGAGAGTGAATAGCCTGAAGAGTTTGTGCTGAAAGAAAATTCCTATAGCAATACTCGTATGCAGATCCTTCCCTTTCTGCATCTTTCCAACCTTCATATGCACGGACAAGTGCCATATGATCACTGTAGTCCTTTGCAGAAAATCTTGATTTTGCCGTTCCTGCTAACTGAACAAAAGCAACAGAAGAACAATACTCCTTAATGGGGGCCCTGAAAGTAATCTATCATATGCTTACAAGCACTGGGACAAATGCAGGGAGAAGGAACAACTATCATCATCCAATCTATCCATTCTTTTTGACAGTCACAAAGAGAACAATCCATGAAGTGATGTTTAGATCACACGGTAAGGATGGTAGCAGAGTGCTATAATCAACATAACAAATGTTCAGGCACAACCAAATATAGTTATGAAGGTGCTAAGGCAAATCTAGTCAACAAGGAAGCACCCCATCCTGCACTCACCTAGGCACCCGCCTAGTTTTTTCTAGGCAATGGCTTTCAGGAAAAAAAAAAAGAAATACATGGCTTTTCCTACTTGAAGTAGCAATTACATTAACTAACAATTGATTAAGACCAAATTAAAAAGAAAATAGCAGGATAATAAACAAATAAAGGCGTAACAAAAAGTTAATATCAAATGGAAAAATAAAGTAAACCTAACAGACAGACGGAGAACTTATCATAGATCTGGAAAAGCACAAATAATCATGAACTCATTTGGATCTGATGTAATGAAAAAAACGCTTGAGCCCTTATTCAGCTCTATGTTAGAAAGATGCAAAGAAGTGGGACTTTCTTATCTACTAAGAATGTATCTTTATAGGGTTACTTCGATATCTACTAACAATGTTTGCTGCCATTGTCAAGTGTTAACTAGCTCCCAATGAGTCAATGGACGGTCAAACTGATTACATCATTACTTAGTCGATGAATGCTTTTAATGCAGCTGCCTAGGTCGGCTACATGAATACTGTCTCACTATTCTGATCTGTTTTATGCCATATCCATTGCTAAATTATGAGCACTTAAATCATTTCTTACTGAATCGACTCACATGACGTCCTTTTTGATCTACCCCAGCCTTTCCAGCCCCTTAACTTGCAGAAGATCACTTCTTACAGGTGCTGTCAATGGTCTTAGTAGACGTTCAAGACTTCTATCAGCCTTGAACCCTAATAGATTTCAGGTTCGAAAATAGAAGAAAAAGTATAGAGAAGAGAGGAGAAAGAGAAGAGAGAGCAGTAGAACACAAGGGTTGAAAGGAGGGGCAGAATCTTAATGTTCTGCCGCCGCCACTTCTATTTAGTATTTATAGGTTATGCTAATTACATGGAAGGACAGATCTGCCCTTAGTATTTACATAACAAATAGAACACAATAAAACTGAAATAAATAACAACTGAAATAACAAATTGACCACCAGATAATCCTAGGACGACTAGAACACATTCTACCCTACGAACACAGTGGGACCATAGCTGTGGGGCCCACATCAGTGTAGCTCCCCCTCAAGTTTATCATTCCCAACTTGGATAGATCCACCTCTAGCTTCTTCCTTGGTATGGCTTTGGTGAGGATATCTGCTAGCTGCATGTTAGATGTGATGTACGGGAGACACACTTCTTGTGATGAGACCCTCTCTCGTACCAAATGTCGATCAACTTCAATATGTTTAGTTCTGTCATGCTACACCGGATTGTGTGCTATATTAATAGCCGCTTGATTATCACAATACAGCATCAGGGGCTTCTCATACTCAATACCCAATTCCTCAAGTAGTGATCTCAGCCATAGAATTTCATCCACTCCATTAGCCATTGACCTGTATTCAGCTTCAGCACTAGATCGAGAGACAACACTCTGTTTTTTACTCCTCCAAGAGACAAGGTTACCTCCCACAAGTGCACAACATCCAGAGGTAGACCTTCTGTCATCAACACTCAATCGGCATCCATATAGACGTCCACCTTCATGTGGTTATTGTTCTTGAACAGTATACCTCTACCTGGGCATCTCTTCAAGTATGCTAATATTCTTTCTACTGCAAGAAGATGTGTGGTTCTAGGAGAATGCATGTACTGGCTGACAACACTAACTGCATAACTGATGGCCGAGTGAGGTAGAGATATAGGAGCTTTCCCACTAATCGCTGGAACATAACCTTGTCTTCAAGAGGCTCCCCACTCTCTGCACTAATCCTGTGGCTCTGTTCAATGGGTGTATCCGCAGGCTTGACACCTAACTTTCCAGTTTCCGCCAACAAATTTAGAACATATTTCCTCTGAGAGACAAAGATCCCCTGTTTAGATGTAGCAACCTCAATACTCAAAAAATACCGAAGTGCACCAAGATCTTTCACCTCAAACTCTTGATGAAGGAGCTGTTTGAGGGACTCAATCTCATGGCTATCATTTCCTGTCACCACAATATCATCAACATATAGTGCAAGTAGTGTCAGAGAGGACTCCACCCTCTTGATGAATAGGGTATGATCTGACTGGGCCTGTACATAACCAAACTTCCCAAGGGCTAGTCTGAATCTATCGAACCAAGCTCTAGGTGACTGCTTCAAACCATACAATGCCTTATTGAGCCGGCAGACCTTCTTACCTGTCTCTGTATCATAGAATCCAGGAGACAACCGCATGTAAACCTCTTCCTACAGGTCTCCATTCAAAAAAGCATTTCTAACGTCCATTTGGTACAAAGGCCAAGTGTGGCTTGCTGCAAGAGATAATAGAACTCGAATGGTGGTCATCTTGGCTACCAGGGCAAAGGTCTCCAAGTAATCTATACCATAAGTCTGGGTGAACCCTTTTGCAACAAGCCGAGATTTATACCTCTCAATGGAGCCATCCGCATTGTGCTTCACAGTAAATACCCATCTGCATCCAACTGGTTTCTTTCCTTTGGGCAGATCAACTAGCTCCCAGGTGTTATTTTTCAACAGGGCATCCATTTCAACTTGCATTGCATCTTTCCACTCCGGGACGGATAGGGCTTCTTGCACTGTTCTTGGAATAGGGACATTGGCAACAAAAGTAAGATAGGACCTGTAGGTGGGAGATAGGCGATCATAGGATAAAAACTGGGAAATACAGTGGGCTGTAGATGTGGTACAATGCCGTTTCCCCTTACGGACGACATTGGGAAGGTCAAGGTCATCTGCAAGAGGTGAAGTGGCAACAGTGGAAGAAGCCTCTGTGGGCCCTGGGACTGTAATACCTGGACTTGGAGCCGCAGAAGAGATTGGAGCTGGCCAGGACTGCTGATGATCGGGATCAACCTGCCTGCATCACCTATGATAGACCCTCAACTCCTGATCTCTCTGACCACCCTCACTAGTGTAGCCCTCATCACCCAATGGATAGGTAAGGGAACAGCCCCAAAAGTATTAACCCTACCCTCACTGCGCTCCCCCTGAAGAAAGGGACCCAAATCCCCACTTGCACTGCTCTCCCCCTGAGGAGAAACCCGAGAATAATAGGGTGTCTCCTCAAAGAAAGTGACATCCATAGAGACAAATCTCTTCCCTGAGACAGGATCATAGTAGCAATAACCCTTTTGAGTTTGTGCATAACCAAGAAAAATGCATTTGGAGGCCTTTGGTTCGAACTTGGACTGATGGGGTCCGAAAAGCTGAACAAAACAGGTACAACCAAATGTTTTAAGGGGAACGACAAACAACTCCTCATTTGGGTATAGAAGGGAAAAAGGAGATTTCATATCAAGAACCCGAGAAAGAACCCGATTAATAAGATATACTGCCGTGAGGATAGCATCACCCCAGAAGCGAATAGGGACATTGGAGGTAAACATAATACTTCTAGCCACCTCCAAGATGTGCCTATTCTTCCTTTCTGCAACTCCATTCTGCTGAGGTGTATGAGGGCAAGTGCTCTGGTGGATAACCCCATGATTAAGAATGTAAGATGCCAATGGCTTAGCAAAGTATTCCTTTGCATTATCAGATCTAAGAACTTTGATCTTGGCATCAAACTAGGTTAGGACCATTTGGTGAAAGTTTTGGGTTAGGGCGGGAACCTCATCTCGTGAACGCATAACATAAACCCAAGAAAACCGGGTATGGTCATCAACAAATAACAAAAAATATCTGTACCCACCCATAGAAGGGATGTGATATGGTTCCCAAACATCAGTATGCACAATATCAAAAGAACTATTACTCCTTTTATTACTCAATGAATAAGATTTTCTACAATGTTTAGCAAACTCACAACTTTCACATTTCAACTGGGACAACTCAACAGACTCAAACAAAGTAGGAAACAGTTGGACAATTTTTGTATGCCCTTAGCTTCAATCAGTTTTGATGTACTTTTGACATTTAATGTAAATAAGTGAAGTACATGTTTGATTCATGTTGTGTGGTATACTTCTCTGTGTAAGACCCTAAAATTGGACACTTAATGAGACTTGTGTTGGTTTTAAATGTTCACAGCTGTTGGATAAGTCTGGGGAGATTTATCCTGCCAAGGCTGACACTGGTGTGCTGCCAACTGTTGGGGTGGCTTGTCTCAACCGCTAGGGTGAGACCCAAGGCACATGTAGTGTAGGATTACTTGAACCCTTGAACAGGACCGTATTTCCAGTATTGCCCTAGACCTTGGAGATTGATGGGCAAAATTGGAAAGTTACATCTGACCCCTAGACCCGATTATGGTACTGCACTAGGTGTCGGATTGGGCTGTCTTTGATATGCCAATCAGTGAGATCCTTAGCGGAGGTCAAAACCTGGGTATGTTGGGACAGTCTGAGAATTCATCTGAGTGGGTGATCATAGTGACGGGATCAGCCCCTTTGTCGGACAAAGGTAATGATCGGGGATGCACTCTCTCTGATGGAAACCAAACTGCCGACAGTTGATTTCAATCGTTGGAATTTTGTTTTGCAAAATTTATATATATGATATATATTTAAGTATGTTTCAAAATATTTGCAAATGGTTTTAATTCCCGGGATCCATATAAGTAGAGTGTAGCACTGTTCCTTGCAGTTGAGGGAGAGGTCCTCTCTTGTCGGGCAGTGCTTGATCATTATGGGCTAAGAGGTTAAGTGTAAGACCATTGAGGGTAATACTTGATGGGCTAATCTTGCATCTCTGCCCACAGTCCCTGGGTGTTACAAGGTGGCTTGGCCCAAGGACCACTTAGGGTAAGTGTTGGGCCCATTTGGGATAACACCTGATGGGCTAATCTTGCACTTGCCCACAGTCCCTGGGTTTTTATAAGATGGCTTGGCCCAGGGACCACTTAGTGTAAGTGTTGGGCCCATAGGGTCCATATGATGGGCTCAGGGGGTTCATTGGGCTCTTCAGTGAATTCGGCCAGGCCTTGTAACAGAGGTTGGGCCGAACCCATGTGGTTGGTGTGTAGATCAATGCTTGGGTCCCACGCCATACAAAGAAGCCCAACTAGGCAGTAGTTTTGGAAGACTTTTGAGCACTTGATTCTTATTGGGCCTAAAGCCCATTTCGAACTGGGCTGATTTGATCAGTCATTAACAAGGGGCGGATTTGAGATTAGGATGAAGCCCAAAAGCTTATCTAATCTGCAGATAGGATTAAGAAGAGTCCTAATCCAAATACAGATTTGGATAAGGGCAACTCCTGATATGATCAGGAGATCTTTTCTTAATCATTAAGCAACTGGAGGAAACCCTATTCGATTGACAAGAATTCGAATAGGATCTCGGAAACCCTAGAGAAGAAAAGCAGTTCGCCATCTTCTTCTCTAGTTTCCTCCTGTTGCAGCCGCCCCCATCTACTACAGTTCGATTTCTCTGTCAGAGAAAGATCAAGAAAGAGTTCTTGATATTAGTCTTTACTGAAAGGCTGATTCAGTTTGGTGCTCATTGTCTTCCAAAGGATTCTTGTGAAGGATTCAGTGTGTAGGACGCACTCTTCTTTGGGCGTGAACACCAACTTTGGGAGATATTATTTCTCTGGATCAGGTATAATCACTCCCTTCTCTTTTGGTTCAGATCTGGTTCGGTTATGGTTCAAGTAGGATCCTTGAATCTTGATTCTAAAACAGGGAATGCGATTCCCAGTTGGAAGGTAGGTAGAAAATTTTTGAAATTCGCCCACCCATTCCGCAACCTTTTTGGTGTCCATACGATGGATTCTACCATCCCTTTCAGAAACAAGTGACTTCTTAACCACTGACTCTTCCCGACGAGAACTCTCTCTGAGCAGATAGATCCCATTCGTCTCACGGCCAGTCCCAATCATTGTCTTCGTCTCCAGGTCCTGAAAAAGACATCGGTCAGGGAAGAAAGTTACTGAGCAGTTCATATGTTTGGTAATACTATTGACTGAAAGAAGGTTAGTATCAAGCTTAGGAACATGTAAGACAGAAGACAGGGAGATAGTATCCGATAGCTTGATGTCACCCTTGCCAGAAATGGGGACAAGAGAGCCATTAGCAATAGATACTTTATCCCTACCAGAAGATAAATGATAAGTGGTAAACAATGAAGGCAAGCTACGCATATGGCCGGATGCACCTGAATCTATTACCCAACAGGGTTCAATAGTACTTGGAGCTGAGGCATGGTAGGCTGAGGCTCGAGTACCTGAATGTGTGAAAGCAGATGTGGCAGGGGCTGATGGTGACTGCGGTGGCTGAGCTGAGTTCCCAACTTCCTTTTCCAACTGTATTAGAGCAGCCCGAACTGTAGCTAAAGTCTCTAAGGGTGTGCCTCTTGTGCCAGACGAGGATGCTGAATCTGTATTCACGGCCACATGAGCATTACCCTTCTTGCTTCTCAACTTTTCTAGGACCAAATGAGGATGCAGCTTCCAACATGTTTCTTTTGTGTGTTTGGGTTTCTTACAATGCTCACATACCACATCCCTTTTATCTTCCTTCTTCCTGTCCCTTTCTGAATCACTCCTGATTTGGGTTTAACAGCTACAAGGGCTGGTGTAAGAGGCTGAGGTTGCATCATGACTTTCCTCCTGGTCTCTTCACTATGCACTAAGGAGTATGCCTGGGAGAGGGTCACACTATCATACTCTGAATTCAGGCTTGCCAGAAACTAGAACACCCTGTTTGTCTCGACTTGCTTTCTATGGGTCTGTGCATCTTTGGGACTCTCCCACTCAAGAGTCTCTAAGTGATCAATCTCATGCCACAGGGACTTCAAGGTAGAGAAGTAGACCGAAACCGGTTTCTCTCCTTGTTTAAGAGTATTCACTTCACATTTCAATTCATATGCTCTGGCAACATTAAGGGGTTGGGAATAAGTTTCTTTCATAACATCCTATATCTCATTTGCTGTCTTAGCCCACAAGTAATTTCGGCTGATATGAGGTTGCATAGAATTACACAGCCATGTCATAACCAAGTAGTTTTCTTGGACCCACTTGGTATACATGGGGTCTCCCTTGGAGGGTTCTTTCACATCTCCCAAGAGATACCCTAATTTACCCCTTCCCCCAATAGCCATCATGGCTGATTGGGCCCATTCCAAATAGTTTGACCCATTAAATCTTACGGTTGTAATCTGAAAATCTGTCTCAGAAACACCACCATAACTGCTGTTCCCAAAACTGCCTTCTGCCTGATTTTTAAACTCCATTTCGGTCAAGAACCAGTAGTCTCAAAAATTAGGGTTACTACAGTCAAAGAACAGCACTTGGACTATCAATCACAATAAAAAATCAGTATAGAACAAATCTGTATTCACGGTATATGTGCATGAAACAGGTATAAGTCTGATCTGAAACCAATTAGCAAACACAACAGCAACAGTCCGTACAGTTTTCACCCCTTAAAAGAGTTCGAAACCCCAAAAAAATCTGAAAACAGCTTGGAGAATAATCTGATATGCTGAAGTAGAATTAGAGTTTTAATCAGTCCTTGAAAAAAAATTCTCAGCCGCACATTCCAGGCAGTACCGTATAGATAAGACTTGTAGTAGGGTTAATATGAAACCCTAAAACTGATCAATGCTGAGGAGAAAACTTAGAAGAGCTTCACAGGTAGATCACAAGACTCGGCCCAGCATTAGGGTTTGCTGCAGGGTTAAGACAAAACCCTAGAGAATAGAAAGAAGAAAACCCTAGAGTGGTTCGGCCGCCCTTTCTAGATAGGTCCAACCTATCTTCTCTGATAGTACTTCTCTTAGAAAATAAAATAACTTACAAGAGAATGTTATTCACTGTCTTCCAAGGTTACCCGAACCCTAACCTTCTCTGATTCTTCCTGATCACCAACACTCTGCAACCGTGGCAAGTCTTCAACAGCTGCTAAACCCTCTGGCGATCTCCAAGAATCAGTCACCAAACTCTACTTTCTCAGCTTCCAGCCCTAGATGGTTCTCATGTGGTCGGCTGGACTAGACTCACATGAGAAACCCTAGCTCTGATACCAAGTAGACGTTCAAGACTGCTATCAGCCTTGAACCCTAATAGATTTCAGGTTCGAAAACAGAAGAAAAAGTATAGAGAAGAGAGGAGAAAGAGAAGAGAGAGCAGTAGAACACAAGGGTTGAAAGGAGGGACAGAATCTTAATGTTCTGTCGCCGCCACTTCTATTTAGTATTTATAGGTTATGCTAATTACATGGAAGGACAGATCTGCCCTTAGTATTTACATAACAAATAGAACACAATAAAACTGAAATAAATAACAACTGAAATAACAGATTCACCACCAGCTAACCCTAGGATGACTAGAACACATTCTACCCTACGAACACAATGGAACCATAGCTGTGGGGCCCACATCAGTGTTCTCTACAGTCTTCAACAAGTTTTAAATATCAATACACCCGACACACACAAACCTTGTGTATCAGGTGTTTCCAAGGCACACAAGCCTTTTTTTGTTCTTTTCAAATGTCTACAAGGGGTCAGTCTTAGGCCTGTCCACCCCCTGAAATTGCCAAAACCCAACGTTATTTAAGAGTATTGGGGACTTGGGGTGCTACCAGAACAATAAGATACACCTGATACACCCCAATACATGACAAAACTTTGAACCTTGGTCTTCAATGCACATGACCAAACCATCTTACTCAAATTTCTCTTCAAATGACTTATTTTATCACCTATAAAACTCCAGATGCATCCCTCCATTTTCCCTTTGGTTACCTTGACCTTTTCCAGTACCTTCATTCACAATTCATAACAAAGGGAGAGATTAAGGAGCATGTTGCCAATAGAAGTAGAGCAAGATGGGCAAAAGCAGAAGAGTGCATCCAGAGTCTTATGTGACAGGCAAATAAAACCTAGATTAAAAGGAATTTTTTTTTATAGAACAGTTATAGGGACATATATGTTGTATGGAGTAGAGCGTTGAACAATCAAGGTACAATATTCCCAAAACATTAATGTAAGCTAAATGCGTATGCTGAGATGGATGGTTAGGAAAACTAGAATGAGCAGAGTCAGAAATGAAGTCATTTGAAGGAAGCCAGAAGTAACTCCAATTAGGAAAACTAAGATGGTTTGGTCATGTGCATAGATGACCACTAACAGCATCCGTAACAAGAAGTGATCTCTTGCAAGTTGAAGAGGGTAGAAGAGCTAGGGGTAGACCAACAAGGACATCCGTCGAAGTAGTAAGAAATGATTTAAGCACTCATAATTTAACAATGGATATGGCATTAACAGAATAGAATGGCGAAACCGGATTCGTGTAGAATGTACTTGGGATTTGATGATGATGATGAGGAGGAGGAGGATGAATCTAGTTATTCTTGTTGTTTTAATTTCTTAAGTGTTCTTCATTTAAGCCTTGCAATGATAATTTGGTTCACCAAATCAATCTTTCAGTTCTATTGTTCTTTTGCACCTTCTTCTTATTCTGTTTTTTATCAGCACTTCCCTTTTATTCTCTTTCTTAAATGCCATAGTTCTTTGATTTAATTTGAATATACCCTCTGGTTTGTCCATGATCATCTTCCAAATCATGTACCAATATACTGTGCATCCAGCATTGTATTTGAAATTCCAATATACACAATAAATGCAAAAGTAATTAGATAAAGATGACATTTTATTGACAGTAAATAATTAACTGAAAGTTAATAACAACTATAAGAAGCTTAAGTCTGTATGTAATGTATATATTTCAAAAGTTCATACATAGAGAAGGTTAACACATGAGACTTACATCCTTTTTGTCTTGAGGCAACAGAAATGGATCCCTGACGCTAAGTCCTGACACTATTGTAAGAATAGGATCAAAACAGTGAAAGATAGCCCCCATTACAAGCATTTTTCCAAGCTTGGGATCAACTGGAAGCATTGATAGAAACTCTCCTGAAAATCAATAAAGAAAACCATGATGATATGAAACGGAGCCCAGGATTGAATGTTGTTTATCATAGTAACTCTCAAATGTACAAGAATAAAATGATTCACCAAGATTTGTCATATTCTCCCTTTCATCAAGTGCTCCAATCATCTTCAGGAAATCAACAGCATTTTGGACCTGATAACATACGGAAGCTGTCAACTTCTGTACATAGAGAGAGAGAGAGAGAGAGATCGTGTCGATGGAAATGGTCTTCAAAAGTAGGAAACATGTTGGAAATATTGTACGGAAACATTTTAAAAATTATAGACATGCCATAGTTCTTTTGAATTATAGTGAATATAGTGGTACTAGAACAGAAGATCCATATGGCTGAACAATCAAAGGACTATTGTGGGCCTTAACAGCACTATTGTGGCCTAACAGAATGAACTCAACCTTAAAAAGGATCATCCATCACCCTACCACCACTTACAATGTAGACAATGTAATGGCCAAGTGCACCATATGAGTATTCTAATCAGGTATATAAACAAGTATATCATCAAAGAATACAAGGATAAACTTACATAGGTAGGGAAAAAATTTCTCGTTCATTAGTGCTTGAAAAGTCAAAGGTGCATTGGTAAGCCCAAATGGCATTACCAAGAACTCATAATGGTTGTCATGTGTATGGAAGCTCATCTTGTGCACATCTGGAGGACAGACTTGCACCTGAGGTCTAATTTGGAGAATACTGACGCACATTGACGCTCATCCAGAAGCTCCTAAATACCATCTAGGGGATCCTATTGTTAGAAACTCAGGTGTAAGGGTTAATCATACCAAGCCCCTTATTCAGCAAGTTTACACAAGGAGGAACCAGAGACCATGTCAGCAGGTGGTTACAGCGGCTCAACAACCTGAGAATCAGCAATAATAAAGACAGCATCATAATTCTTGCATACTTTCCATTCCTTCCTTTCAGAGCCCAACTGACAATCCTTGGTGCACCCCATCCTGATCTCCCTCACAATTACTGGCTGAAGTTCCTCTTTCCAGCTGCACAACTACGGTGGCAAATTAGATCCGAAACCATTTTCTGCATCTTCCTTGATTATCCTACATCTCGAAAGGGATACAAATGTTATGATCCAATTTTTTCTAAGTCATATATCTGCATGGATGTCTTATCCTTTGAATCTTAGTATTGCCTCTCATCAGTGAGGGGCATGTAGTGATGGGAAGCAAGTTGAGCTTTCCTTGTATATTCCCATTTCTTTCCTCTTCGGGCCTTCGTTCATTCTCGTAGCACCAGAAGGTCCAGCATGAATCCCAAGGTGTGGAACAGCCTGAGACCATAGATTCTATGCCACTAGAATTCCAAGAGGAAGATCCAACTCACCTTTAACTCCTTTGAATTGCTCACTATACATCTTGTGATTCCTTGTCTCCTTCATACCATGTTTTTTTTACAGCTATTTCTAAGCAATTGAGGACGTGCATATGAATAGCATTTGCAAACTGGTAAATCTTCCTGAGGGGAAAGAACCTATTAGATGTAAGTAGGTGTTCTTTGTCAAGCATAGGATAAATATTTCTGTTGAGAGGTACAAGGTTTGATAGGTTGCTAAGGTTTATGTTAGATGTATGGTGTTGATTATACCGAAACATTTGCACCTGTTGCAAAAATGAACTCTATATGATTACTCTTGTCCCTGCAGCTAATTTGGGTGACAACATCACCAATTTTCTGTAGAAAATGCTTTCTTGTAGGGTGATTAGGAGGAAGTATAGATGGTACAGCCCTCAAGGTTTAGGATTTAGGATTTGGTGGATCTAAGATATATTATACAGCCTTACCCTTTTCTCAAAATTAAGTCTGAGATTTCCTCCCAGAAGTTGGACTGTTGACATGAACAGGGAAAACTATGGCTGTTTGCATATAACAGCCCAGGCAATTTGATTTCTTTCCAAGCATGACATGTGCCTCCCTCAAACATTCAACTAACCATGGCGTTAAAAGCTCCATTTGATTTTTCATTTGTCAATAAAAAAACAAAAGCAAAAAAACAATTTATTTTTTCAAAAAAATCCTAATAACGATTCTCACTCCAACCAAAAACTCTCCCCGCCCATCCCTCCAGTTGTACATTTCTTCTTCTCCATCTCAAGTCTCCCAATCTCACCCCCACCCACCCAAGGTAGTCCGAGTCACATTCCAGCTGAATGGAGCCAATGTTGCAAGACTAGGGGAAAGGATCTTTGCAATGCGTAGGAAGTAGGGGCAACTACAACAACCTTGTCTGTCGACCTTCACGGTAGTCTGCACTTATACCTGGTCACCTGGGTTTGCTTGGCTCAGGCAGGGAATGAAAGGTTTCATGTTTTGATTAATGTTGACTATAGATCTCATCTAGATCCTCCACTTCCTGCAACCCACTTCAGTAATTGCATCAAAACCAAGATAGTGAATGCAGAGAGGGCTGATCTGCTAAGACACGACGCACTTACTAATGCTGATTTAATAGACTAGTAAACGGTTGGAGAGTGGAGATTTGGATGATGCAGAACTCTGGCTTTCATGTTTATTATCTGCAGGGAGCAGCGCCCCTAAAATTGTAGCAGCTGAGCTCCAGCTTTCAAGTCTCCCGGTGCCACATGGATGTCTTTCATAAGGGATGAGACTTGAGAGGGAGAGAAGAGCTGTCTGAGAAACTATGCAGTTCTCACCAGCAGTTGAAGTGAGGGCAACTTCAGCAACACTGTAAGACGTGATGGCAAATTTCTAATCAGAGCTATAGTCCTTAGTTAACAGATCTTTGGCCTTCTTTCCGATGTCGGAGAAGAGTCCCGGTCCCTTGCTCAGGAAGAGGAGAACAGAGAGAAGAAAACTAGTGCTGAATGAGAACAAAACAGGGGGCTCCGAAACCCCAAGAAGAGGGGAGAGAAGAGGGATGGGCGGGAGTGGTTTTTGGGGAGTGAAAAACAGAATCATTATTATGATGCGATGGATTTTTGAAAAAAAAATTATATATTTTTGTTGTTTTTATCGAGAAAATGAAAAAGCAGACTGAGATTTTAACGCCGGGTTAGTTGAATGTTTCGAACTGATTACGTGTCATGCTTAGGGGAAAAAAACAGCCTGCACTGTTTTATGGAAACAGTCAAAGTTTTCCCACATGAACAGCCTTCTCCATCACCTTTCTCTTGGCTTCTTTTTGTAGATTTGATCAAGGATTGATGGAAGGCATGTGCATCAACATAGCACTTGTCCCTGCTGGATCCTAGGTCCTAAAGAATCTAAAACCAAAAGGTTGAATTTGACCACACCTCTAGGAGAGGGATGGTGTCACTAAGGAAACCAAGAAATTAGGATATCACCTCAATACCAATTCCTGGTTAGAAATGACATCCCCAGAATGAATCCCTAAAAATAAGGGGGAAAAACCTGACCCATGATGAAAAAAAGCCAAAATCTTCTCAATGATCTCATAGGTATAGAGAATAATTTGAGCAGTCAAATAACAAAGACTTGAGTGGTGCAAAATTCTAGTGAGAAATGGGGAATATATTTCTAGAAACTTAAATTAAGCAGTCAAATTACAACAGATTCCTTTTCTTTCTCTACAAGTGAAATGGGAAAGGTATTTGACTATTTATAACATGATAACCAGCCTTCTTCACTGACACACCCAAAGTAATGAGACACAAGAACTAAAATAACCAATTCTAGAACCAATGCCCAAGAATCAGATGATTCTAGAACAGGATAAACTCTAAGTAATTTGTATTAAAATCCAGTTTTTTTTTTTGGATAAGTGCATTAAAGTTCAGTTTGGTCCCCAAAAATATAAATCAGATAGTATTGAAAGGAACCAGATTAGAATGCTTACAGCACGTGGTTCTGGTGGTTGCAATGCAGCAGATAAGAATTCCCCTATAGATCCAAGCTGCAAACATTTTATTTGCAAACAAAGAGAGTTCAAAGGAGTCCTCAAAAGTTCAGGAAGTTGATATTCAGCAAAGGCTTCATAAACACATCTAGGATAAAGGTGATAGCACTCTCCTGGTTGCACACGTCCAGCTCTGCCCCTCCTCTGCAAACAAAGTAACATAAATGATGCAAGATGTTGGTTCACATAGAAAATGGAGTAAGATAAAGTAATACTATTACTATAAATACAAACACAAAGAATCCAATCAAGACATAGTATAGATATTCTAACATTTTGTCCATTTTCCTTGCTTTGCCAAAATACATCCAAGTCTATGTTTCATCACCATAAGTGTCAGTATTTAAAACATGTAGTTATATTTCTGAACATATCCAAGTGTATACTTTATAAGTATATCAAAATCAAATAAATGTGTGTTGATTGGGAGCACTTCAAGATAGGGTTTCATGGACTTGGAATTATATCGACAAAAAGTTGAAATTAACACAAGCTATGAAATGAATCCAAACAGTCTTTGTGGGAGAGTTGTAAATGCTGAATGTTTGTAAGAATTAAGAGTTGGATATAGGAATTGGCTTCAGCCACATTTGTTTGTGGGGTGTCAGGCAGTTTGTATAAACAAATTCTTTTTTACGTTTTAATAAAATGTCAGTTATTCATTAGACAATGAATTCAAACAATGTTATGTAGTAAGGGCATAAAACTTGCAAAAATGATGTCTTTCCACATAAAACATCCACTCCGAAAAGTTCCACAATTCCACTGAAAGTGAACCCTGTCAATTGATGTCATACGAGTAAGAAGAGTGAAAAAAAAAATAATAAGGAAATCTTAGGTTGATAGTAGAAGAGGATTTGAGGACTGCTATTGGATGGGTCAAAAATGGAAGTGAGGGACCATGGCAGTATAAATATATAATGACAGAAATTTTCTTGCTAGAAAAGTAGGAGCAAGTTGCTCCCACTTGCAGATGGATTCAATGATCACTTAATTGTTTGGCAGATGGATTTGCCAAACAAGGGACTAGCACATCTCATATGTATTTGGAGATTAATGAAATATAAAGTTGAATTTAATGGATGAATGGATGGTGGGTTAGGTAGCAATGTACTGTATATAATACATTTATTCCTACAAGTTGATAAAAGTTTTCATTTACTGATAAAAAACAAGGCAATCAACAAGGTGTGTCATACAAATACCTAGAAGGTACTCTTTGCATAAAAAATTCTTCATGATTGAGTCAAAAGACCCTGCAGTGCCCATATAAGCATGAAATTGTAATAGATTCACATGTTCTCATAATAGAGAATGCACCACTGGCATGAAAAACTGAAAAATGCCTCAACTATTCAGTGGCATGTTCCATTTGTGCATTCACAGTTTCACACAGATGATATGCCATAGTATCCATAACTAATGTGCAAGAAAACTTACTTGGCGAGCAGATGCTTGAGATATCCATGAAGGAAGTAGACAAGGTGTGTTGTTCAAAGCATCATATGTGGTTTCTTTTGCTTTTCCACAATCTACAACAAAAACTATATCATTGATTGTTATGCTTGCCTCAGCCATGTTAGTAGCAAGAACTATTTTTCGCACATTAGGAGGTGCCTTCTCAAATATTAGTTTCTGCAGAAAAGGAAAGTTAAAAGATTGTGAACAAAATGACAAAACAAAGTACATCCATTTGCAGGTAAAATTGAACTTATATACCCTTATAATGAACATGAAAACATTGAAAGTAAATAATAATCCAAGATAGAGGAGAAAATATTAAGCCAATCATATACTTCTCAGTACTTCCATTATCCATACTATGTACTAAAAATATTTGATCCATATCAGCAGGCTTCCTTTCTCCATTCCCCATCACAATTTTCTCTTTTTTTTTTGTTTGAAACTTCTATTTTTTTAATTCCCTTAAAATGATGTAATACGTGCCACATGTAAACTTATCTAAAAGCATTCCCAACCCAATTACCTAAAAGTAGTCAAATATCTCCCTCTCCTAAACTCTTACTCACTTATCATTTTATCCCACTTCCCAATTAACAAAAAGAGTTCTAAAAATATCTCCACACACACACACACATATATATATACTTCATGGGGCTAGACAACAGGAGGTAGCCCATCCCCCATCCCCTTACACCCCAACCCTGATGGCAGCAGGATTTGATCCCAAGTCTCTCTCTCTCTCTCTCTCTCCCTCTCTCTCTCCTAGCTCCCCCAAACAGAGAAAAAAGAATTACAAGATAGCCCAGAGAAAATTGCTTCTTCCCACCCCTGAACTTCCTTTCATTTATATAATCCCACCATCCCATCGCCTCCTCCTTTTGAAGCCAGCCAATAACAAGCTTTGAGTCCCCTTTTGTTATCAGCTTAGAGATATTTAACTCCTTAGCTTTCTGAATCCTTCCATCACAGCAAAGATTTCAGCTCTGAAAGAGTCATCCACACCAATAGGGCCAGAGAAAATAGCCCTAAATATGGCATCCACATCTCTGAAAGCAACTCCAATGCCTGACGGTTCAGGATTACCCTCACTACTACCAACAAAACTCAGTTTGATAAATCCATTGATTAGAGGGTTCCAGGAAAGGCTAGTAACAGGTTCCAGTGGAGCAGAGTCAGCCACTTAACTCCACTTTTCTGAGTTTTCAACCAATGGATCGCCCTGGTTGTAATTGCTTCAATTAGGGCTTCCCTACCTCTTTCCTTATTTGCAAATAGTCTTGATTTTTTTCTTCCCATATTGTCCAGCACACAACAGCACCTGTACACATCCAGAAAATTTTGCCCCTTCTTTTTTGCCAACTAACAAAGGTAGGATTGAACAAGCTTTGTATGCTTGGCGAGGACCAAAAGGATAGGAGATTAATAAGTGATGGGAAGACTCACCATTATCCTTATAGAGAAGATATCAATGAGGAGATAAGCATCAGTTAGGTCATTTTCTTTGGAGCACAACACATATAAATCCTACCAAGAATCACGTCCAAGAAAAAGCCACCAATCCTAGGTAGAATAGGCTTACTCCAAACTTCGTTAAATGGAAAAAATTGGCCACCAATCACAGGTGAAGGTACCCGATGGAGAGAGAGTCCAGATTCTGCAATCACTTCTTGAGGGGTCCAAATATACTCTCTCAAGACTTTAGATCAAGGTAAGAGCATTATTGACCTCATAGTCTCTTAGACCGCTCCTAAGGTCCAGATCCCAAACATATCCAAAAGAAGAATTGGAAGGTTAGAAATTGCATAAATTGAAGGAAATTGATCTTTGAGAGTTAAGTTACCCAACCATAGATGCTCCTAGAATTTAACAAGATTACTAGAACAAGGAGTATACCTAAGAAAAGGTAAGAATGATGATGGCATGGATAGACTTCCAAGGAGAAGCTCTTGTATCCCTAGCCAGCATACCAGCATCCCTACCATCAGCCACGAGTCCATGAATACTGATAATCACCTTCCTCCACAACTTATCCATATCAATTTGCAATCTCCAAAGCCATTTTGCAAATAGAGCCACATTCTTTTCCTGAATGTTCCCTAGCCCTAGCCCACCAAATTTCTTACTTCTTCTAACCACCTCCCATCTAACTCTGGTCTTTTTTCTCCTCCCCTATCTCCCACAAAAAGTCCATCATCTCTTCTATTTGCTTGTTAATCCCTCTTGGAACCTTACGCTCTGTTTGATTTGCTAGAAAGAGGTGAGAAAGATGGAATATTCCTAAAATATTCCACTTTCCCATGTTTGTTTTGTGAGACACACGAAAATGGGATGGGAAAATAGGGGGACGTACTTTCTCAAAAACTGGGATTTGGGGTCTTACAAAAACAGTGCGACCCGGTGAGAAAATAAAGGGAAAGAGTATTGGGCTTGCTTTTTAAAAATGTTTGTTGTCTGTCTTCTCCACCTCCTATGCCCAATAGCAACATCCAAGCTTCCGGTGACATTTTCAGATAGATGGTTGTCTCCACTTCCTATGCTGAATCACAGTGGGCCTGGCTGCCATGGTTTCCGACAACCAATGCCAATGCTCTCTCTCTCTCTCTCTCTTCAGCATTTGATTTCCTTCTACCATTTTACTTCGATCAAGATATAACCTATTTTTTCTTGAAAAAACAGAGCCCTTTTCTTCTCTTCAACTCTCCATCTCTTATTCTGTTGTCTCCCCTGTCTACTACATGGATATTACTGTTCTCCTAATACAATGATTTCCACCAAATGTTTCCAAACACCACTATCGTTCCTTCGATTAAAATTGTGATTTTCATAAATTTATTTCCAAATGCACTCAACTCATTCTGATAATTAATTATTTTCAGAATTTATCCAACTATAGAACAAATAGATGCCCTTCAACTGTAACAGATACAATGTTCAAAGCCTAGAAACCAATAAACGAATCCCAACTTTGGCAAGCCACTAGTGTTGAAGCCCAGCTTTAAATCTCCTCTAAACCTGAAAAATTGCAATCACCCACCATATGTTCGACCAAATTCCCAGTCAAACACCTTCGCTTGGAACAGTCTCATCCAAGCCCATGTCACCAGTCGTGATCCCTATCATCTAATTTGGAGCCTATGGGCACTTGAAATCACTACAGGAAGAAAAAGAATTTATGAATCATGATAATATAGGACAAAGTGGGTTTAAGTGCCTTCTCACAAATGCCATTTCATGGATAGCAATGGTCCGTTGTTATGTGGAAAATTATGGATTCAATGAGTTTGAAACTTTTTAGAGGGACAACCGATTTTTGGAGCTAAATAGTTTTATTTTCAATTCTGATTTATGTCATGTTTTCTCTCAATAATTTTCTCATAAACCAAATGATGGAAAATGAAAACTTCACACTTTCTCATCCCATCCCATCCTTTCCCATCCCACCCAAATCATCCCACAAACCAAACAGAGCCTTAAAGACAGACAAGAAGTAAATTGGCAAAATTTTCTAGAGAGGACCTAATTAAGGTTATTCTACCCCCCAAGGGCAAGTAACATTTCTTCCAAGAAGAAAACCTTTTAGAGAACTTTTAACTACCAAGTTCCAAAAATGGCTTCTCTTTGGATTACCTCCTAAAGGTAAACCTAAATATTTGAAAGGCAATTGGAGCACCTTGCAATCAAACACCTCAGCTCCTCCAAAAACATGTTTATCCTCCATGTTCAAGCCCACAAGACAACACTTGTCCCAATTCACTTTCAAATTTGACATTGTTTTCAATTATCAGCACCATCATCTTTAAAATTCTCACCCACCTCAAATCATTTCCATCACAAAACAAAATCATATCATCAGCAAACTAAAGGTGATAGGAATGTCCTCTCTACCAATTCTCCAGCCCCTCACTAAATTCCTAGAATCAACCCTAGAGATCAATCTCCGATCAACTTCTACAATTAGTGTGAACAAGAATGGAGAAAGGAGGTCCCCTTGCCTTATTCCCCTAATAGCTTGGAAATGATCTACCACAATTCCATTGAAAAAATCGAACAATGGCATGTCCCGATCAAGGTTCAAAGTATCGGAAACACCAAGTGTATCAAAAAGGCAATTTTAAGAGACGTATCGGGATACACCATGGATACGCATGCGTATCGGAGAAAAACTAAGATACGCTTGGAAACACTATAAATACTTCAATAAATCACAAAAATACATCAACAACACTAAATATAAGACCTCAATGAGGTGTATATACATTAAATTAATATATTTTAATGGTTTTATGAAGAAATATATTGTAGTTAATTATAATTTCATTAAAAATCCTATGCTTAGCTATAACTTAAAAATTATAATTCTTAAGTTTTAATGTTTTATGGAATGGGAAAAACCCAACTCTCCTATCCAACCATAAAACATCCATTGGCAAAACTTCTAAGAGAAAATATAATTAATAATTATTTATTATTTAAATAATTATTATTTATTATATATTTCCAAAAATTATCAAAAATAAATAAACATTACATAATATATTCAAAAAATAGTTATTAAAGAAGAAATTTTAGTTGCTATGTGGATATGATAGATCATCCATAGAATTATGATATATTCAATCATTGTGATCAAATGATAAAATATAATTAATTATTTATTTATTTTTTAATTCTAAAAATAAAATAAAAAAAAATTAATTATTAAAGAAGAAATTTCAATTGGCCTGTGGATATGATAGATCATCCATAGAATTATAATATATTCAATTGTTGCAATCAAATGATAAAATATAATTAATTTTTATTTGTTTTTTAATTCTAAAAATATAAAAAATATAAAAAATTAAAGAAGAAACTTCAATTCCCCTATTGATATGATATATAATTCCATAGATCTAAAACATATTTAGTCTTTATAGGTAGAGATAAAATTACATTTTCAAATTTTTTGTTAATTATATTTTCCCCAAATATCTTCATGAATTTTCCATAAATCTATTGAAAACACAAAAACCTATTTTTGCCATAATTTTTCAAAATCTGAAAAATCTTCAAAAAAAAATAACGATTCACACTTGTTTCTTGCAAATTTTTCAAACCTAGCACTCTAGGAATGAGGTTTAGAGTTTTAGAGTCATTTTGAGGTGAAAGAAGGCTTATTTCATGGAAAAGAAGCTTGCTTTCCCCCTTTATTTTTTTTTTCAATTTTTGGTTGTATCTTTTTCGTCAATACACTATTGATACACCCTTGATACGTTGTCGATACACTGCGATACACCCCCAACACGCCCCAATACACCCTCGATACGAATGAAAAAAAAGACGAGATGCCTGATTTCCATGTGTATCCTATATTTGTTTTTCAAAGATACGATACGATACACCCCGTATCAGGCGTATCGTATCAAAATTTCAAACCTTGGTCCCGATACATTCTAAGATCCACTTGCACCATCTATCACCAAAACAAAGTTCTTCATTACTTCCACAAAAAATAAACGATCGATGATATCATAAGCCTTTTCCAAATCCAGTTAACACATCAATCCTTTCCTTCTAGATCTCTTTATCTCTTCAACACATTCATTTACAATTAAGATCTTATCAATAATTTGTCTATCCTTAACAAAAAAAACCCATTAAGACAGTGAGATCAAGCAAGGTAACACAATCCTATTCTCTGAGAAAGCACCTTAGCAATGATTTGTACAAACTATTGATCAAGTTGATTGTCATATAATCTTTTGGGTGCAATGCATCATGTTTTTTATGGATTAAGGCAATGAATGTGGAATTAAGCCCCAGACTGATTACACGATCAATTAAATTAACTTAGCCAAATTAAATTAACAAGACTAAACTAAATTAATAAACATCACACAACTTAATTTGGTTAAGTGAGATACCTATTGGGTATATAATACCAACACGTAAAGTAAGTATTAACAAATATATAAATATAATATTTCACTAAACATATTAAATTAGCCATTTAGTCTGAAATGACTATTTGTATACCTATTTTAAACTCCATTTAAAATATCAAATCAAGTTTATCTAAAAAACTTAAAATTCATTTAAATTCATTTTTTTTGTTAGAACATTTAAATTCAATTTAGAATAATAAAAATTAACAACAGTTGGTCTAACCATAATAAAAATTAATAAAAGCTTATCTAACAAATACATAACCCAAAAGTAATGCTTGGGTTGGAATCAGTTTGGCTTTGCCCAATTTAAAATGTCACAAGGATCCTTCAACTTGGATTTTGATTAACAAAGCCTGTAAATTGCACAGCCCTTCCCCCTAGATTAGACAAGTCAATTTAATTAATGTAGCTTAAATAGTTATGTTAATGTAGTTTATGTTTAAGTAAAAAACACTTAGATTAATTATACCTATACATGGTGAAGGTAATTTATACATTGGTGTATTTTAGATTAGTAGTTATTGGAGATTAAAAAAAAACTTTGACATTAATAAAGGCTTGCCCTACTTTGTTAGTAAGCATATTCTAGATTAATTGTTGGTAAATATACAAATTCTATTTCTATTAATAGTGAACTAGCAGGAACCCGTGCGTTGCACGGGATTTATTAAGGGAAAACTAAATAATAGAAAGGGTCATTTATTAAAATACCCTCATAGTTTCATGGATTTACTAAAATCCACCCTATAGTTAGCATTTTACTAAAACACCACTTATAATTTGCAATGGATTTAATCAATCTTCCATTAGATGACGGTGGAAAATGACAATGTTGACCCTAATGCTCATTTAAATAAATTTAATCAAAAGAAAATTAAAATTAAAATACCATTTTTGCCCTTAATAAGACACGGGCAACCACTCTATTGGCTATATTTGGTCAATTTTGTTTTATGCACAAAAAAAGTGTTAAGGGTATTTTTGGAATAAAAATCATGGGCCTAATGGCAAAACAAACACTCCTTAATGAAAGGTTGATTAAGTAAATAAGTTATAAAATATATGGGATGCTTTAGTAAAAATGAAAACTATAAAGTAGGTTTAATTAAATATGTAAAACTATAAGGTGTGTTCTAGTAAATGACCCTAATAGAAACACATAAGAGTAAAGTTCACATCTGCGCCCCACAACGTCCCATAGCACATCTCCACCATTTATTGGGAACATCTCCTGATGATAGTACCAGAACCGATGATGTCATCATCAGAAGATGTTCCCAATAAACGATGGGGGATATGCTGTGGGGCGTTGTGGGGCACCCCCTTGTGGGGTGTAGATGTGAACTCATAAGACTATACAATTCTTTTATATTTTCAACTTTTTAAATAATTAATAATTATTCATATTTTATATACTACTTTTAATAATTTTTTTATAATACAAAAATAACAATAAATAATTTCAGTTAGGTTTATTCATCAAACTGATGAAACCGACCAACCTGATCAACTCGACCCGAGTTGGTCAGTTTTCTAGTATTTTTGTTGGCTTTGGTTCAAAAATTTCCCAATTTGACCAAGTTAGATCAGTTTCACTTTGGCCATTTGTAAACAAACAAAATCGAACGACTTAACCATGGATATATATTAATATTTTATATTTTAAATATAATTTTTAATATGGAAAAGTGGGAAATTTCCCACATTTCTTAGTCTAAAATGTTTTATATCATATATCTATTTTATAAATTTATTTTGTTTTTTAGAAAAATATTTTAAAGTTATTTTATAATTTTGTTAGAATATTTAAACAATTCTTAAATTTTTTAGTCCAAACTTTCTTTAGATAGATATAGATAAAAAGTAGGGGAGAGGATAAATAGGAATTAGAGATAATTTAGGAGAGAAACTCCCTAATAAATTAGAGATAATTTTGGAGATAAATAGGAATTAGAGATAATTTTGGAGATAAATAGGAATTAGAGATAATTTTGGAGAAAGTGGGGGATAGCGGGGGAGGTAGTTTTGGAGAAATATTAGAAGAGATTATTTATGTTATTGGGAAAGTGCATCTCATTGGTTCTTTCTGTTACGAAATTATAGGCTGTAAATATGCAGTATTAGCCCAATTAGGAATAGCTTGATTATAGGAATTATTCTTTCTTTGATTTTCTTCCTATTTTAGTATCTACAAGGCTGTATGATTTTCTTCCTTTTTTGTATCTGCAAGGTTGTATGATTTTCTTCCTTTTTAGTATCTACAAGGCTGGAGACACCAATTCCAGTCTGAAACTAATTTCTGGTTTTCTTCCCTCTACTGCCCAAGTGAGAAGCTTTGAATTCTTTACGTTGTCCAAGTGAGCAGCAGCTACAATCTCTAGGTCACCCATTCCGAGTGACATCTGCATCTCACCGCCCCTACCAATGGAAGCGAAACCCCAGATCGGCCTACCCACCTTCACTGGTCTCTTTTCCGACGATCGCCTCAGCCTCGGTGTTACTCCTGTGGTGTTTGTTTGCCCATTAGGAAAGTCTTTCTTCTCTGCTCTTTTTATACAGTTGATATTTCGGTGTTGCCAGTTGTGGTTTCTTGTTGTTTGGGTGTTGCATCTGCTGCCGATTCTGTTTAAGTGTGTTTTATTGGCTTTGCTGGTTGTTAAAAGTTTATTTTCCTGTGTTTATGATGGCGGTTGAACAAAAGAACTTGGCTATGCCTAGTGTTATCCCCATTCTGTCTAAAATCACTGAACAAAAACTAAATGGAACTAATTATTTAGACAGGAGTAAAACTGTTCGTTTGTATTTACGGAGTATCTCTAAGGACAACCATCTGACTAAGGACCCTCCTACTGATGAGACCCGCACTAAATGGCTAAAGATTGACACTTAATTGTTTTTGCAAATCCGCAATTCTATTGAGAATGAGTACGTCGGTCATGTCTCTCACTGTGAGTTTGTAAAAGAACTAATGGAATATTTGGCTTTTCGGTTCTCTAGTAAAGAAAATATTTCCCGTATTTTTTATGTTTGCAAGACATTTTATCAGGCTGAACAACAGGATCAGTCTCTTCAGACCTATTTCATGAATTTCAAACGCACTTATGAGGAATTGAACGCCTTGTTACCTTTTAGTACTGATATCAAAGGTCAGCAGACTCAACGTGAACAGATGGCTATTATGAGTTTTCTGGTTGGCCTTAATCCTCAATTTGATGGTGCTAAGTCATAGATTCTGTCTAATCCTGAGATTACCTCTTTAAAAGAGGTCTTTACTAGGGTCCTTTGTATAGACACTGGTTCCCATACCTCACCTGTACAACAACCTAGTGCACTTGTCAATCAGAATAGTGGCCGGTCTCGTTCTCAGAATAGTAGTAGAGGTGGCAGTAATAGTGGTCGGAATGCTGGAACTCAGGCCACAGGGGGAGTAGTTTGCTACTATTGTCATGAACCAGGACACACTAAAAGGACTTGCCAGAAATTGCTAAAGAAAAACCATAAGTCTTCTGGGTCTCAGTCAGCTCATGTTTTAACTACGAGTGATGCTCCTCATCCATCATCAGATCAGACCATTACAATTTCTACAGATGAGTATGCGAAATTTACCCAGTATCAAGAGGAATTAAAGAACTCCTTTCAGTCCATCACTGCCCTTGCGGAGTCAGGTAAAACCAATACATGTCTTCTTTCTTCTTCCTCTCAGTGGGTCATTGATTCTGGTGCAACAGATCAAATGACAGGTAATCCTAGTCTCTTTTCCACTTTCCAATCACACACTTTTCCTTCTTCAGTCACCTTAGCAGATGGTTCTATTTCTTCTGTCCTTGGTTCTGGCACTATCAATCCCACACCAACACTTTCTTTGTCATCCGTATTGAGTTTACCAAAATTTTCTTTTAATTTGGTATCTGTTAGCAAACTCACTGGTACTCTTAATTGTTGTATCTCATTCTTTCCTGATCATTGTCTGTTTCAGGATCTTATGACGAAGAGGATTATTGGTAAAGGACGAGAATCAGGAGGTATATACATTTTGAATCTCATTGTCGGTTGGGGCATCCATCTTTACCTTTGTTAAAGAAGTTATCACCTTAGTTTCATGATGTATCTTCTTTAGATTGTGAGTCTTGTCAGTTTGCAAAACATCATCATCTATCGTCTGTTTCTCGAGTTAATAAAAGGGCTAGTCATGCTTTTGAGTTAGTACATTCAGATGTTTGGGGACCTTGTCCTATTATGTCTAAGATTGGATTTCAATATTTTGTTACCTTTGTGGATGATTTTTCTCATATGCCTTGGCTTTATTTAATGAAATCTCGTTCTGAGTTGCTTTTACATTTTAAAACCTTTTGTGCTGAAATAAAAACCCAATTTGATGTGTCTGTACAAACATTGTGAAGTGATAATGCCAAAGAATATTTCTCTTATTCCTTCCAAACTTACATGGCTCAGAATGGAATTCTTCATCAATCATCTTGTGTTGATACTCCATCTCAAAATGGAGTGGCTGAGAGAAAAAATAGACATCTTCTTGAAATTGCCATGGCTCTTTTATTTCAAACACATGTTCCTAAACAGTTTTGGACTGATGTTGTTTCTACAGCATGTTTTTTGAACAATCGCATGCCTTCCACTGTTCTAAATGATCAGATCCCTTATAAGATTTTGTTTCCTAATAAATGTGTTTCATGTTGAACCTCATATCTTTGGATGTTCTTGTTTTGTTCGTGATGTTCGTCCGCAGGTTTCCAAATTGGACCCCAAGTCATTAAAATGTGTCTTCCTAGGATACTCTCGTCTCCAAAATGGGTACAGGTGTTTTTCTCCTCTCTTGAACAGGTATCTTGTGTCAGCTGATGTAACATTCCATGAACATCTTCCTTTCTTTACTGCTCCATCTACACCTGTGTGTCCACAAGAGGATGATGATCTACTAGTGTATCATGTCACCGGTCCAGACGCTAGTGTTGTTCCAATACCCCCACCACCACCTTCTCAACCAAAACTACTTTTTACTCAAGTCTATTCTCGACGACCTAATCCTCCTGTGACAAGTCCGGCACCGGTCTCTTCTTCGTCATCGGATCCAATGCCCAGTGATATTAATCTACCTATTGCTCTTCGGAAAGGTAAACGTCAGTGTACTTATCCAATTTCCTCTTATGTTACCTATGACCGTTTGTCCTCTACTTGTTCGTTTGTTGCCTCTCTTGATTTTGTAGGGATTCCCAAATCTGTTCACCAGGCTTTATCCCATCCTGTGTGGCGTGATGCCATGCTTGAGGAAATGAATGCCTTGACTGAGAATGGTACTCGGGATCTAGTCGATTTACCTGCTAGTAAGAAAGCGGTTGGATGCAAGTGGGTCTTTGCAGTCAAATTTAATTCTGATGGATCAGTGGCTCGCCTAAAGGCTTGTCTGGTGGCCAAAGGCTATGCACAGACATATGGAGTGGACTATTCTAATACTTTCTCCCCTGTGGCAAAATTGACTTCAGTTCGACTATTTATTTCTCTGGCAGCTACATATGATTGGCCACTTTACCAACTTGATATTAAAAATGCTTTCTTGCATGGAGTTCTTCAGGAGGAGGTTTATATGGAGCAACCACCTGGGTTTGTTGCTCAGGGGAAGTCTGGAAAGTTTGTCGTCTTCGAAAATCGCTGTATGGACTAAAACAGAGTCCTCAAGCTTGGTTTGGAAAATTCAGTCAGGCAGTAGAGAGGTTTGGGATGAGGAAGTGCAAATCTGACCATACTAATTT
The DNA here is from genome assembly GCF_055504915.1 of Nelumbo nucifera. NCBI lineage: Eukaryota > Viridiplantae > Streptophyta > Magnoliopsida > Proteales > Nelumbonaceae > Nelumbo > Nelumbo nucifera. The sequence goes on from NC_142655.1 coordinate 46,387,555, forward strand.
CTATAAGCTGTCCACATTTGGCATCATTCTACTTGTTGTATATGTAGACGATATTGTTATCACTGGGAGTGACACGAAGGGAATCTCATCTTTGAAATCCTTCTTGCAGAGCCAGTTCAATACTAAAGATTTGGGGCACCTAAAATACTTCTTGGGGATTGAGGTGGCAAGGAATAAAAGAGGCATTTTCTGTCTCAGAGGAAGTATGTTTTGGACCTGTTAACAGAAACTGGGAAACTGAGAGTCAAACCATGCAGTACTCCAATGCTTCCTAACCAGCAATTCACAAAGGATGGAGATGCTTTTGATGATCCTGAACGATATAGAAGATTAGTTGGAAAGTTGAACTATCTCACAGTGACTCGTCCTGACATTGCTTACTCAGTTAGTATTGTAAGTCAATTTATGTCCTCTCCTACAATGCATCATTGGGCAGCCTTAGAACATATCTTGTGTTAAGGAGCTCCTGGACGGGGAACACTGTATCGGAATCATGGTCACAGTAATATTGAGTGTTTTTCTGATGTGGACTGGGCAAGTTCCAAGATTGATCGAAGGTCCACTACTGGCTATTGTGTTTTTGTTGGTGGTAATCTGATTTCGTGAAAGAGTAAGAAGCAAAATGTAGTGTCACGATCTAGTGCAGAATCTGAGTATAGAGCAATGGCACAAGCTTCGTGTGAGGTTATGTGGGCTTCTCAACTCTTAACTGAGGTCGGTCTTAAAGTCTCAGTTCCAGCGAAGCTATGGTGCGATAATCAAGTTGCACTTCATATTGCTTCAAATCCAGTTTTTTATGAACGAACTAAACATATTGAGATAGCCTGTCATTTCGTTCGTGAGAAAATTCAACAAAACTTGATCTCAATAGCATATGTGAAGACTGGAGAGCAGTTAGGAGATATCTTTACAAAAGCTCTTAATGGAGCTCGGATTTCTTATATTTGTAACAACCTGGGCATGATTGACATCTATGCTCCATCTTGAGGGGGAGTGTTACAAAATTATAGGCTGTAAATATGTAGTATTAACCCAATTAGGAATGGCTTGATTATAGGAATTATTCTTTCTTTGATTTTCTTCCTATTTTAGTGTCTACAAGGCTGTATGATTTTCTTCATTTTTTGTATCTGCAAGGCTGTATGGTTTTCTACCTTTTTAGTATCTACAAGGCTGTATATATATGTACTATTTTCTCAATTGAAAGACATCAATTTCCTCCAATTCTTGTTCTATCACAGTTTCAAAAATGACATGGAGTAAAAAAATAAAAAAGGAGAAAATTTCTTCACTGCCTTGTTTTAATATATATATATAGAGAGAGAGAGATTAATTATTTATTTATTTAACTATTTTTATTACGTAAGATATGTTTTTCCGAGACAATGATATAATGTTTACATTTCTCAATTGAAAGACATCAATTTCTTCCAATTCTTGTTCTATCACAGTTTCAAAAATGACATGGAGTAAAAAAATAAAAAAAGAGAAAATTTCTTCACTGCCTTATTTTAATATATATATATAGAGAGAGAGAGAGAGAGAGATTAAATATTTATTTATTTAACTATTTTTATTACGTAAGATATGTTTTTCCGGGACAATGATATAATGTTTACATTTCCTTTTAATCCCTTCTGTCTTCATATTGGATATTGAGTATTCCCTTGCACTGCATAGGGCCCTGCTAGTAAATGTAGTAAAAAATAAAGAAGACTACAAGTACTAGATACAAGATACAAATTTCTAAAACCTCCAAAATTATCCCACAAAATAAACTACAAAAATTAACAAAACATAATTGTGTGCTTCATAGAAGGCCCTTGAAAAATCTAAATTGTTCCTTTCAAAGTACACTCATTAAGCTTAGACAAAACTCAAAGTAAAAATAGAGTATGAATCAAAAGCAAAAAAAAATCAAATAAAAGAGCAAATAAACAGCATTTCAAATATAATAATGAAATGGACAATAGATAGGTCCTAGAAAAGTAGGCAGTTACTAAAGAGATGATTTAACAGTAAGGAAGTCGATGGGTTGGGTTAAGTGGTAAACCCCCTTCACCTGACCTTAATGGACCAGGTATGGGTCAGTCTTAAAGGTCATGTAGCCAACCCCATATAGTTGATACAAGGCTTACATGATAATGATAGGATCCCTATTTACTAGACAGTTCATCTAGAGACATCTTAAAATCAAATAAAAACAAAATAAGAAAATAAGAAAAAAAACTCTTGGATAATTGAAATAAGTATAAAAATAAACAGAATTATCCCATAGGGACAGAAATTCTATGCATGTAGAGCTGCTTTTCCTTCTACAATGGCTGAGATTAGCAAAATGTTTTGATTATTAAAGGGAGACTAAAAAAGGAGACTCCAGGTTGGCAGTGTTCTGAAAACCATAATTGTACCATAAATTGTAGAGAAGGTTGAATTTAATTGAATTGTGACTCATATAATATAGCATAAGAGTATTTTACTTTTTAGAAAAATGTCACAAATTAATGTATACATACATACACACACTTTAAACTTGAACATATACAAAAATTATTTTACCCCATTTTTAATTCACATCTACCATATATGTACTTAATACAATAGAGCTTCCCCCTGTAGAATAGAGGTGTCAAATGATAGAATTAAGTTTAACTTCAAAGTCAATTAATCCACATATAAATATCTCTTTAAATTTGATAAGATTGAAAATAATCTCAAAAAGGTTTCCAAATAGGTCTTTAACAACCTATATAAATCTTATTCAAGAAGAACTCTAAAACAAATGCCCCTTGAAAAAAAAATAAACAAATGAAACAAAAGGAGTGATGAATGTTGGTGTGAAAATTTTAAGAATCTCTCATGCAACATAATCCACTCAATCGAGTGATTGACTTCTTATCTTTTTGGGTAAGGCAGAGAACACCTTTTGATTTTGACTTGGAGAAATGAATGCATAGAACAAAAGAAAAGACTGAATACTTCTTGAAAAGAATTTTTCATTTGAATTTCTTTGACATATTTCAAGTGTATAAGAATGAGAAAGAAAAAAAAAATACAATCACGAAACTCCACAACAATACATTTCTCTCTTTCGTTTCATTTTGATACAAAGAAGATTTCCTTCTCACTCCTTTCTTCACAATAAGCTATAGTCAATCAGACAAAATTCTGATTGTAGAGAGAAAATCTTCTAGATTTTGTATACGAGAAGGGAACCATAGTCAGTCGGATTGACTATTTGACTGTAGACAATTTTTATCCCTTTGTTCTACATTTTCATTTGAAGGGAACCATAATGAGCCCTTGGGAATAAGACTATTAGATGGTTTAATCCCTAACCTATCATGATAGAGGGACCATAATCAACCAAGTAAAAGCACTTGGTCGTAGATGGTTTCTTTCCCTCTATTTCCTTTTCTTAGAAGTAAAACAAAAGAGAGAGGAAGAAGGATACACAGCAGAAGACACACATAGGAAGTATTTACAGAGAGGATTTACCTTTACCTACCTGTATTAGTGACATTTTTTTTCTCTTCCATGTCTTCTGCTGAGAACTTTTCTTTTCTTCTCTCTTTTTTGGCTTTTCTTAAGAAACCTAAGAGTGGTATGCTCTGAGACAATTTTTCCCAAAGAGGCCTCCAGTATCTCTCCAAGGAACATAAATAGGTAGTGGGGTAGTTATGCAACTACCCCCTCCCCCTTGGTGAATGACACATGGCCTTCCCACTTAAAGAGAGGGAACTGTCATACGGGACACCCTATTTAGTTTTGATGATTTAGCCAGCACACTAGTCAACCCACTTATTTGGGTTATAAACTATTTTAAGTTGATTTAGGTTTGTTAAAATAAATTCCTTCAACAATGAAATAGAGAATTAGGTGTCAATCGAATTGATTGAATCACATGGTTCATATAGATAATAATGTCAGTGAAATGAATCTTGAGATTCAAATTGTAAACATAAGATTTTTTTAATAAAACGATTCAAACATACAAATCAAGTGGTAATCAAAAGATTTTAATGAGTTCCTCTCTCTAGCATAACAACAACTTTGTTGCACAAATTAAGAAATAGAAGGTAGAAAGAAAGTCAAGACACTGAAGTAAAAGAAAATTGAAAAAAAAAACAAGTCAATAAATAAATGTTTCCAAGATTTTTACTTTCTTGACCTGCTACTCTAGGTATTATATTGTACCGACCCTTTTCCCAATTAAATTGCATACTTCCATTATTAATTAAAAACAAAAAGTTGAAGGGTCCAAAACATGAGAATGAGTTACAATATACAAAGCAATGTATGGGGAAGATGAAAATATTTCATAATAATTATGTATGGGACTAATGAAAACAGGCAAGCATTACAAGCCAATAAACAAAAAATAAAATAAGAAAGAGGATAAACCAACAAAAGTATAACATGTGCTTCAGAAATGGTAACAGTCCACTATGTCAATCTTAGTGGAGAGTTAAATGGGATTACCTGTTCAGATGTAGCCATTGAGCCATGGCATGTGAGCAACAGAACTCTGTTGGGGTCACCCAAAAGTGGATGAGCCTTAAGTTGATCCCGTAGACAACTAATATCTTCCCATCCTGTCATAAATACCAACACTGCACCAGGACGTTCCTTACGACATATATGGCACAAAACTGCCTCAATAAGATTAAATCCTATGCAATCAGGTGTCCAACATGACAAAGAATCCCGTGTCCTGGAGCTATAGTTCTCAAAGTTTGACTTGTTAAGAGCATCCTAGGAAGTATTAACATAAAATTAATAATAATAACTTCCTCACATAAAGTATACTCAAGAAGCAAAACCTCAACATTTAAAAGGAAATTGTAACAAAAGAAAGCAATCAATTTCTAGTAATTGTATAATTGCCAGAAAAGAAACAAAGTATCTTCAAGGTTCTAATATGACAAAGTACCCCATCCTTCCATCTGGATCAAGTTTCACTAAAGAGAGGGGCTTTTATTCTTTGAAGTTTAAACAACCCTCATTAAGCAGGGGACAGCAGCAGTTAAGAGCTTGGAGGAAGGTACACATCACTAGTAAGGTTAGAACTTCAACTACCTTCTTGAACATCTTGTCTGATGGACCAGGAAGATGTCAATAAGTGGGTGGAACATCTAAGCACCTAGCCAAGTCTAGGGCAGGCAAGATTTTTTCAAAGTGGATTTTCCAAGCCCTCCTGAAGACTTTAGGCAGCTTGCCACTGCTTATTTGTACTTTCCTCCCTTCTCTTTCTTATGCAATTAATGACATTGCAAAAAGGAGAAAGTATCTCTTAAGGGAGTGAACCAGTCAGGTTCCAATCTTTATTAAGGGGGCACACCCCTAATTATGATACCAAATATTTTTTAATGAAAATAATTCAATCATTTTTTGATTATATGAAGAAATGTACAGTAAAATATTACAAGAAAGAATAGATTCTGCTGCACTATATGACCCACTTATTGCAAAACATATTCACCCAGAAATCCCACCTCAATCATGTTCCACCCTGTTTACCCCTTGCCTATCCAGTCCATCAGCCAAACTGTTTCCACATCTTGTCTTCCAATGAAAACTAGATTTTTATTCTGTTGACCTGAATTCCCTTGGGGTGTGTTTGGTTTGTCGAAGATTTTGGTGGTATAGGAAAATGGGAAGGGAAAGGGAAAATGGGTGGAAATTTTTCATGTTCCATTGTTTGGTTGCAAAGGGAAAATAGTGGGTAAATCAACTCTAGTAACAATTATTAATTAATTAATTAGTAATATTATTATTATTTTATATTTTACTATTAATAAGTAATAATTATCAATATTTCAATGAAACAATTTCATAATTAATTAGCATTGATAATTTTCTAATTAATTATTATTAAAGAATTAATATTTTAAAATTTATTTTATTAAAAACTAAATTAATAACTGTATCCTTATTGCTAATTATTTAATATTTTATTATTTAATTATTATTTTTTGAATCAATAATTAGACTAATAATAAAATCCTTATTTATTTATTCATTAATTACTTAATTAATTATTAACTATTATTTGTTAATTATGGATTAGTTAATAATACTTTTTTATCATTTAGTATTTTATTATTAATTAAATATTAATTATTTAAAATCCATAATTGGTTAATTAAAGATTTTAGTTAAATAATGTTTTACATATTATTAGTTTATAAGTTATATTAATATTATATTTTATTAATACCAATAACTTAATTAATAATTTTGGTATTAATTATTCATAAATTATTGCATTAATTTTCATTGATAAATTATTTCTTTAATTTATTTTAATTAAACTATTAATTATAAAATAATTATTTAGTTATTAATTAATTCGTAAATTAATTAATTATTAAATATCCTTAATTAATTAATAATATTTTTATGATTTAGTATTTTATTGTTAATTATTAATTTGATATTAATTAATATTTTAATTTTGATTATTTTACATTTATTATTAATATTTTATTTTATTAATACTTATGACTTAATTAATAATTTTAATATTTTATTCTGAAAAATAATTAATTATTAAATTTTTTATTTATTAATACTTTCATTAATTATTTATTTTAAGTTATTTATTAATTGTTTTAATTAAATTATTTTATTAATATGTTATGAAATAATTAATAATTTATTTATGGGTCATGGGTCTAGTATTAACTCTTAGAAATACTACAAAGTATTTTCTTTCGTTAAACAACTTTCCCCCTACATTCCCACTTGCTTCCCACCAAAATGGTGGGTGAGACTCCACATCCTAAGAATTGGGATCTATAATCCCATCTTTTTCCTATCCCATCACATGACATCCTACAAACCAAACATGGGAAGGGAGGAATATTCCAGAGCATTCCATATTTTCCCTTCCCATCCCACAAACCAAACGGAGCCTTAGCAAATACCCGTATGTCCAAGTTCCCGGGTCGTGATTCCTAAACCAATCCACTACCACCTTAAAATTTTCCACCACCATATCCAATTTTAATCCTTGGAATAAAGTTCAGCCTGTGCTGACTTTCCATGTCCAATGGGTCCAATAAAGAGACACTATAGATAAATCATGGTGTCTAAACACTCCTATACCTGAACTTCCCAGGGTTCCCTGAACTGCATCCATCAAAGTTCAGCTAATGGTATGCCAAATTGGTGACTTCCAAGATATGCATACATTGAACCTTGTCATGGCAGAATTTCCATGATTTGCATATTTCTTGCAATGTTTTTGATGCAGAAAAGCTAGAATTAACTATCACAAGATAGAAAGAGAGAAGAATAGAGAGAGGAGAAAGGGTAGAAAAAAGAGAATGTAATCCCAAGGAATCACCTCAAGGGTCCTAGAAATCTTCAATGGCTCATGTGGCTCGAAATCTGTTCATCATAAGTACAAAAATGCCACTCTTTGTCTTGTGCATCAAGAAACACATTAACTTACTACATATTAATGCAAATAAACTGAAAATTGAAAGATAAGCCCTACTAAACTAGAAAGAACAAGATGCTATTGCCCAGGCCTACATGGGATAGGTCAAAATGACAAAAAATGCCCCTGACCAGATCAGTCCAACTCCCAAGAGTCTTCCCCATGCCAAATCAGAACCTGTTTGTTGGCCTTCTCCTTATGAGACAAGTCTTATAATGCCTGGACTGATCCCCATCATCTCTCCCCAGCTTGAAACTATTCAATCCTATCGAGTTAAACGCAAGATACTGCTCATAAAGATCTAGATTAAGACAATACAAGTGTTCAGCTGTAAACCATGTAGATTCTGAAAGAGGTTAATTCTTCCACTGTATGACAAACTTTTGGTAACCCCAACCTTCGGTAGAAATCAATTTTTCATCAACAAGGTATTCGAGCACATCAATAGATGGAACCAAAAGCAGCAATGGGGCTGTGGGACAATCACTATGGCCATGATACGCACTAAGGTCTTCAACAATAAAAATTGGACTAAATACGCACTAAGGACTAATTCCCATGTCACTTGGCAGCTCTAGGACATATGCGTTAGAACTGATTTTCTTAGTGATCTTGAAGGGACCTGCATTCTTAGAGCGAAGCTTCTTATAAAAGCCTTTAGGAAGGCGTTCAGGTTGTATATGCACCATAAACATATCACCCCCTTGAAAATCAGATAGGTGCCCATGTAAATCAGCTTTGGCTTTGTTCACAGCATTGTTTGGGGCATCTGATTTTCATCCAAATTTAGTCTCAGAAATTTTTTTCTTCATGGCCAAGGTTAATAGGTAGCAAGAAGGTGAATGTGGTTGGGAGCTGCATCCCGTTCACAATTTCTTGGAATATTTGAAGGAGGGGAACAGAAGAATTTTTTACGACAAAATCTGTAATTTGGACAGGATAGTATCTGTAGTTAGCAAATCAGTGGCTGATTGGGGTTTGGTATATCCAGAATTCAGTCAATGTGAAAGGGAGGACATGGAGGAAAACTTAGGGGAAGTGTTGCGTTTTCAAATATGTAATTTGGAAATTTTGGTATATCCCACTTGAAAGTATGATCACCAACTAGACAATAGGGGGTGCTCATGGTTCAGTTAATCGAACCGTGGTCCTTTTTTTGTAACCGAACCGATACTACCGGTTTTTGGAAAACCAGTAACCGAAACCAATCGGTTAACCAGTTGACCGGTTCGGTTAATTGTCGGTTCGGTTCGTCGTTTTTCAGTTTTTTATTTAATTTTTACAATAGATTATAAAAACATATATAAATATATAATAAAAAATTATAAATATATATAAAATAGTATATTTTAAATAATAAATAATATATCATATATTATAAATATATATTTATATATAATGCGTATTTATTAATTTATAATATATAAAAAATATTAATTATATTTAAAATATATATAATATACATAAATATATATATAAAATATATAGAAATATATGTATATTGGTCGGTTCAGTTAACCGCCGGGTTTCTATATTGGTTAACCAAAACCGAACCGGTACCTTCGGTTTTCTTAAAACACCAAACCGACCGATTCGGTTAACCGATTTTTCGGTCCGGTTTTGGTTGGTTTGGTTTTTTAGTTTTTTTTCTCACCCCTACTAGACAATTAGCAAATCACTAAGGCTTCCATTAACTACCTTAGTATGGCCATTGGTCTAAGGAAGGAAAGAACATGAGAACTTCAGCTTTGTATTGAGGAGCTTCCAAAGCGTCTTCCATAAGTAACTCATAAACTTCGCATCTCAATTAGAAACAATAATAACACACCATGCAAATGGACTACTTCCTTACAGAATAAGTTTGCACGTGTAGGTATCTGGTGTCTTACTAAAAGGAATAAAGTGGGCCATTTTAGAGAACCAAACTACCACAACATAAATTGATTCATAACCCCTTACCGTCTTGGAAAGACCTAGGACAAAATCCATAGAGAGGTCTTGCCAACACTCGTGGAACCGGTAAAGGGGTTTACAACCATGTATTCTTCTTTCTCCTTTATGCTAGGTGTCAAATTCCACACTGTTTGATCACACGATCAACATCAGCCTTAAGGTTAGGCCAATAAAAGCAATCTTCAAGCATAGTTATGGTCTCACATCAACCAAAATGCCCAGCAAATCTATCTGCATGTAATTTCCATATAACATACTCTTTTTAGCCACTGAACTCTCACTTCCATATTCTGAGTTAACACAGTTCTTTTTGCAGCCAATTAATCACCAACTTTCAATACCCCTCAATAATCAACTTCTTAATATTAAAAGAAATTGCTTTTTGGATTCCTACCACAGCTGCCAATACCTCAACTAGAAGAGAACCTCCATTCCCAGCTGGTCCCAGATAAAGAGCCACCACTCTATCACCCTTATCTCTTAATATTCTAGAAGCACCTGGATTACCCAAGCAACTCCCTTCAAAGTTTAATTTGATGAAACCTCTCCCAGAAAGGGTCCAATCGGCTGTATTATATGAATTAACAGGTGCAGATTCAGCCACCCATTTCCATTTTCCAATTCAGCATGACCTCATCAACTAAAAAATGAAGAAAAAAGATCTATCATCCTCACCCAATGAGCCACCTTGATCATGATGATGTCAATGATATCAGCTTTGCTTCTTTCTTTCTCAACAAATATTCTAAAATTCCTTTCCTCCCATAGCACCCAACAAATGGCAGCCCTAGTGCATCTCCAAATTATCCTACTCTTTTTTGTCAAGTTGAAAGGGGAAGAGGCAAATAATCCTTGCAAAACATCCAAGGAGTCCACCTGCACCCAAACAAGGAAGAAAGCCAATCCCAAATGCATGATGCAAAAAGACAGGAAATTAATAAGTGGTGGCATGATTTACTGTTAGTTTTACATAGTACACACCAATTTGGAGAGGCACATATTTGGTCTCCTTTGAAGCATGTCATAGGTATTAAATTTCCCCAAAAAAGCTTCCCAACAGAAGGCCCCAACTCTCAGAGAGATATAATGACACCAAATCTCTTTAACCAAGGACAAAACAACAATGGGAGAGGGATGAGATAAGGCTGTGGAAAATGAAGGACAACTAAAAGAACCAGTAGGGGAGAGAGTCCAAATTCTATGATCTTGGCTCAACGAATCCACAAAAACCCTAGAAAGGATGTTGATAAGTTCAATTACCCCATTCAAATCACCTTCCCTAACCCACCTTCTAAGGTTCCAGAGTCATGGGCATTCAGCTTCAGGAGCCACCTCTTACTGTGCCTAATGAAAAACTACTGCTAGGGCCAAGGTCGATATACAAGAGGAGGAAGAAAAGGAATACCATCATTACAAGGAGGAGGTACAAGGACGAGAATAAGAAGACAAAAGGGAGTTTGATCTTCACTTACATTCTCCTCCTAAAGAAAAAGACAGAAAGACTTCAAAAAGGTAACATCCTTAGAAACATATCTCCTTCCAGAGAGAGGATCAAAACATTTGTAGCCTTTGTAGAGTATAGAATAACCAAGGAATACACATTTTGATTGATTTAGGATCAAACTTATGCCGGGAATGACTCATATCATGAACAAAACAAGCACAACCAAAGTCCCCAAGTGGTAAATTAAAGAGAGGTTCATCAAGGAGGAGAAGTTGATGAGGAGACTTTAGGTTTAAGGATCTTTGATGGAAGCTGGCTAATGAGATACACAGTCGTCTTGATAACATTGCCCTAGAAACGGATGGGAACATGAGTTTGGAACAATAAACGTCAAGCAACATAAAACACATGTCTATTCTTCCTCTCAACAACCCCATTTTGTTGAGAGGTATTTTGTTTAGGAGTATGAGTGCATGACCTCTGACAAATAATTTCGCGGTCTTCAAGAAACCTAGACAAATGACTCTCAAAGTATTCCTTGCCATTGTCAAATCTTATTATCGTAACTCTTTTCTCAAACTATGTCTCCACCATATTCATGAAGTTTTGAACAATCATAAGAACCTCATCACAGCTTTTCATCAAGTAAAGCCACGTATTCCTACTATAGTCATCAATGAAGAGTGTCGACAAGATATGATTTGCGGCAAATTAAGAAATATATGATTTGCTGCAAATTTAGAAAGATTTGATTTGATTGATTACAGATTCGAATAAATTTAGGAAAGATTAGATTTGAATAAAATTAGGAAAGTCATATCCTAGGATTAAGGGAAAGATTTAATCAATCCCTAATTGAGAGAGATTCTAGGAGAAATTGAGAGAGATCCTGGGAGTTTGTCTCTCCTATCTTTTCTTATTTAAGTTGTATGCTCAACATGTTTTATCAACACATTATCAATACAAAAGTATTTCTTCTTCTCTCCCTCTTCATTTCTTCTTCTGTTCCTCTTTATTTTTCCACATGGTATTAGAACTTTAGGGTCCGATCATGAAATTTAAGGCCACCATGGTTGGCTCTGGTTCAGCCTCTTTGGATGCTACCAGTGGTGTGACATCTTTGGAGGGAGGTATTCAGTCAGCGGCCATCTCCCTCTCTGAGAATTCTCTTCAAATTACCATTCACAAATTGAATGGAAAGAATTATCTTGAGTGGTCTCAGTCCGTGCGGTTGGTGATCAAAGGCAAAGGGAAACTCGGCTATTTGAATGGCGAAGTAAAACCGCCAGCCACTGATGATCCAAAGTACAGGCAATGGCGTTCTGAAAATTCTATGGTTACCGCTTGGCTGATCAACTCTATGGATCCTGTGGTTGGAAAACCATTCATGTTCCTGCCAACTGCTCGTGATGTGCTCGTGCTGCTTTGACTTGGACTCTTTGGGAAGAAAGGAATCTCAGAATTTTTCAAGACAAGGAAAGGAACAGCCAAGATTTGAAAGACTGTGTGTTAAACAGGGCAATACATTGGCTAAAGACCTTGGAAATCTTCCATCAATTCTCCTTTAATGACCTTTGGAGAAATTGGTCAGCAGTAGCAAGGTGCTCATCTTTAAAGGACAAATCAATTACAAGCTGGTCTCCTCCACCCGAAGGCTCAATAGGGAATATGTTGGTCACTGTACAGTGGGTGGGGAGATCAGCAAATACTTTGTCAGATGTGTTAGCTAAGCAAGGGGTAAATAGGGAAGAATTATTTTGGGCTCAGTTGTGATCATTGTTTTTCTTTCCTAGTTTACTTGTAAGACTCAAGGAGGGGCTGCAGCTCGTGCCTCTCGTTGGGATGATGTATGAACTCACTCTAAAGTTGCTTCTGAATCAGTAAACTTATTATTATTCATCAAAAAAAACCTATTCAGATCTGGACAATCATTCACAACTGTTCAAACTAAATACCCGAATGTGGAAGATGCAGCCAGGTAAGCGTGAAGTAACTGCTTATTATAATGAGATGATGGTTGTTTGGCAGGAACTGGATTTATATGAATAAGAAGAATGGGAAAGTCTGAGTGACAGTGCTCGGTACAAAAAGAAGATAGAAAGAGGCCAGGTCTTTATCTTCTTGGCTGGTTTGAATAAAGAACTCGATGAGGTTCGAGGACATATCTTGGGGCGAAAGCCCTTGCCTACTAATAAGAGAAGTTTTTTCAGAAGTGCGTAGAGAAGAAGCACGGCGGCAAGTGATGTTGAAGAATGTTAATGAAACAAAAACTGAGAATGAAGGGTCCGCTCTTGTGGCACGAGGTGCAGACGTAGACGGAGATAAACGAGGAGGAAAGCAAAGGCCTTGGTGTGATCATTGTAAAAAGCCATGGCATACTCGGGAAACCTGTTGGAAGCTGCATGGGAAACCAGCAGGTTGGAAGAAAAAATCAGACAGTGACAACAAGTCAGGGGGAGATGCCCGCACGCTTCAAGTAAGCAATTCGGATCCAGGGCAACAATCATCCTCAGAGTCTCTTCCTTTCACAAAGGAACAAATAGAGCACTTATATAAAATGTTTCAATCTCAATACTTAAGAAACTCTAACCCATCCTGCTCTTTAGCCCAGTCAGGTAATTTTTTCACTATAGCCATTGCTTGTACCAAATCTAATGGCTCCTGGATATTAGATTCAGGTGCCACTGATCATATGACCGGCACTTCACAATTCTTCTCTTCATATACACCCTGTGCAGGGAATCAAAAGGTTAAAATTGCAGATGGTGCCTTTGCTACTGTTGCTAGGAAAGGAACTGTGTCTATTTCTCCTTCTCTAAACCTAAAGATGTTCTACATGTTCCTAACCTATCATACAATCTCTTATCTGTCAGCAAACTAACTCTTGATCATAATTGTCGGGTTAATTTTTGGTCTTCTTGTTGTGAATTTTAGGATTTAACCTCGGGGAAGATGATTGGGGGTGCTAAACTGGATGGTGGCCTCTACCTCTTTAATAAAGGATCAACCTTTGGAAGGCAAGACCGACAGACTTGTTTCAGCTCTATCTCTGTTTCTAGTGACAGTGAAGTTTTGTTATGGCATTATCGGTTAGGACATCCTAGCTTTCAATATTCAAAGCATTTATTTCCCAAATTACTCATGAATAAAAATCATTCGTATTTTAAGTGTGAATCTTGTGAATTAGCAAAACATCATCGTGTTGTTTTTCCGTCCCAACCATATAAAAAATCAAAACCATTTACCATGATTCACAGTAACGTTTGGGGTCCTTCTAGAGTAACAACTCTTTTTGGAAAGCGTTGGTTCATTACTTTTATTGATGATCATACTAGAGTCACTTGGGTTTTCCTTTTAAAAGAGAAATCAGATGCTGAAACTGTGTTTAAAACTTTCTATAACATGGTTCAAACACAATTTCAGACTCAGATTAAAATTTTTCAAAGTGATAATGGAAAGGAATTTTTTAACAATGTGTTAGGAAATTTTTTTGCTGAGAAAGGAATTGTACACCAAAGTTCGTGTAATAATACACCTCAACAAAATGGGGTGGCTGAAAGGAAAAACAAACATCTCCTTGAAGTTGCTAGAGCCCTAAGTTTTCAAACTAAGGTTCCTAAGTATCTTTGGGGAGAAGCCGTTTTAACAGCCACTTATTTGATTAACAGACTGCCTACACGAATTTTGGATTTTAAAACACCAATCAGGTTTTCATTGACTGTTTTCCAAACTCTCGGCTAGTGACAAACATTCCCTTAAAAATTTTTGGAAGTGTGGCCTTTGTTCATAACCATGATCCTAAACGTTTAAAACTTGATCCAAAAGCACATAAATGTATTTTTGTAGGCTATCCCACTAATCAGAGAGGTTACAAATGCTTTGATCCAGTTTTCAAAAGGATGTTTGTAACTATGGATGTCACATTCTTTGAAGGAACCTCCTACTACAAACACTCCCATCTTCAGGGGGAGAGCAACACTAGTGAAGATGGTCTTTTAGATGGTTCTGATTTAATGTTTAAATTTGTCCATAATGATGTTCCTCACAACCAGTCACCGAAAGAAAGTAAGGCAGAAAATACAAAATCAGTGGAAACAAATGAATTAAATATTGAAAATGAACAACCTTCGGCAATGCCATCTCAAAATAAAAAAGCTGAAACAACAGAGATGCGTGCAAAACAGTATAAAGGCCTTGTATATTCAAGGGAACATCTAGCACTAAAAAGGAGAGGCACTATTCCGTAGCATCAACAAGAATCTGATCTGAAGGTGGATCATGAAATTCATGATAATTCTCCAAAAATACCTGAAAATATTCCTCCAGGTAATTCTAATTCTTCCAGTCAGCTTGATCTTCCCATTGCTCTTAGGAAAGGTGTTAGGTCTTGTACAAAACATCCTCTGTCAAATTTTGTATCTTACAAAAATATTTCACCTTCATATTGTGCCTTTATTTCACAAGTGTCTAGTGTTTCCATTCCTAACAGTATCCAGGAGGCTCTAAATGTTCCTGAGTGGAAAGAAGCTGTTTTTGAGGAGATGAGAGCTTTGGAAAAGAATGCTACATGGGAGAAAGTGGATCTGCCGGATGGAAAGACAGTTGTTGGTTGTAAATGGTTGTTCACTCTGAAGTACAACTCAGATGAATCCTTGGAGAGATATAAGGCTCGCCAAGTAGCTAAAGGCTTTACTCAGACGTATGGAGTAGACTACTTTGAGACCTTTTCTCCAGTGGCGAAACTAAATACAGTTCGAGTACTCTTATCTATTGTAGCTAACCTTGACTGGCCACTGAATCAGCTGGATGTGAAGAATGCCTTTTTGAATGGAGACTTGGAAGAAGAAGTATATATGGAGCCTCCACCTGGTTTCACTGAGAAGTTTGGAACTAAGGTATGCAAGCTAAAAAAGTCTCTATATGGACTTAAACAGTCTCCCAGAGCTTGGTTTGAAAGATTCACAAGGTTCGTTAAAAGTCAAGGATATAGTCAAGGACAATCTGATCATACTCTTTTCACAAAAAGATCCACCGAAAACAAGGTATCATTTCTGATTGTCTATGTTGATGACATAATCTTGACTGGAGATGATATTGAAGAGATGAGCAGACTAAAGCAGAGCTTAGCCAAGGAATTCGAGATTAAAGACTTAGGCCAGCTAAGGTACTTTCTAGGAATGGAAGTGGCTAGATCAAAGAAGGGCATTGTGGTTTCGCAACGAAAATATATTCTAGACCTCTTGAAATATTTATACATACCCCTATAAGGAATAGCATATGGGCCCCAAACATCAGTATGTACCAATGTTTTAAAGCGCGGAGGCATGACGCGAGGCGTTCCACTACCTAGAGGCGTGAGGCGTAGTTCAGAACACAAGAGGCGTAAGCCTCCTTAAGAGGACGGAGGTTAGGATGAGGATGAAGAGGAAAGGGGGATCTCATTTTTTCTTTATTTTTAATAAAAATCTTTTGTATTAAGAAGAATAAAGATGCATAACATTAGTTGATGGGGGGCCTTCCAGTATCAAAGAAGAAGATGATAGACCTAATTTATGGTCTATCACATGCCCAGAAAAAACCGAAGTCATGTGGTTCATTAAGTCACCACCTGACCGCTCTTTCAACCCTAACATCTTTGGTTTACCCTAGATCGGGGGTGTTTGAACCTAACCATTCCTCATGGCGTTTTGAATCTCCCCACTATTTAAATTAACTTTAACTTCTCTATGCATTACTAGCTGCCTTGATACATGTGCAACTGCCCAAGCATATGACTTCAATGAGGTACTTTGAAACGCCCTAGTTGCCCAAATGTTTCCCTTTCCCAAGAGAACTTAAATGCATCTCTTATGGTTTTGCTCAACTCTTTGTCTTCTAGATTCAAAAAAAAATGACTTTGTCCTTCTATATAACCTCTCCTTCCATGTCATGGTCATTTACACCCCAATGACATCATCTTCTCCCTCTCTCCCTTCTGCTACTGATCTTCAATGGAGGAAGCAATCCACACCTTGTACATCACGCCATTTGAATGAAGTCCAATCAACAGAGGAATCAACCCTGGCTTGGTACCTATCACCTAAACCATAGCAACTCATAGATCAATCCCACCTTTGGAAACAACTCCTTCGATTAGAGATGAAAAGCCACACCCATGATTCCCAAAACAAGCAACCTGACTAGGTTTGTGGCTGCTTTTAAACCACATGCAATTTCACCATTCAAGTCTGAACCAAATCAGGTCAACCCAAACCGGGTTGGGCCAAGCCAGCTGATTAGGTTTGGGTTTAGTTGAGCAGCTTGGGAACCATGTTGGGCCATCATTCAAATCGTAGTAACCCAAATTGAATCAAACACTGAACCATTTGACCAAATTCAAGCTAAGGTTCAGGTTAATATATGGGTATTTTGTGTTGGATCGAACTGGAACAGGCCTTAAATTGATTGATTGAACCAGTCCAAACCAAAAAGGTCATCTAACCACTTGACTATGTTCAAATTAATTCAGTTTGGGTATGGCCAAACTTCTCAATTCTCCAGGGTTCTAAATTGAACTAGACCAATTGGGCCATCAAAACATCTAACTGGATTCAAGTTAATTTGGATTGGGTATGGGTGCATTGTGTTGACCCAAATTGGGTCAAACAATTGGACCATGTGACCAAGTTCAAGTTAAAGCTTATATTCTAATCAGGTGTTTATGCACCATATTGTGCCAACCCAACCCGGTCCAAATGAGAAATTGGTTAGGCAATTCACACTTGTATTAATGATTAACCCAATAGGTAGCCACAACCCAACAAATCCAGTCCATTAAATTGATCAAATGCAGAATTTAACACATTTCCAACCCGATAAGTAAATGGACAATTTGGGAGTTATAAAATGGGTGGGTTGGGTGGGTACAACAGGCTGGGCATGAAATTGCCACCCCTAATAGCATCCCCCAATTAATTAGATGATCCTTCATTGAACTTCCTAGGTCCCAAAGAAAATTCATTGTTAGTTTCTCTAACCTCTTCACCACCAACACTAGGATTATTTGAACACCAAGTTGTCACAAGTGTTCTCTTCGTCGTGCCATCAAGTGCCATCCATCGTGCCTACAGCCGCCACTCCAGTGTCCAAGTGTGTGTCATGGGTGGGCTATGCATGTACTTTTGTATGGGGGGATTGCCAATTGCATTCTTGTAATTACTTAGCATGATTTTTCATCCTTTCGGTGTATCTTTATGTCACTCCCCCAAAAGCTTAACGTACTCTTTGAGGGGGAGGTAGGCAGTCAAGTGAATCAAGAGCATGTAAAGGTTAAGCATGAGATCCCCTCGACACTGAACTGTGTGCTTATGCTTGCCATCCATTAATGCAATACAATTTGCCTTTTGTCTAATTCGTGTGCCATCTTTGTTGCCTTTTCTTGTGTTGTTGCTTGCTGCTTAGGCTTACTCGTCGCGTTCGAGTGCCGCACGGGGCCCCCCAAGACTAGCCCCGTGACAGTTGGTATCAGAGCAGGAGCTCCTACACGCACATTGGACCCTGTCAACCGCCCCTAATTCAACACAATGAAGAGCAACCGCAACATTGCCGATGACACACTACACGGGCCACACCAAGCCCATGGCACCAATGAGGCTCCACTCGACGAACCCAACAGGACACAAGCACTGAAGGGCCACACAACTAAAGCTAGCAAGCGTGATAAATCGGTCGACCAGCTAGCTAGCATGGACATGTGCATCCTACGTTGCAAGGCAACAGTAGGTGAGACTCGAGATCGGGTCGATGAACTCCATCTCAACATGGAGACTGTAGAGAATGTTGTGGTGGAGTTGGAGAGCTGCTTCAACGGAACCCTCCGAGACGTCCACAACACCTTGCAGCAGTCACAAACCAGCTCTTCCCAAAGCAACCTTCAAGGCATGATGGACAGCTTCCAAGTGCAATTGGATGAGATGAGGGCTGAGCTGACAATCATGAAAAGAGCTATGGCCAATTCCACCGGCTCTTCATCCGCTCCATCCACCCATATCAACGTGCGCCAACCAACTCCAAACCCCGATGCTCGTGATGCTCGAGAGCTTGAAAACTTCTTGTGGCAATTTGATCAATACTTCTCCGCGACTGGCATCCATGATGACCAAACTCAGGTACGTATAGCCGCCATGTATTTAAATGATATTGCAATGTTATGGTGGCGTAGATGTTGCCAGGACATTGAACGTGGCACTTGGACCCTCAACACCTGGGCCAATTTCAAGAGAGAGATCAAGCGACAATTCTTCCCCAAAAATGTTGAGTACTTGGCACGAAGAAAGTTGAAGAACTTGAAGCATCAAGACTCATTGCATGACTATGTCCAAGAGTTCTCAGCCCTAACCCTTGAGATCTCTGACATGTCTGACAAAGACCTTTTGTTCAACTTCATGGATGGTCTCAAACCATGGGCGGAGCTCGAACTACAACGGCGTGGGGTGAAGGACTTAGCAACAGCCATGGCGGTGGCGAGCAACTAGTTGATCTAAGGAAGTCAGAAGAGGAAAACCACCAACCACATAGCCCACGTACCAATAGCTTGAGTGGGGGAGATTAGAAATCAACCTCTACACAGGAGAAACCAGTGCCCACTAACAAGCCCCACAATTACCAACAAGGGAAGAAGCCACAAGGAGCCCAAAGCTATCAGGGCCACCGGTTCACTAGGAAACCAACTGCTCCTCCTACGCCTTGTTACCTTTGCAATGGAAATCATTGGACGAGTGACTGTCCAACATGGAAGAAACTCAATGCCCTCATCGCCAAACTCAACAACAGTGAAGAGAGTGATGAGGAGAAACCCACAACGGCGCCAAGAGTAGGTGCCCTCCAACTCATCAATGCCATGGTTAAGAAAGAGGCCACATCCAAGCAGCTCATCAAAGCCCACAAGGGGCTGAAATATGTAGACATCACCCTCGGCGGGAGACCGACCCAAGCCTTGGTGGACACTGAGTCCACCCACAACTTCGTCCCGCTTGCGGAGGCAAAGTGACTCGGCTTGACCACCACCAAACAGACAGGGTGGATCAAGGATGTCAATACAGAGGCCAAAGCAGTAGAAGGCATGGCTCGTGGAGTAGAACTCCAAGTTGGGTCATGGAAAGGACCCATCAATCTATCTGTAGTACCTTTGGATGATTTTCAGGTTGTCTTGGGAATGGAGTTTCTTGCACATGCGGAAGCAGCTCTCATGCCACACATAGACAGTCTGCTCATCTTGGACAAGTGTTCTCCTTGCATGGTTCCAGTGACAACAACCTTGAAGGTACATGGGAAGCAATTGGGACAGGTTGGGAAGTCATCACCAGGAAGAAGTCTCCCCCAAAGCCGTTCCAACATCAGTACCAACAACGACATCAGCAACAGCAACAGCACCAGCATCAACATCAACAACAGCACCAATGTCAGTGCCACGAGCCGACAAAACAGAAGACTCCTGGAAGACCCAAGGTCGTCTCCAGCCACAACCAGTTCCACTATGACAATCAACAGGGAGAGCGAGTACCACCAAATCCACTTAGGTACCCTATCCGCCACCACATTGATCAAGCCAACCCTCATAGGAGCCTTGTGAGGAGCAACCCTTGGGGGAAAAATCATCAAGGGGAACAATACCCAAAAAATCCAAACCTTCATTTTGAGCTAGCCCTGGCCACAAACTTTCCTACCACCAAAGCAGAACATCCAAAATCCTACCTTGAAGTAGCCAGGCAAGGACTTAACGTAGGAACTAGCCATAGGTTTTCCCACCATCAAGAACACCCTAAAGACATCCACCCAACCTCATGCCCGGGCCTTGGAAGAGACCAAGTTCGCGGAGCAGCTGAAGAACCCTCCTTCATCAACAGCAGATCTGAGCCTCAAGCAGAAGCCAGTCTTCATCCTCGAAGACTGAATTGAGTGGGGGAGACTATCACAAGTGCCATCCATCATGCCTACAGCTGCCACTCCAGTGTCCAAGTGTGTGTCATGGGTGGGCTATGCATGTACTTTTGTATGGGGGGATTGCCAATGGCATTCTTGTAATTACTTAGTATGATTTTTCATCCTTTGATGTATCTTTATGTCACTCTCCCAAAAGCTTAGCGTACTCTTTGAGAGGAGGTAGGTAGTCAAGTGAATCAAGAGCATGTAAAGGTTAAGCATTAGATCCCCTTGACACTGAACTGGGTGCTTATGCTTGCCATCCATTAATGCAATACAATTTGCCTTTTGTCTAATTCGTGTGCCATCTTTGTTGCCTTTTCTTGTGTTGTTGCTTGTTGCTTAGGCTTACTCGTCGCATTCGAGTGCCGCACGGGGCCCCAACGACTAGCCCCGTGACAAAGTGGTAGTAAATGGGCAAGTCAACTAATGTTGCTTTTATCAACATAACCCTCCACCCCCCCCCCCCCATGGGATGTAATTTTTCTTCCCAGTTAACAATTTCTTAGTGAACCTATCCAAAATTGGATTCAAAAAGCTAATAGACCTAGGATTTCTCCTTAGTTGAAACCCAAGATAATTAATAGACCACTCCCCTTTCATGCACCTTAACACCTCAACATACCATTCTAACACCGAGTCCTCAATATTAATCCCCACAACACTACTCTTCTCAAGGCTGCTCTCAAGTTCAAAACGCTTTCAAATAACTTAATCAAAGACTGAAGATTTTTGGTTCCTTCCTCCTTGTATCCTCACAATAAATTATGACGACATCAGAAAAATATATACATGTTTGAATAGACAATATTGTTCTCATCTTTTTAACTTTTTGTCATTATAAATTAGTGGTTTCTTTCACTTTCCACTATGAATGTGCCTTGTTTATCAACAAGCTTTGTGCCCAAGTCAATCCCCTATCCTTTTTTTAACAATATACATATTATATTAGCTTCTTCATGAGACAGGCGAAAAGGCCCCTGTATGATAGATTTACACCATAACAATCATTAAAATTATAGAGACATCCAAAGTTCTAATAACTATTAGAGACTTTGAAATAAAGCAGCAAAACGGTACCTCAACAAGTGCAGTTATCTGGTTTTTTCTCTTCCTTGGCACTAGCTGCCTTTGTGTTTTCCATAGTTTCTCCTGACCATAATCATCAATTTGGTTGAATGAGGTGA